>NC_084828.1:175153243-175487409 GCF_033115175.1 Lepus europaeus
AAATATTCTGAAATGATTTCAAAATGACAATACCACATGACAATCACGGTACACAGCTAAAGCAGTGCTTAACAAGAAATTTATAGCTTTAAATGTTTATATTGAAGAGG
The DNA here is from genome assembly GCF_033115175.1 of Lepus europaeus. Lineage (NCBI taxonomy): Eukaryota > Metazoa > Chordata > Mammalia > Lagomorpha > Leporidae > Lepus > Lepus europaeus. Next base: position 175,153,354 of record NC_084828.1, read on the forward strand.
AAGAGTGTCCAAAATCATTGACATGAAGTTCTGCCTCAAGAAGCTAGAAATCTGGCACAAAATAAGCTCAAGTCATAGGGAAAGTAAGAAAGAGCAGCACAAAAGGCGACAGAAACTACAAAATTAGCAGAGCTGGGGTCCTTTAGCCTGCTGGTCAAGGTGCTAGTTCAGAAACCCATATCCGAGCACTTGGGTTTGATTCCTGGCTCTGGACTCCAATTCCTGCTTCAATGCTGACCCTGGGAAGCAGCAGTGATGGCTCCCTGGGTTCTTGCTACCCATATGGGAAACCTGGATTGAGTTCCCAGCTCCTGGCTTCATTAGCATGGCCACTGTAGTCATTTGGGAAGTGAACCGGTGGATGGAAACTCACTGTCTACCTCAGTCAGTCGCTCTCTCTCTCTCTCTAATACATACATTAAAAAACAGTAACAAAGCTTGAAGATGGTTCTCTAAAAAATCAACAAGACTGATAAATCAAGAAAAAGAAAGATCCCGAACTGTCAATTTCAGGAATAAATGAAGGGTTTATTATACATTAAAAAGATAAGGGAATATTATAAAAAGAACTTTATGTTAACTAATTTGACAACTAAAACAAAATGGATATATTATTTGAAAAATAGAAGTTATCAGGCCGGCGCCGTGGCTCAACAGGCTAATCCTCTGCCTTGCGACGCCAGCACACCAGGTTCTAGTCCCGGTCGGGGCGCCAGATTCTGTCCTGGTTGCCCCTCTTCCAGTCCAGCTCTCTGCTATGGCCCGGGAGTGCAGTGGAGGATGGCCCAGGTCCTTGGGCCCTGCACCCGCATGAGAGACCAGGAGAAGCACCTGGCTCCTGCCTTCAGATCAGCGCGGTGCGCCGGCTGCAGCAGCCATTGGAGGGTGAACCAACGGTAAAGGAAGACCTTTCTCTCTGTCTCTCTCTCTCACTGTTCACTCTGCCTGTCAAAAATAAAAAATAAAATAAAAAATAAAAATAGAAGTTATCAAAACTGACACATGATGGCACAAAATATGAATAGCACTGGCCTCAATTTCATTATTAAAAACATCCTTTAGAGAAAGCAAAGGAGGAAGCACTTACTAATTTGCTTTAAGGCAGCAAACCCATAATAGCAAAATGTGTTCAATATACAACAAAAATGAAAATATCAGGGGCCGGTGTTGTAGCATAGTGGGTAAAGCTGCTGCCTGCGACACGCGGGCTTCCCAAATATGCGCCAATTTGTGTCACAGCTGCTCCACTTTCGATCCAGTTCCCTGCTAAATGGTCAGAGAAAAGCAGCAGAAGATGGCCTAGGTATTTGGGGCCCTATTACCCTCATGGGAGACCTGGAGGAAGCTCCTGGCTCCAGGCTTTGGCCTGGACCAGTGCTGGCTACTGCAGCCATGTGGGGAGTGAATCAGCGGATGGAAGGACTCTTACTCTGTCTCTCCCTCTCTCTGTAACTCTTTCCAATAAATAAATCTTTAAAAATAAATGAAAATATTAGTATCACTCCTTAAATATAGATGTAAAAATTTTAATCAAACATAATGATATAGACACAAAGATTGGACTGAGACTGAAGCCACAAATCCAAGAGTTGAACTTAATAGTGAAAATTAATACAATTCACCAAAGCACAGAACAAAGGAGAAAACCACAGAACTTCAACAGAAGTGAAAAAAAATTAACAAGTCAACCTCGATTAACGATAAAAAGATGCTAAAGCCCACCACTCCTATTCAGCAGCATGCTTTAAATAAAATATTAATTTGAAAGGTGGGGAGGGAGAGACAGAAAGAAAATCTCTTCCATCCATAGGTTCACTCCCCAGATGGTCACAACAGCCAAGCACTCCATCCAGATCTCCCAGATATGTGGCAGGGGCCCAGATGTTTGGGCTACCTTCTGCTGCCTTCCCAGTCACATCAGGAGAAAGCTGGATCAGAAGAGTTGCCAGGACTTGAATGAATTGGCACTCTGTTGTGGGATGCTGGCATTGCCTGTGGTGGCTTAATCTGCCTAGCCACAACACCAGACCCCAGCAGCATAACTGTGGTCCTAGTCATATGATACAAGAAAAATAAACAAAAAGGTAGAAAGAAGGGTAAAAAAGATATAAAATTCTCTTTGTAGATAAAACCAGTGCTTGTCAGGGTGGGTGTCTGGGGAAGTGGTTAAGACACCCCTCCAGACACCACCATCCTGTATTAGAATGCCAGGGTTTGAGTCTTGTCTTGGATTCCAATCTAGCTTCCTACTAATATGTACTGAGGGAACACAGCAGACCATGGCTAAAATACTTGGGTCCCTGCTACCAGTTGGGAGACTGAGAAGGACTTCCTGGCTCTTAGCATTTGGGGAATGACCCAGCAGGAAGAGCTCTGTGCTTGCCTTTCAAAGAAAATGAAAATAAATTTTAAAAAATAAGATTGCTCATTTTAGTAAAATGGTGGTTAGAGAGAGCTGGGGAGAAGAAGTGATGGGGAAAGGTTATTTAATGGGTTTTTAAGTTATATACTGAAATAGGAGTAAGAAGTTCTGGTATTTTAACACACAGTGGGGTGACTAAAATAACTGGACAGTGATAATGTATACATTTCTTAAAAAAAAGACAGAACTTGAATGCTTTCATTATAAATGATAAATGTTTGAGGAAATATGTTTACCTGGACTGGAGATTATACAATGTATATGCATATGGAAACCATCACATGGTACTCCCAAAATATTTGTAATCTTTATGTATTTTTTTTGACAGGCAGAGTTACACAGTGAGAGAGAGAGACAGAGAGAAAGGTCTTCCTTCCATTGGTTCATCCCCCAAATGGCTGCTATGGCTGGCACGCTGCGCCAATCCAAAGCCAGGAGCCAGGTGCTTCCTCCTGGTCTCCCAATGTGGGTGCAGGGCCCAAGCACTTGGGCCATCTTCCACCACCTTCCTGGGCCACAGCAGAGAGCTGGACTGGAAGAGGAGCAACCGGGACAGAATCCGGCCCCAACTAAGTCTAGAACCCAGGGTGCCGGCGCTGCAGGTGGAGGATTAGCCAAATGAGATGCAGCGCTGGTCACTTTATGTATTTTTAAAAAAGATTTTATGTATTTGAAGGGAAGAGTTAGAAAGAGAAAGAGAGAGAGAGAGAGAATAAGATCTTCTGTCTGTTGGTTCACTTCCCAAGTTTTTTCCAGATCTCCCATAACGGTGCAGGGGTCTAAGGACTTGGGCCACCTTCCGCTGCTTTCCCAGGCACGTTAGCAGGGAGCTGGGTCAGAAGTGGAGCAGCTGGGACTTGCCTATGTGGGATGCTGGTGTAGCAGGTAGAGGCTTCACTTTTTAAAGCACAATGCCTGCTCCTATGTATTTGTTAAAAATTTGTAAATTGGGACCAGTGCTGTGGCATAACAGGTTAAGCCACCGCCTGCAATGCCAGCATCCCATATCAGCACCAGTTCAAGTCCTGGTTACTTCACTTCTGATTCAGCTCCCTGCTAATGTGTCTGGGAAAGCAGCAGAAGATGGCCCAAGTCTTTAGGCCTCTGCCACCCACATGGGGGACCTGGAAGAAGCTCCTGGTTCCTGGCTTCAGCCTGGCCCAGCCGTAGTCACTGTGGTCAATTGGAGAGTGAACCAGTGGATGAGAGGTTTTTCTATCTTTAACTCTCTCTCTTTGTAATTCTGCCTTTCAAATGAAAATAAATCTTAAAAAATCTTAAAAAATTTTTAAAATGATTGTTTATGTTGCAAAATCTATAGAATTAATTGTATTAAGTGAATTTTAGCAAGGCAACAGGGTATAAGACTAATATGTACAAATTTTTTTTTAAGATTTATTTATTTGAAAGAGTTACACAAAGAGAGAAGAGAGGGAGGGAGGGAGAGGGGAAGAGAGAGAGAGAGAGAGAGAGACAGAGAGAGAGACAGAGAGAGAGAGAGGGGGGTCTTCCATCTGCTGGTTCACTTCCCAAATGGCCACAATGGCTGGAGCTGTGCTGATTCGAAGCCAGGAGCCAGGAGCTTCTTCGCGGTCTCCCATGCAGATGCAGGGGCCCAAGGACTTGGGTCATCTTCTACTGCTTTCCCAGGCCATAGCAGAGAGGTGGATTGGAAGTGGAGCAGCCAGGTCTTGAACCGGTGCCCCTATGGGACACTGGCGCTTAAGGCCAGGGTGTTAACCCACTGCGCTACAGTGCCGGCCCCTAATATGTACAAATTAACTATGCTTTTATAGCCCTGGCTATTGTGGCCATCTGCCAAGTGAACCAGCAGATGGAAGATCTCTCTGTCTCTCTGTGTCACTCTGCCTCTCAAATAAATAAGTAAATCTTTAAAAATATGTATTAGTTCTGACCTAGAATAATAAGGAATTCCTGGAGGGGCTGGGATATCATAGGGTTCTTTATATCCCCTAACTCGTATCTTTTCCCCATTAGGTAAATTTGGTTTAAAATTTTTATTTATCAAGAGGCAAGTGACACAGATAGAGTTCCTGTCCATTGGTTCACCCCCCACATGCCTGCAATGGCTGAGGCAGGGGCAGGCCAAAGCAGGAAGCTTGGAATGTAATCTAGGTCTCCCACATGGATGGCAGGGACCTAACTAATTGAGCCAGCATCTGGTGCCTCCCGGGGTGCACACTAACAGGAAGCTGGAGTCAGAATTTGAGCCAGATATCAAATCCCGGCATTCTGTTACGGGATACAGACATCTAACCATGACTTCACTATGAGAACAAATGCCTGTTCTGCCCTCTCCAATGTGGGACCTTTACATTTCAATAAATTCAATAAATCACATTTCAATAAGCTGAGCTTTATAAGCTAGTTAGGAGCTTTATGACTGGTTTATTAATTCTTTATCTGTATGCCTACGGCTCTATGAGAAAGCCTTCTTCACATTTATGTTTCAGATACTCCATGAAACCCTAAAAAACCGCTAAAATAAGTAACATAAACAATGGCTGAATTCTGGCTTCCTCTTATTCCTATACTATTCTATTTAAAAAGCCTCTTAGGAAAACATTTATAATTGTGTGCCATGCACTGCTGATTTCTGACGGTCTTTCAGGGAACTTTGCTATCAGGGAGATTTTTCTTTACCCATTCAAATTATACAACACAGACCAAGTCTGAACATGAGTATAATAAGCCCTCTATATAGCAAATATTTTCTTTACCACAAAGAGTATAGCACAGGTCTTTACTGTGTATCAATGCAAAAGATCAAGAAAACTAAAGGATGACTCTTGAGTTAATGTTTCTCAGACTACTGAAATACATTTCTGCTTTCCAACATTTTAAAGGCGCTCAAAAGAATTTTTTTTAAACTTATTTATTTGAAAGACAGAGACATTGCCAAAGAAATTGATTGATCTCCTACCCACTAATTCACTCCACAAATGCCAACAGCCAGGGTTGGGCTGGGTAGAAGCTAGGGCCATAAAGAGCCAGCACTGCGGTGTAGAGAGTAAAGCCACTACCTACAGTGCTGGCATCCCATATGGGTGCCGGTTTGAGACCCAGCTGCTCCACTTCCGATCCAGCTCTTTCTGCTATGGCCTGGAAAGCAGAGATGGCCCAAGTGCTTGGCCCCTGCACCTGTGTGGAGACCCAGAGGAAGCTCCTGGCTCCGGACTGGACCGGCTCTAGCCATTGAGGTCATTTGGGGAATGAACCAGTGGATGGAAGATCTCTCTTTCTCTCTCTGCAACTCTGCCTTTTAAATAAACAAATCCTTTAAAAAAAAAAAAAAAAAAAGCAGCAGCAGCTAGGAGCCTGGAACCCAATCCAGGTCTCCCACACGGGGACTGCAATCCAGGTACTTATGCTCCTTCCATGGTGTGCATAAGCAATAAGCTGGATTAGAAAAGGAGACAGGACTCAAATCTAGGGACTCCTGATATGGGACGCGGGTGTCCTAAGTGGCTGCTTAACTGCTGTGCCAAATGGGCACCCAGAAAGGGCACTGTTAAAGCTTTTAGAGAGGGGCCAGCATGTGGCACAGCAGTTTAAGCCAGCATCTGCTACACTGGCATCCCATATGGGCATTGTGTCAAGTCCTGGCTGCTCCACTTCCGATCCAGCTTCCTGTTAATGGGCCTGACAAGCACAAGATGGTCCCAGCGCTTGGGCCCATGCACAGATGTGGGAAACTGGAGCAGTTCTGGGCTCCTGGCTTTGGCCTGGACTCGCCCTTCCCATTGTGGCCATCTGGGGAGTGAAACAGCAGATGGAAGATCTGTCACTCTACCTTTCAAATTAAATAAAATCTTTAAAAAAAAAACAACAAAGAAAAGCTTTTAACAATATGTAAGTTTTTATACCTTCCCCATACTTAACTGCTATGCTAAATGTTTACATTTGTACTCACTGCATCAAAAATAGCATGAGCATAAAATGGGTGCTGAATAGACTAATTTTTCTTTTGAGAGACAGAAACAGACAATAAAGGTCCCATCTGCTGACTTACTCTCCAAATGCCTACATTGGACTGGAATGGACCAGGCCAAATTTGGGAAGTGGAAACTCCATCTTGGTCTCCCACGTGAGTGTCAGGGAACCAAGTATTTGAGCCATTACCTGCTTTCCCTTCTTCAGCGGGAAAGTGGAGTCAGCAGAGGAGCCAAGACTGGAACCCAGATACTCTGAATATGGGCCACAACGAGCCCAAGCCACAGCTTACCTGCTGGCCAAATGCCCACCCCAGGAGCAAATATTCTATTAATAACAAGTCAGGTAGTCTGACATCTGTACATGTAAGCATATTCCTGGTAGTGAAGAAGTCACAAACCTGCACAAGATAATCAGCAATGTATTCTGTTTTCAAGCAGCGCACATTCTGGGTAGCAGCGTCTGCTATATTAAGTCCTGTGTCATCTGGTTTCTGCTTGCAATTAAAGTCATAAAAGAGATGTGTGGCCTCTTTAAATAAAGGTACGGAATGACCACGTAGCACCTAAAGAAAACACGAAAAGCATTACAATCTACAGGAGTCACAAACCAGTTCAGCTGTACAAAACAGACTAAGGATTACCATCTGCTAAAGCAAGGAAAACACAGAACTGTTGTAGATCATTTATGCAAACGCTCAGTAAACTGAGTCAGCACAAACCTTTGCTCCTCCTGACTGAAGAAGACGTTTGAACCCTGCTTCTCGGGCACGGTCAACACGTAAAATAACCTTCCATCCGCTAAATGCTCCCTGCAAGAAAAAATAATCAGTGCTGAAACCATCTGGAAAATAAATGATAAATACAGATAATGCAGGATCCTACTTGTAGACCTACTTTTATGTCTAAATAAAGACATAAAGGTTATATTCTTAACGACCTTTATTTTTGCCACAGTGTAAATGTAACTCTTGTCAAAATAGTCTGAAATACACAGCTATGGTATCTGGCAAATACAGGAGAAATGAGAGAAAACAATTTAATGATCAGGTAATAGTAAAACAAAGCAGCTTTATTTATGCGGAGTCTTTTTCTAGTCTTTTCTGTATAACTAATGATAGGTATAGTATATGGCACTGCTTGATAGGCTACATGAAGCTTTTGTTACATTTCTCTTGAAAATGTAAAGATATCAAAGATCATGTAAGATTATTTGACTTAAGGGTTTATAACCTTTTTGTAAGCAACAGAGCCCTTTGGCAATCTGGTGAAAACTGGACCCCTTCTAAATTACTTTCTGAAAAACTGAAGCAGCTTTACTGAGATATAAATTTCCATACAATTTGGGTAATGTTTTATTTTTCTTTGTGCTCAAAATAAAATATTAGGGCCAGCATTGTACAGGGGGTTAAGCCCTGCTTGTGCTGCTGGCATCCCCAGTTTGCTGCTGAGCAATCCCAGTTTGAGTTCCTGTTGCTCCATTTCCAATCCAGCTCCTGCTAATGTGCCTGGAAAGTAGCAGAAAATGGCCTAAGTACATGGGCCTCTACCACCGTGGGAAATCTGGATGTCCAGGCTCCTGGCTTTAGGCCTAGCCCAACCCTGGCTTCTGTAGAGAATAAACCAGTGGTTGGAAGATCTTTCTCTGCCTCCCCTACCAACCACCACCCTCTGTAACTTTGCTTTCAAAAAATAAATCTCAAATATAGGTATGTATTACATATATACACATAAATACGATTACCAAGGAAACCATTTTACTGTAAGTTATTAAAATAGTAAAAAGAAATTTATGACATTATAATGGAGGTGCTTTATGAGTGAGTCAGCAGATCTAGCTTAAGAATCCCTAAAGCTAGGTGCTATAAAGATACTTTGAAATAAACACAGTATAGAGCCACACTTTACACACATAAACTATTTTTCACAAGCCATCAACAGGGGCTCATGCTGTGACTCAGCAGGTTAAGCGTCCGCCTACAGTGCCAGCATCCCATATGGGTGCCAGTTCCTGTCCCAGCTGTTCATCCAGCTCCCTGCTAATGGGCCTGGGAAGACATCAGAGGATGGCCCAAGTGCTTGAGCCCCTGCACCCATGTGGGAGACCTGGATGAGGTTCCTGGCTCCTGGCTTCAGCTTGGCCTAGCCAAGACTATTGTGGCCATTTGGGGAGTGAACCAGCAAATGGGAGATCTTTCGCTGTTTTTCTTTCTCTGTGACTTCCTCTCAAATAACATTAAGCTCAATGTAGACTGCCCTAATTAAACATATCAATCAAGGGTTATTCTTCCTTGGTCAAGCACATTCTCTTTAAGAAATATATCTATATCCATCTATCCATCTATACATAACTGTGTCTGGAATAGTCACAGTGTTGAATGCTACTTAAATGGTCTGTGATTGTGCATGTGAATACCTCAACAATGCCTGATTCTTGTCTCTGCTGGATTTTCTTTCTCCATCTCATGGCTGCAAGTGCTAGTCTTCGTTGCTGCTCCGTGATTCCAGTCAGAACATCAAGTATGGAACTGCTTCCCCACTCATAGTTTTCTTCCTAGAGAATCAATTGAACAAACTTTTGCGTTCCTACAGTGTGTTGGGCCACTGTGCTGCACACGTTTCTGTCGTTAGGGAGCTAACAGCCTACAAGAGTTAAAGTACACATCCAACTGATATGAATACAGACAGTATCAGGTAAGCATCATTTGATGAGCATAGAGGAAATGTGGATTAATTTGGTTTCATATATTTATCACATATACCTGGCTTTTAATTAGAAATTAGAAGAATATTACATATATTTCTAGGTAACATTTGGTAACTACACCTTGGCAGCTGGTAATATTTGGATTACTGGGCTTCATTGGCCAGCTGTTAACTTCACAGACCACAACGTCAGAGGACACTCTGGTTGCCTGTCCAAAGAAGATATACCTAAGGAATCTTGATTGAAGATGTCAAAAATCACATGGTGGAGATAGAAGACCTTTCTCTCTGTCTCTTTCTCTGTCTGCAACTCTACCTCTCAAATAAATTTTAAAAAATCTTTAGGTTAGCTTCCAAGATGGCAGAGTACGGAAGGAGCTTACTGCTCTAGTCTAGGAGAAGACAGTTCAAAAAAAGTGGAGAGAGTGCAATCTCAGGGAAGAGTTAGGGGGAAAATGGCAGAGGAAACTCTAAGCAAATTAGAGGGACACAGTGGGCCTATGTGGAGGGTGTGGACACACACAAGCCAGGACCCCAGCAGCTGAGAGCCTGTGCACGAGTGTCGGAGATGAGGGGAGAGCAGACTGCAGCAGCCCAAGCCACTGGCGATCAAGCTGCAGGAGGAGCCAAGAGGGAGCCTGGCTTGGAGCCCCATGGGGAACAGTGTACCTGCCAAACTGGAGGAGAAAAAAAAAGGAGGGCCATGTTTCTCCCCAGTCACCTTACAACAGAGTTCTTTAATAATGTGATAGAGGGGGCACCATTTTGGACATATGTAACAGCTGTGCCAGCTCATGTCCATGCCTAGCAACCAGCCAAGTAGAGACTCCTGACTTTGGTGGGGAGAACTGGGTGCTTGTGACTGTGGGAGGCTTGTGTGCTGGGTGGTAAAAATGCCATTTTAAGTGATCACATTAAGTGTTAAAATGAACACATGTAACAGAATTAAGTGTTAAAGTGACCATATAAATAAGATTAAGTGTCTGGTAATAGTAATAGAATTAAAAAAGAGAGAATGTTCCAACATGGGAAGCAGTCCACACAGCACACTTACAGAATGACAAAAGCCCTAAACAACACTCTGGCCTCAGAATCAGCCCTTAAGGCATTCTGGTTTGTCTGAAAAGCCCATGAGAGCACTTCAGGCATGGAAAGCCAAGACACTGGCAAAAAACGTTCTACATGAAGGACCTCTGTGAGTGAGACCCCAGCGGAAAGAAGTGGCCATCAAAGAAGGATGTACTTTTCTTTAAAGGGAGGAGAGAACTTCCACTTTGCTTATGGCCTCGTCTAAATACTGATGGAGTCTGTGTATCCAAAAGGCTTCCACAGCTTAGGCAGCTCATGTCAAGAGCCTCAGGTGCTCACTGACCTCACACCTAAGAGTATTAATTGTTAAATTAACAACAGGAGTCACTGTGCACTAACTCTCCATGAAGGACCTCTGTCCTCAATGAGTTGTATTATGAGGGTTAAATGTAAAACTAGTTCTCAAACAATTGTGTGTGTGTGTGCGCGCGCACGTGCGCAAATTGTTGAAATCTCTACTTAGCACAGAGTTGGCCTTCTGTGTACAAAGTAAATTGAAAATGAATCTTAATGGAGAATGGGACTGGGAATGGAGGAGAAGGTGGGGTGGGAGGGCGGGTATGGTGGGAAGAACCTCTGTATTCCTAAAGTTGTACTTATGAAATTTGTATTCCTTAATAAATACATAAATAAACCTTTAAAAAAAAAGGAAAGAAATCACATGATAGATACTGTTATAGTTAGCAAACAAAAGATTTCAATTAATAAGCTTAATATTTAAAGGGCCAATAGTTAGCATAAAAGCTTAAAAGAAGATAATCTCTAATGTTAAGATAATGTTATTTCAATTCTAAAAAAAAAAAAAATGACATGTAAGGAGTTGGTAGTGTGGCACGGTGGGTAAGGCTACAGCGCCGGCATCCATACAGGTACAGGTTCAATTCCTAGCTGGTCCACTTCCAATCCAGCTCCCTGCTAATGCAGCCTGGGAAAGCAGCAAAAGACGGCCCAAGTGCTTGAGCCTCTGCACCCATGTGGGAGACTCCTGGCTCCTGGCTTTGGCCTGGCCCAGCCCTGGCCATTTGGAGAGTGAGCCAGCAGATCTAAGATTTCTCTATTTTTACCTCTTTCTGTAACTCTACCTTTCAAATAAATAAATAAATCTTAAAAAAAGATGCAAAATACATATTTAAAAAAAGTGAATACAACTGAACTTGGCTATATGATCTTTTTTTGCTTCAATTGTTACTGGAAATTTTATAAAACTACTCTAATCTAATTGTTCATATTTGGATATTTGAATGAAATGAGTGGTCAGTGCATGTATGAGAATAACTGAAGACATTTATTTTTAAAGAAAATACCCCTTCACTGAATGTGACACATACCTGCACAAAGCGCCCAGCCGTTCTGCAAGCTTCCAGGTAGGAGCGATGAAGCACCCACTTCCCAGCTGCCACTGAGGCTAAGTACTTTTCATTTCTCAGTGGGTGTCCCACCACAATGTGTGTGCATTTGGGGTCAAAGCACTGTTTCTCTATCACTAATCCACCTGAACAGAGAAAATTTGGCTGTACTTTATTTATATTTATAAAAATCATTTCTTAACTTCTTTTTTGTAATCTCAACTATACACAGAAATTATCTGTAAACAGAATGCACCAAACGATCTAAACCAAAAAATCTTGACTGACAATGATCAACATTTTAAATATAAAAGTAGATCAAACAGTAAAGTGAAGTCTCAAACAATGGCCACTCAGATGTTAAAATTTATAACAATTTGCCATCTTTACTTCAATCTATGTCCCCTTTTTTGAATTAACTATTTTAAGGCAAATTCCAGGCACTGTGTTACTTAACCCCTACATATATCTAAAATAAATGGAAATTTTCTTAAATAGCCACATGATACTACCATCTCTAATAAAATTAAGTAAAATTCTTTGCTGTCTCAACACTAAATCCTTGTTCAAGTCTGCCTGTCTCTACTTATATAATTATGATACAAAAAGTGGGGCTGGTGGTGTGGTGCAGCAGGTCAAGCCAGTATCTCATACAGGACTGCACATTCAAGTTCTGACTGCTTCCGATCCCACTTCCTGCTAATGCAGCTGGGAAGGCAGAGGAAGATGGCCCAAATCCTTGGGTCCCTGCACCCACGTGGGAGACCTGGATGGAGTTCCTGACTCCTGGCTTTGAGATGGCTCAAATCTGGCTTTTGTGGCCATTTGGGAAGTGAACCAGCAGATGGAAGATTGAGCTCCCTCTTTTACTCTTAGAAATAAACAAATCTCAACCTCTCTCAGAAGTGTATGTATGAAGCTTGATAAGGATGCAAAAGGCAGCATAAATAAATATAAGCTTACAGAAAGTACGGCTATGAATGTACAGCTTAGAGGTTAACCTGACTGCTGGTTATCAGAGTTGTACCAAGGTCTTTCTAAGATTTAAAAAAAAAACTTGAATTCTATTCATGATTTACAGATAAGCAAAGGGCTATCCTCAATATCTGTTATCATGTCACTCTACATTCTAATATCAGGAACCCTCTACAGTCATAGGCTCTCAGTTCCAGTATAATCTGTATTCATCTGTCTCTATTCCTGTCCTCTTCTAGGTCAGCTCTGTGCTAGCTGCTGCTACTGTACTTGTCCAGAGTCTACAGAGATGGAAAAACCTACAGGAGCCAGTGTAAGTGTAAAATGCATACCAGATTTCCAACACTTACTACAAGAAAATGATTGAAAATTCTGATACTATATTTACATGATAGTAAAACTGGCAGCTTATTTTATCCATTTCTTTTTATGTCTTTTTTTAAAGATTTATCTTATTTATTTGAAAGACAGAATTAGAGAGAAAGGTAGAGACAGAGAGAGGTCTTCCATCTGCTGGTTCTCTCTCCAAATGACCAAAATGGCCAGAGCTGAGCTGATTCGAAGCCAGGAGCCAGGAACCAGGAGCTTCCTCTGGGTCTCTCACTTGTGTGCAGGGGCCCAAGGACTTGGCCCATCTTTTCCCAGGCCATAGCAGAGAGCTGGATCAGAAGCGGAGCAGTCGGGACTCGAACTGGCGCCCATATAATGCCAGCACTGCAGGCGGCAGCTTTACCTAATAAGCCACAGCGCCAGCCCTGCATCCATTTCTTTTTACTTTTAATATTATTTATTTTCAATTTACTTGGAATTCAGGAAGAGATAGAGATTTTCCATCTGCTGGTTCATTTCCCAAATGCCTGCAAACTGTCCAGGCTGGTCCAGGCTGAAATCAAAAGCCAAGAACCCAATCTGGTTCTCCCATGTGGGTGGCCGGGACCCAGGGCTATGAGCAATCATATGTTGCCTCCCAGGATGGCCTTAGCAGAAAACTGGACCAGCAGTAGGACTGAGACTTAATCCAAGTACTCCAATATGGGACACAGGTTTTCCAAGCTGCATCTTAACCATTGTACCAAGACAAGTCCTCTTTTTACATTTTAAAATGTTGCTATTAGGAAATTTAAAATGACACACGCAGATGACAGTCTGTTTCTATGGGACAGCAATGCTGGGGCACCAGGTTACTGTTCTACTACACAGCTCCAGAAAGATGTCAGAGGGAGGCCAGATGGAACAAGAATGGTGCAACACGAGAAGCTGCTCCTGTCTATATGAACCATACTTTTTTTTTCTATGGGACAGCAATGCTGGGGCACCAGGTTACTGTTCTACTACACAGCTCCAGAAAGATGTCAGAGGGAGGCCAGATGGAACAAGAATGGTGCAACACGAGAAGCTGCTCCTGTCTATATGAACCATACTTTTTTTTTCTATGGGACAGCAATGCTGGGGCACCAGGTTACTGTTCTACTACACAGCTCCAGAAAGATGTCAGAGGGAGGCCAGATGGAACAAGAATGGTGCAACACGAGAAGCTGCTCCTGTCTATATGAACCATACTTTTTTTTTCTATGGGACAGCAATGCTGGGGCACCAGGTTACTGTTCTACTACACAGCTCCAGAAAGATGTCAGAGGGAGGCCAGATGGAACAAGAATGGTGCAACACGAGAAGCTGCTCCTGTCTATATGAACCATACTTTTTTTTTCTATGGGACAGCAATGCTGGGGCACCAGGTTACTGTTCTACTACACAGCTCCAGAAAGATGTCAGAGGGAGGCCAGATGGAACAAGAATGGTGCAACACGAGAAGCTGCTCCTGTCTATATGAACCATACTTTTTTTTTCTATGGGACAGCAATGCTGGGGCACCAGGTTACTGTTCTACTACACAGCTCCAGAAAGATGTCAGAGGGAGGCCAGATGGAACAAGAATGGTGCAACACGAGAAGCTGCTCCTGTCTATATGAACCATACTTTTTAAGTTCATTAAAATGTGGTTTTATTTTATATCATAGGCCTATAATTTCACACAATTTCATTAATGAACAAATACTCAAAGTAGTACAGAAGATTGTTAAACTTAACTGCTGGTTTCCATTTAAATATTTACTCTGACTCTCAGGGCTGACTTTAGATTTAGATTCAAATCTCTAAGGCTGACTTGTTGTATATAGCCTTGGACAAATTACATATTTTCTTTTTCTCAATCTATATCTTAAAAATATTATCAATACTGACTGCATTTCACTTCCAAACAAGGTTGCTATGAGTATGAGACCTTTTCTTTTATAATAATGTTTATATTTTTTTCCTGTAGACATTTTTTAAAAGCTTAAACGAGCACCCCTACCTGGTGCCTCACTTCCAAAACGGCTACTAAAAGCTGTGGCTGAAGCAGGGAGCCAGGAACTCAGTCCAGGTCTCTACCTGGGTGTCAGGGACCTAACTGCCTGAGCCATCATCTGCTCTCTCCCAGGGCCTGCACTAACAGGAGGCTGGGGTTACGAGCTAGAACTGAGCACTCCAACATGGGGCATCGTGTCTCAACTGGAATCTTAACTGCCAGGCTAAATGTCTGACGTGTTTGATTGAAGTAAAATACTGGTACCTAATTTTTCAATCAGATGACAATAATCAATACGTTCTTGAGGATTCAGCGATGACATCTGAAATATGTACTGTTTTTTAATTTCTTCATGAGCCTCTTCTCTCATTATAATCTGGAATGAAAGAATTTTATTTTAGAAAAACATTTATATTAATCCAGTTATTTTACAGTGCAATTTTGCTGTCTTCTGAGTTATCATAAATAGAAATAATAACATAATGCAAACACAGTTTTCAACATTTGATGAACCCCTGATAGTGAAATCAACATATTTCTAATTCAGTACAAAAATATCCAAAAGCCAGAGCAAGATCAACAAACCTTTTCTTTAGGGGGTGGAGCCACAGGTGGGTTGGCCAGAGGGAAGGCGATGCTGGGGGCTTGAGGTGTAGGGATCAGGTGGCTGTCTCTTATTTGGGTTTCTGGTTCTTCAGAGGTGGGTTGCTTTGGAGCTTCAGTCACACATGTGTCTCCAGGATCACAGACAGCTGAGGGCAATAAAAGGTTGAAGCATGTTATTATTCACATACAACTAAGAATAAAGTCTAAGGCCAGCGCCACGGCTCAATAGGCTAATCCTCCATCTTGCGGCGCTGGCACACCAGGTTCTAGTCCCGGTCGGGGTGCCGGATTCTGTCCCGGTTGCCCCTCTTCCAGGCCAGCTCTCTGCTGTGGCCCGGGAGTGCAGTGGAGGATGGCCCAAGTGCTTGGGCTCTGCACCCCATGGGAGACCAGGATTTGGCTCCTGCCTTCGGATCAGCGCGGTGCGCCGGCTGCAGTGTGCCAGCCGTGGCAGCCACTGGAGGGTGAACCAACGGCAAAGGAAGACCTTTCTCTCTCTCTCACTGTCCACTCTGCCTGTCAAAAAAATAAAATAAAATATTAAATGTGGATTTTTTAAAAAATTATTTTTCATCAGTAAATTGTAACTCAAATTGGTAAAATGAAAGCATTTCCACACTTGGAGAGAAATTGGAAGCAGAGATAAATCCTGTATCTGTTGTATGGAATCATGCAATGTGAAAAAGATGAAAAAGGGGAAAAAGATTTTCTTTAAATAAAAAATATTTATTTCTTCTTCTTCTTTATTTATTTCAAAGGCATTTACAGAAAGTAGGAGACAGAGATCTTCCATTTGCTGGCTGAAACCCCAAAAGGCTACAACAGCCAAAGCCAGGAGACAGGAGCTTATTCATGGTCTCCCATTTGGATATAAGAGCCCTAGTCCATGGGCCACCTTCTGCTGCTTTCCCAGGCGTGTTAGCAGGGAGCCAGATCAGAAGTGGAGCAGCCAGGACTCAGTGTCAGTGCCCATATGGAACACTGATGTTGCAGGTGACAGTCTAACCAGCTACAGTACAACACAGGCCCCTATCCATTGTATTTTTTAAAAAATATTTAATTATGATGTGAAAGGCAGAGTTACAGAGAGGCAGAGAGTGAGAGAGAGAGAGAGACAGAGAGAGGGAGAGAAAGAGAGGGAGAGGGTGAGGGAGGGGACGGGGACGGGGACGGGGAGAGGAAGACGGAGAGGTCTTCCATCCGCTGGTTCACTTCCAAAATGGCAGCAATGGGCCGGCGCCGCGGCTCAGTAGGCTAATCCTCCGCCTTGCAGCGCCGGCACACCAGGTTCTACTCCCGGTCGGGGCACCGATCCTGTCCCAGTTGCCCCTCTTCCAGGCCAGCTCTCTGCTGTGGCCAGGGAGTGCAGTGGAGGATGGCCCAAGTTCTTGGGCCCTGCACCCCATGGGAGACCAGGAGAAGCACCTGGCTCCTGCCATCGGAACAGCGCGGTGCGCCGGCCGCAGTGCGCTACCGCGGCGGCCATTGGAGGGTGAACCAATGGCAAAAGGAAGACCTTTCTCTCTGTCTCCCTCTACTGTCCACTCTGCCTGTCAAAAATAAAAAAAATAAAAATAAAAAAAAAAAAACAAAAACATGGCAGCAATGGCCAGAGCTGGGCTAATCCAAAGCCAAGAGCCAGGAGCTTCTTTCAGGTCTCCCACATGGGTGCAGGGGCCCAAGGACTTGGGCCATCTTATATTGCTTTCCCAAGCCATAGCAGAGAGCTAAATCAGAAGTGGAGCAGGCAAGCCTTGAACCAGCGCCCATACGGGATTCCAGCACTTCAGGTGGCAGCTTTACCCAATATGCCACAGCACGGGCCCCATCATTCTGTTTTTAAGGCAAAGTTTATGAAAGAAAACACCAGGGGCTGGTGTTGTGGCATGGCCGCCACCTTCAATAACCGGCATTCCATCGGAGCGCTGGTTTGTGTCCTGATTGCTCTACTTTCGATCCAGCTCCTGGCTAACACACTTGGGAAACCAGCAGAAGACAGCCTAAGTACTTGGGCCCCTGTATCCACATGGGAGACCCAGATGAAGTTCCTGGCTTCAGCCTGGCCCAGCCCAATTGGATGCAGCCATCTTGGGAGTGAAACAGGGAAAACAGATCTGTTTCCCGCCCCAAACACTTTCAAAACAAACACATAAATCTGTAAAAAAAAGAAAGAAAAGAAAAAAATTTGAGGAATTCAAAAAGGAACTTACACAACACAAAGAATAAATGTAGGTAAGTGTTGGATAAAATTCAGAAGACTTAAATGAAAGTTAAGAGACAGGAGGAGGGGCTGGAGCTGTGCAGCAGGTGAAGCCGCTGCAGTGCCGGCATCCCGTATGGGCACCAATTCGAGTCCTGGCTGCTCCACTTCCGATCCAGCTCTCTGCTATGCCTGGGAAAGCAGTGGAGGATGGCCCAAGTCCTTGGACCCCTGCACCCACGTGGGAGACCCAGATAAAGCTCCTGGCTTTGGATTGGCGCAGCTCTGGCCGTTGTGGCCATTTGGGGAGTGGACCAGCGGATGGAAGACACCCCCCCTCCCGCCTCTCTCTCTCTCTCTGTGTAACTCTTTCAGATAAATAAATAAAATCTTAAAAAAAACAGACAGGAGGAAAACCCAAGCATTAACTGCACACACATAGTTAAGGACTAAAATGAAAGGACAAGTTAAAAACCATGTCAGGAAAAAATGTCTACAGCTAAATTTTCAAACTCAAAGATTAACTACATTTTTCAATTTACTGATTAAGTACCTCAGTCAAAAATCATTTTTCTGACTCTTTAAGCCAAAGTCAGAAATAACTAGTAAGTTTCTCATTTGCAGGTATAATTCAAAGAATCACGACTTATCTGTTTATTTTTAGGAGGTCAAAATATACCGTACACAAACAGGTAAATAAGTTTCTTTCTTGTTACCCTGTTCAGCAATTTCTGAAACACGGAAAGGCTCCTGGAAAGGACAATCCTCCAATGTTTTAACATCAACCTGAAGCTCAGAGTGCTGGGTGGGACAGCAAGGCCATTGCAAATTGCTGGCAAGCCTTGCTCGCTCCTCTCTTGCTGTAGGGTCATCCCAAATGATCTGTTCATTCTGGGAGGGTTCAGTGTTCATATCAGGTACAGTTTGACGAGATTGCCTAAGGAGTAAAATAACAATTTTAAACACTGGCAAACAGCCATAACAAAACCCAAGTGCGTAAAATCCATAAACAGATTGAAAAAGTGATTTGCCGTCTAATGTCCATCACTGAGCCACTGTAGAACTTCAAAATATTTAAAATGTTTCTCCTTTAAATGTAACTGTTTTAGTTAGAATGTGAAATACATATTTTGCCTAAAATGTCTATGTATTTAAAATGTCAAAGTGGGAAGTTTAACAGTTAAATTAAAAAAAAAAAACAACAACAACAACAACTCTGAAACAACTGTGATTTCTTGGGGCTGGCATGATGGCACAGTAGGTTAAGCCACCACCTGCAATGGTGCATCCCATCTGAGTGCCAGTTTGAGTCCTGGCTGTTCCACTTCTGATCCAGCTGTCTACTAATGTGTCTGGGAAAGAAGTGGAAGATGGCCCAACTACTTGGGCCCCTGGCACCCATGTGGGAGACCTGGATGGAGTTCCAGGCTCTGGCCTTCAGCCTTGTCCAGCCCTGGCTGTTGCAGCCATTTGGGGGAGTGAACTAATGGATGGAATAGCTGTCTTTCTCGCTCTCTCTGTAACTCTTCCTTTCAAATCCACAAAAATCAATCTTAAAAAAAAAAAAAAAAAGGTGGAGGGGGCAATTTCTCTGAATGGTTAGGGAAACACAGTAACATTTAGGAAACTGTGGTTACTTTGCTCTGGTGGTTAGTATATTTTTATCACTTGCAATTACAGTAACTAGAATTACATGGAAAGCTTACTATAAAGGCTATCTTATGGAAAGGTTCTTTGGCCTTTGGTAAACAAACTTCAGCATTTACGATAGACCAACCATATACTGAACTATAGTGAAATGCATTCTGTTATGTAATTGTAATGATTTCATTTGACAAAGTAATAGAATGCCAACTATTTATATATATATGTATATATATATATGGATGGATTTCAAAATTTTTTGCACCAAAATAAACTTTACTTTTAATTCCTTTTTCCATGAACTTTCTGAAGTACCTTCATATGTATATATTTTTTTAAGATTTATTTTATTTATTTGAAAGACAGAGTGACAGAGAGAGGTAGAAACAGAGAGAGAGGTCTTCCATCTGCCGGCTCACTCCCCAGTTGGCTGCAATGGCCGGAGCTGTGCTGATCCGAAGCCAGGAGCCAGGAGCTTCCGGGTCTCCCACGTGGGTGCAGGGGCCCAAGGACTTGGGCCATATTCTACTGCTTTCCCAGGACACAGCAGAGAGCTGGATCAGAAGAGGAGCAGCCGGGACTAGAACCGGCACTGATCCAGGATGCAGGCGCTTCAGGCCAGGGCTTTAACCTGCTATGCCACAGTGCTGGCCCCCATATGTATATTCTTGTAAAAATAATTTATCAAAGTTGATGGTACCTCAAGAATTCCATTGCCTCAAAAACAAGGAATATAGCCATGTACTCCGAGAATATTTATTCTGACTTGGCATAGGATGTAAGTTCTTTATAATAAACAAAAAGCTACTTCACTTATCACTGAGTATAGTACTAAACCAAAGCTACTAAAATAGCACTGATAAAGACTTGACCTCAGGAAATACATAGTTCATGTAAGATAACTGCAGAGTTCAATTAGCTGGAATTCAGAATCTTCTAACAGTCATCATACCAACTAGGGATTTTTATTCTGTGAGGAAAAGATGAAATTATGCTACTAAACCCGAGTCACATCACATAAAGAACTACTGAACTCGTCAGATCACACTACACACAGCAATATAGGAAGAGAATACAAAATGTACACGAAGTTTCAATAAGAAATGTTTAATGTACATGATTAAAAAGCACCAGGGTCATTTGCTGCAGCCTTCCCAGGCATATTAGCAGTGAGCTGGATCAGAAGTGGAGCCGCCACAACTTGCACCCACACCCACATGGGATGCTGGTGTTGCAGGCTGCAGCTTAACCTGCTGAGTACTGGCCCCGCACTGGACCTTACAAAGTGTTAATCACACCTCATTCTGAAGCAGGTGCTGGTATGGAAAAAACCTCTGTTTGCTACTTGCTTCTAAGTAAGAATTCTAGAACTGCCTAAAGCAAGGGAGAGTAGGAAGAAAAGCCAGGAAAGAAGGGAATAAGGAAAACCTAGTTAGCAAAGGGCCAAACCAATAAATAATACCAGAATAGAATATGAAGTGTTTGGGCTAAATAAGACCCAGTAGCATAACCCTTTCACTGGTCTTAATAATAAAGTCAAAATTCAGCTTCACCTATGGAACCTCAATAAGGAGCTACCTTTGTCTCATCTCAAGTTATCTTGTGTCTCTGCTCTCAGCAACAGGTACACACCTCAGTGCCTCCAGGACTCGACTTCGTCCACTTCGAGCAGAGCGAATGCTGTCCGGGGTTGAAGAGGCACTATTGCAGCCACTTCTTGAAAGGGAAGACCTCTGCCCCTGGGGCTTCACTAGCGATGTTGCAGACATTATCTCCTGCAGTTGCCTTTGGAAGTTTTGTCTCATCTCCAAGGTCTGTGTCAGAGCTGGAAATAAACGCAAATACACCAGCCAAGAAAAAATTCTCTTTTTCACCCTATCTTACTCACATTAACTATTTTGTTTAGATAAGGTTGGACACAATTTACTGAGCTGACATTCACTGAATACTCATTACTGACTAGAGAAATAAGCACGGCTATGAACACTGGAGATACAGAAGCGGCCCTACCATGAGGACCACGCAAGTACCTAGGATAATGAGGAAACTCTTCAAAGAGAGAACATGCTAAGACCTATAAGAGATTACTTATTCCTTTTGTAGAGTGCTTTGCCTACTCTTATCCTCTCTCCATTACAGTCATTTCTGTACGTGCCTTATTCTCCAATGGTTTTTGAAAATATACTTAGTTTCAAAATATCTATCTTTTGAATTTTTGTTAGACACTAAAATAGGTACTAAACAGTATATCTGGAATGAACAGAATGGTACTAACTAACTGGGTAAGTCAAAGAGAAAGCTCTGGTTGGGTAACATGAGTAAGGAAAAACAGACCCAAGTACTTGAGCTATCACTTGCTCCTTCAGGTGCAAGAGCAGGAAGCTGTACTGGAGGTAAAGCAGCTGGAACTCAAACCAGGCACTCCAAAATGGGATGCAAGTGGCCCAAGACGGGACTTTAGCTGCTGCACCTAATGCTCATCCATATGTCTATGTTTTTTTAAGAAGGGGAGGAGAAAACATATATCTATGATTATATACGCATAAAGCAGCTCTAGGAGGATACATAAGAAACGAATTAACATTGGGAAATAAGGTACTTGTAAAACCATACGACTATTAAAATATATTATACATATAAGGCTTTGAAAACTACTGGAAAAACAATACTACAACAAAACAAATTTTTTAAAATATCAACTTTACTACTTACCTATATAATAAAGCCACACCACACTAACTGTAAAATACCCAGTTCACAAGTTTCATACTTAAATAACCCAGTTTTGCAAATTATTTCTTAATGATTAAGATGAAATGTTGAGTGAGTTCTCAATTATATGCTTTGCTAGTACTTAGCAACAAAGAAAATTTTATTTTGCAACGGATGTAAAGGAAGCATTCCGTATGAAAGACATACTACAAAAGAAATTTTTTTGTGATTTCAAAACAATATACTGGGGGCTGGCACTGTGGCACAGTGGTGAGGCCTGCCACCTGTACACCAGCATCCCATAGGGCACCGGTTCGTGTCCTGGCTGCTCCACTTCCAATCCAGCTCCCTGCTAATGGCCTGGGAAGAGCAGCACAAGATGATTCAAGTGCTTGGGCCCCTGCCACCAGTGTGGGAGCCTTGGATGAAGCTCCTGGTTCCTGGCTTCAGCCTGGCCCGGCCCTGGCTGCTGCGGCCATCTGGGGATTGAATCAGCAGATGGAAATCACTCTCTCTGTCACTCCCTCCATCTCTGTAACTCTTTCAAATAAATAAATACATCTTCAAAAAAAATTTACCTCCTTTAGAGTCATTCCTCCCACTTTCATTTGATGGTGCTGATTCTTTGTTGTTAGTGGCCATATTATCTACATCATTTTCTTCTAAAGGCAAATGATTGGCCTATTAAAGGAGAAAAATCACAATTTCTCAAACCCAGCCATTGTATAAGGGCTCACAACAACATGTGGTGATATATTTTCTTAGGAAGGACGAACACATCGTCTGTATCACCTACCTCGTCATCCTTTGCGGCAGAGACAGCTGAGAGTGGGCGGCTATTACAGGGTCGGCCATCTTGCACTGCACTGATATCCAGGCTCATTTTGGGATTATACGTGTGTGGATACAGAGATTCTGGAAGATGCTTTTGCTCTCGGGCACACTGCAATATAGTGGTATGCTTAAAACAGGACTGAAAAACCTTAGTGACAATAACATGACCTAGAATAAGGACATCAATATATTTTGCTGTAAGATGGCAAAAGTTCATAAAATTAAAGTTTTAAAAACTAGTTTACACTGAAAAAACCCATCATACAATGACAAACTGACTTTACTTTCTAAACGTTGTACTCACTAAAGAATCTCACTCTACCTCTATACCTTTGCCAAGGTTACAGGTTATAACAGGAAGCAGCCCCCTCTCCCCCCCAAAAAAATTTCCAAACTGTTTTAAATTGATTCCCCTAAAGTCAATGTAAAATTTTCACTCGTATCACTTTCAATTAATGAAAGTAATCAGGAAATCAGAGTACCCATTAAAGATTTGTACAGTATTTAAGGAGTAAAGATCAAAGTTTTGATGTCAGTTAACCAATATTACCAAACTTGTTAGCATATGCTGAAATTGGCTTATACTCTCAAATAATATTTGTATACATTTCCTACCAACAGATAGGAGAGGGAAAAAAAGCACTGCTTGCCTCTAAAAGCCAGTGCTCTGAAACAATGTGTATCCCTCTTTCTTTGGCAGATTTGTACTCTCGATTATTGTCATTTGGCCGTCCTTGATAGATGAAATGAGTCACTGTTTCATCAAAACTCCACCTGAAACAACCAAATATGAAAACTAAGAGAAATAGCCATATTAAGATGATTATTCCCTATGAGCAGAATATACTGACTTCCATAACTTTCAAAACCAGAGTAAGCAAGAGCATTAAAACACCGTTTTAAGATAATTTTATGCCTTATCACTCAGTATATAAGTGCAGATGTTCAGAAGTAAGTTCTTTACTTTCTTCACCAGACAGTTCTGAATTGTTCCCATTTTCTTTTAGGATGAGTTATCACTTTACAGTAATAACAAAGGTATTTTTGAGTTGGTAAAATGTTGCCTATCTCCAGTAGTTGGCAGTCATTGTTCGCTGCACATGTGTTCCACGTTCCACTATACAGATGATGCAATTTACCCGTCATTCTCAGTCTTCACAACAACCTAACATAACAGTATTATATCCATGTGGTAAGAAAACTGAGTTACATGGTTAAGTAACCTGTTCAAGGATATTCAGTAAGTGGTAGAGCCAGGTTTGGCTCCAAAATCCACCCTCTAAAGATCGATACTCTTCTGATCCTTCCCACTCAATAAGCTCCTAACGTGGAAAAATAATCTAAAAAATGCAGAACATGCCACCCCTCAAACATTAAATAAAAACAAAAGTAAAAATTGTATGTCTAAACTTAAGCACCAAAATAGAAACTTCTATATACTTAATGCTTTCCACTACACAAATACAACAGCTCTGAGCTGTTTAAATTACATTATAAAGTCTTGTGTATTTCCTATCACACACATTTAAAATCAAGATTATTCAGAAAGATAGTATGCTTCCCCTGAATCAACCTGGTTCACCATTCAACTCTACAGCACTAACACAGCACCTGAGTCTGACTCCTCAGAGCTTCAAGAGCAGACTGTCAGCAAGTGTGGACGATTTGCTCACAATGCCTGACAATTTTTTTCTTTTAAGGTCATATGGCAAACATTTGAGGCTTTGTGGGCCAATCTCCTTTGTGATTATTCAACTCTGTTAAAGCAGCTATGATATAATTGATAGGTGCTATTACAAGGGTACTTCAAAAAGTTAGTTGGAAATGGTATTAAAAGACAAGTTTATTTTCATGTAAGAAATCCATGCAGTTTTTCTAATACATATTTGCCATGAGCTTTTTGAAGACTACCCCTCCTATCCCCCAGCCCCCGCCCTGCCCCACCCCAACTATGTTCCAATAAAACTTTACTTACAAAAAGATGAGCAGTTCTCCAACCCTTAGTCTAAATCGGTGCTTTCAAAAAAGTGCTACTTTAGGTGCTATTCTGGAAACTGGTGGGAGTGATTTTGCTGACACAATAATATGTTAATTTGTTGGAGGGTGCTACTAGCACAGAGTGAGTAAGGTGTAGGATGTTAACAATTCTAGGGAGCAGTCATATAAACAATCATCTCATATTCTGTACTGCTTTTTTTCTAATGTGCCAACAAATTTACACAGTCAAAAAAAGGTTTATGATGGATCTAGAACCTGTCTTACAGAAAAACATATTTTTTTGCAGTTTCAATATACAGTAACATTCCAAAATTATACTACTATGTAAACTGTTGGAGGATCCCACTTTGCTTAATTGGGAACTTGTCAAAGTCATGAACAATTGTTGGTAAAGTCACATTACCAAGCAGAAATGCTACCCATGGCACCAACAGCTTGTGGCTGCTGCATCTACGGGATATTCTTAGGTATGCAAACATATTATACTACACTGACTTCTACTACTGTCAGCCTCAAGCATTTCCATACTGAACATATATTCTTCTATTATGCACTTCCTATTTCTCCCACATATCAGAGTGTTATAGTGATCTTTACTTTTTAAAATCATAGAGGTAGATAGCTTATTTTTATGAATTTTAGTAGAGAAACTGTTACACAAATATCTTCTATAAAATGGGAGAAGATTCATCTGATGTGTTG
This sequence comes from Lepus europaeus, assembly GCF_033115175.1. Classification (NCBI taxonomy): domain Eukaryota; kingdom Metazoa; phylum Chordata; class Mammalia; order Lagomorpha; family Leporidae; genus Lepus; species Lepus europaeus. Next base: position 175,178,888 of record NC_084828.1, read on the forward strand.
AGATCTGGCCTAGATGTTTAACTGTTACATTTGGACATCTTCCCTTGAGAACTGATTACCCTATGAATGCATAAATACTGTAACCCTGTACAAATTAAAAGGTTCCTCCCCCTGCCTTTTTAAAAAGATTTATTTAGGCCGGCGCCGTGGCTTAACAGGCTAATCCTCCGCCTTGCGGTGCCAGCACACCAGGTTCTAGTCCCGGTTGGGGCACCGGATTCTATCCTGGTTGCCCCTCTTCCAGGCCAGCTCTCTGCTATGGCCCAGGAAGGCAGTGGAGGATGGCCCAAGTGCTTGGGCCCTGCACCCGCATGGGAGACCAGGAGAAGCACCTGGCTCCTGGCTTCGGATCAGCACGATGCACCGGCCACAGCAGCCATTGGAGGGTGAACCAATGGCAAAAAGGAAGACCTTTCTCTCTGTCTCTCTCTCACTATCCACTCTGCCTGTCACCAAAAAAAAAAAAAAAAAAAAAAAAGATTTATTTAAAAGGTAATTACAGGGAGATAGAGAGGGAGAGGGAGAAAGAGAGGGAGGGAGAGGGGCAAGGGAGGGAGGGGGAGGGAGCAGGAGGGAGAGAGGGAGAGAGGGAGAGATGGAGAGACAGAGAGAGGGGGAGAGAGAGTTAGAGAGACAGAGTCTTCCATGCACTGGTTCACTCCCCAAATGGCCACAATGGCTGGAGCTGGGCCAATCCGAAGCCAGGAGCCAGGAGCTTCTTCTGGGTCTCCCACATGGGTGCAGGGACCCAAACACTTGGGCCATCCTCTATTGTTTTCCCAGGAACATTAGCAGGAGTTGGAACAGTTGGGACTCAAACCGGTGCCCATATGGGATGCTGGCACTGAGGACAACAGCTTAACCTACTGCACCACAGTGATGCCCCAAGGTTCCTCCTTTTTATCTATCACCAAGTTTGAAAACTCCATTGCAGCAGGATGTGTAATGCTAACTTCAAATTAATACAATAGTATAATTCTACTTAGAAATTTCAGCAATGAATTCCATTTTCCTAATTAATAAGTTTATTTGAAAGAGGGAGAGAGGAGGGGAGATGAAGGAGAGATAAGAGAAGAGGGGAGGAGAAGGGAGAGGAGAGGGATATCTCCCATATGCTATTCACTCCCCTAAATGCCTACAACAGCCAAGGCTAGGCCATGCCAAAGTCAGCAGCCAGTAACTTAATTGGGTCTCCCACGTGGGCGGCAGAAACTGCATTACAGCCATCATCTGCTGGTTCCTAGGGTGCGCGTCAGCAGGAAGCTGGAATTGGGAGCCGTGTCAGGACTCAAGCCCAGGCACTTGGATATGGCTGCACACATCACAAGTGACATTTTAACCACTGTGCCGAATGCCTGTCCCATATTGTTGGTTTTGTGTCTTAGTCATCACTAAACCCAAGATTTTCTTCTACCTTATCTTGAATGAGTTTTATAGTTCTGCATTTTACATTTAGGTCTAAGAGTCAAGTTAATTTTTATGGAAGGTAGAAAGTCTGTATGTACATACATACAAACCAGGCAGTCCAAAATGGTTATGGGGACCACAAGTAGCAGCTTAAATACTAATGCCAAATGCCTACTTCAAATTCTTTTTTTTTTTTAAGATTTATTGATTTATTTGAAAAACAGAGTGGCAGAGACATCTTCCTTTTTTGGTTTACTTCCCAAATGCCTGCAACAGCCAGGGGTAGGTCAAGCCAAAGCCTGGAGCTCCATCTGAGTCTTCCATGAAGGTTGTAAGAACTCAAGTACTTCCCATCATCCACTGCTTCCCAGCCCTATTAGCGGCAGACTGGACTGGAAGCATGGAATAAGGAGCAGAGACTCAAACCAGATACTTTGGTATGTGGTGGCAGTTAATCTGTGCCCCAACATCTGCCCTCTCAAACTATTATTAATACTGAATTAACAATTTAATTTATATAAAACACGTCCTTCATTTTTCTTTTTTTTTTTTTTTTTTTAATTTTTGACAGGCAGAGTGGACAGTGAGAGAGATAGAGAGAAAGGTCTTCCTTTGCCGTTGGTTCACCCTCCAATGGCCGCCGCGGTAGGCGCGCTGCGGCCGGCGCACCGCGCCGGTCCGATGGCAGGAGCCAGGTGCTAATCCTGGTCTCCCATGGGGTGCAGGGCCCAAGAACTTGGGCCATCCTCCACTGCACTCCCTGGCCACAGCAGAGAGCTGGCCTGGAAGAGGGGCAACCGGGATAGGATCGGTGCCCCGACCGGGACTAGAACCCGGTGTGCCGGCGCCGCAAGGCAGAGGATTAGCCTATTGAGCCGCGGCGCCGGCCTACGTCCTTCATTTTTAAAAGAAGACTTATTTATTTGTTTATTTGAAAGAGTTATAGACAAAGTGAGAGACAGAGAGACAAAGATTTTCTGTCTGCTGGTTCACTACCCAGATGGCCATAACTGCTAGTGCCGGGCAGATGGAAGCCAGGAACTTCATCCAGGTCTCCCATGTGGGTGGCAGGAGCCCAAACAATTGGGCCACGTTCCACTGATTTTCTTAGACCATTACCAGGGAGCTGGATTGGAAGTGGAACAACCAGAACACGAACCAGTGTGCATACGAAATGCTGGTGTTGTAAGCAGTGGCACTACTGCTACACCACAATGCTGGCCCTGTTATATATTTTAAGATTTTCATCAAGTCAACATCTAAACAATATCCAAGGAAGTATTATATTTTGACAAATACATAAAGTATCCCATGTATATGAAATGACATAATACTTAGCAACTGGTTAACAGGTAATATAAATATAACAGGCAGTTATCTAAGTAGTAGGTAACATTATATAATAGGGAACTCAAATAACAGACAGGTATAATAAGAAAGCTTCACTGACTCACAGTAGATGCGTTCAACACTAAGATGCTTATAACTATTACAGATACATGTTTATATTCTCCTGGCCTAATTTCTTTACCAAGCAGGAAACAAACTGAAATAGGACTTTGAAAGGGGAAGGTGAAACATAGCACATTCCTTAAAATGTCCATCTTTTGTAAAGCCAACATTGTGCTGCCTGTGAATGGCTGAGCACAGGTAACCAGCTATGCTCCCCAGTGCTGGCCCTGCAGACAGTGGCAGAACGCAGAGCACTCAGGACTCAGGGCCTGCCTCTAGCAGAGCCCCAAGCACAGGCAGATCTTACCAACTATGCTTCCAAAACACTAAAAATGATACAAAGAAACTAAAAAAAAAGGCCAGTAAATTCAAGAGCTTGCTAGCATACTTACAGAGAGGCTCAGTCTGAAAAGCACTCAGGTAAAAGCATGCTTACGCTCATACCCAACCTCATTAAAGAACTTCAAACAGCTCTGGGAAAACTGAACTAAAAGTTTATTTTGGAACAAAAAATTTTGAAATTCACACATAGTGTTTTTATTAGCTCTTTTAAAGAGACCTGATATGCATGATTTTAGAACATTTTTATGTTGAAACAAACTTAGTATTCTTTTTTTTTTTTTGACAGGCAGAGTGGATAGTGAGAGAGAGAGACAGAGAGAAAGGTCTCCCTTTTCGCCGTTGGTTCACCCTCCTATGGCTGCTGAGGCCGGCACATCGCGCTGATCCGAAGCCAGGAGCCAGGTGCTTCTCCTGGTCTCCCATGCGGGTGCAGGGCCCAAGGACTTGGGCCATCTTCCACTGCCTTCCCGGGCCATAGCAGAGAGCTGGCCTGGAAGAGGGGCAACTGGGATAGAATCCGGTGCCCCAACTGGGACTAGAACCCGGTGTGCCGGCGCCACAAGGCGGAGGATTAGCCTGTTGAGCCACGGCGCCGGCCCTTAGTATTCTTGTATTATTCTAACCTTGACAACAAGGCTTCTTCTAAACTGTACTGAATATTCATTGATCCTAAGCTTCTACAATAGAGTGATACAAAATCGGCTCTCAAGTATTTGTTAAATATAACCTAAAAAAATACACATGTAAGAGTGAACTGATATATGGGAGGGTATTTTCAAAAAAACTGGGTAAATAAAAATCATCCAGATATTTTATAGTAATATGACATACTACTACAAGGCAAAATAAGTGCTTTCTTATAGATGCTCACAACAGTTTTCAGGTTTCTGTATTAATTTAGTCCAATTCCCACCAAACAGAAAGATGTGAAACTACCTGCAATCTGCTCCTAGAGAGGCTGCAATCCCATTTAGTTCACTCTGCTTCTTGCTGAGTTTTTTACTAACACACACCACTACCTTGTGAAGTGGCTTTGGAGCATCTTCCTGTCCCTGGAAAAAAAAGAATCCATCAGTCACCATTGTTTGAAATGTTTTTTTATCTAAGAATTCCTTTCAACCAGAGAATTAATTCTACCTTCTTTGATTGGGCATCCTTCAGCTGAGGGCTGGCAGAAAGAGCGACAGCATTTCGAGAGCTATTTGCCAAAGCAAGCTTCAAGTTTTTGACAATGACTTCTGAGAGAGGGGTACTCAGTTTCTTGCTGTCTTGGCTGGACCCTTCTGGAGTTTCCAAAACTGCAAGTGCGTCCTGTAAATGTGGGAGGTAAGGGGAGAGTGAGAAGAAGAGGAGAGAAGACAAGAGAATTAAATAGGGTAGTGAGAGAGAAAAAGAAAGGGACAGGTAAAGAAAGAAAAGAGATGACACCCCAGATTAATGATTCACAGTTTTTACCTCCTCAAGTTCTCCTAGAAACAATAAAAACATGAACTCTTATCTATATGTATATTCTATTAGGAAAACAATTCTACACTGTCCAGTAAATTGGTTCAAAGACCCTAACAAACTTGCACTTCAGCACTGCGTACCATTTACCTCAATCTCCAAATTACAGCTAAAACAAAGGATACCCACCAGAACACACACACACGTAGAAGGAAACAAAGATGGATATAAGCAAAGTATGAATTATAAGGAAGATTAAAAAGTTAGAATGAGCTGAGAATTGTGAGAAAATCACAAAATATGGTTGCCCATCAGCACTCACAGGGGATAGGTTCCAGGACACTCCCTATCTCACATCAGTACCAAAATCTGCAGATGCTTAAGTCATTTCAAATAAAATGGTGTAGTACTTTTATCTAACTCATACACATCCTTCTGCATACTTTAAATCATCTCTAGTTTACTCATAATATCAAATACAACGTAAATGTAAGGTAAATAGTAATTATTATAAAATACTATTTAGGGAATTATGAGAGAAAGTCTGTACATGTTCAGAACAGATGTAAATTTCTTATCCATGGCTGATTTAATCCACAGATGTGGAATCCATGGATACAAGGGCTGACAGTATATTCCTGTCCTCGAGCTACCCACAGTTCTCTCCCAAGAGGAAGCTACTGTTGTCCAAGTGGCTTGTTTATTCTCTTCTCCATCTGCTCAGTAATTTGTGTCCAACCGATGAATATTTGGATTACAATATTTTGCCAGTATAATGATGGAACAAATAATCTTATACACAAACCGCTTTGCACGTGTAAGAGTAAAAAGATATCTTTTTTAAATTTTCCTAAGAAATGTATCTGAAAGGCAGACAGAAACCTTCCATCCACTGGTACATTTCCGCAATGCCTACAACATGGTCTGTTACTTGGGTGGCAGGGACTCAAGTACTTGAGTCATTATCTGCTGTCTCCCACAGTATGTAAACTGGAATTGAAAACGGATCTGGCTCCTACTAACGTGCCTGGGAAAGCAGTTCAAGATGGCCCGAGCGCTTGGAACTCTGCATGCCGTGGGAGACCCAGATGGAGTTCCAGGCTTCAGGCTTTGGCCTGGCCCAGCTCTGGCTATTGTGGTCATTTGGGGAGTGAACCAGTGGATGGAAGACCTCTCTCTCTGCAAAACTGCCTTTCCAAATATAATAATAATAATAATAATAATTAATTAAACAAAACAAAAAGGAAACCGCAACTGAGACTCAAACTCAGGCACTTTGACATGGAAACCTACGCAAAATGCAGGTGTCAAAAGCGATATGCTCATGAGCCGACCATGAGTGTTTCCAAATATGCCTGAGAGCACAGCAAACAACCCAATCTGACAGGCCAGAAGGCTTCACGTGTATGCCTTCATTTTCTACTCTGATATTGAATGAGGTTAAATATCGCTATGTGTATGTAATAATGTACTTAACTTTTATGAAAACTATCTGTTCCTATCTTTTGTACATTTTTCCACTTGCTTAAATAATTTTTATATGTATTTACATAAGTTTCTATGTGTGCATGTCCACTGTGACATAAAATCCACATATTTGTTTCAAATCTGTTATTTGTAAAATGTCTTAAATTTTTGCCAGGAAGAAGTTTTTTAAAGACTTTTTTGTCTTACTTGAGATAGAGAGTTAGAGGGAGAGACAGAGAAAGGTCTTCCATCGGGTGGTTCACTCCCCAAATGGCTGCAACGGCTAGAGCTGGGCTGATCCAAAGGCAAGAGCCAGGAGCTCATTCCAGGTCTCCCACGCAGATGCAGAGGCCCAAGCACTTGGGCCATCTTCCACTGCTTTTCTCAGTCCATTAGTAGGGAGCTGGATTGGAAGTGGAGCAGCCGGGGCTCAAACCGACACCAACATGGGATGCCAGCACCACAAGTGGAGGCTTAACTTACTATACCACAATGCTGGACCCAGCCATGAGGAATTTTTAATGCCATCAAATTCATATGACTGTTACTTCTTTTGTGGTATATATTGTAGTTAGAAAGGCCTTCCCCACACTGAAATTGTTTAAAACCTAACAAACTCATTGTGGAATTTAAATATCAGCTCACCTGAGCTTTACTTGGATGCCAAACGAGAGTCTAATCCCAATATTCTCAAATAACCACCTAATTTTTTGACTTGAATGCTGCCTTTATCATATAATAAATTCCTCTATCAATAGAGTGTAACTGTGTACAATGATCTGGCTTTTCATACAGAAGTGACACACTGCTTTGTGGTTAGCATTGTGGTATACCTGGTAAAGCCACTGTCAGTGATGGCATCCCAAATGGTACCAGTTCAAGTTCCAGCTGCTCCACTTTACATCCAACTCCCTGCTAATGGACTGGGAAAACAGCAGAAGATGGACCAAGTTCCTGGGCCCCTGCACCCATGTCGGGGACCTGGATGAAGTTCCAGGCTCTTGGCTTTGGTCTGGCCAAGCCCTGGCCATTGTGGCCACTTGGGGAGTGAACCCGCACATGGAAGAGTACTCTCTCTCTCTCTGTATGTCTGCCTTTCAAATAAATAAATAAATCTTTAAAAATATATATTATTAATAAATTTAAAAAGCACATTGTTCTAATTACTGCAACTTTACAGATTTTAATAATGGTAGGGTCAAAGCCTACCCTTAATTGTTCTTTCCAGATTTTTTTTTAAAGGCTTATGATTTTTTTTGTTTTTAAGATTTATTTATTTATTTGAAAGTCAGAGTTACACAGAAGAGAAGGACAGGGAGGGAGGGAGAGAGAGAGAGAGAGAGAGAGAGGTCTTCCATCCACTGGTTCATTCCCCAATTGGCCACAATGGCTGGAGCTGCACTGATCCGAAGTCAGGAGCCAGGAGCTTCTTCCGGGTGTCCATGCGGGTGCAGGGACCCAAGGACTTGGGCCATCTTCTACTGCTTTCCCAGGCCATAGTAGAGAGCTGGGTCAGAAGTGGAGCAGCCAGGACTTGAACTGGCGCCCATATGGGATGCAGGCACTGTAGGCAGTGGCTTTATCCACTATGCCACAGTGCCGGCCCCAGGTTTTTAAAATACTATTTCTGCTTGCAATTTTAATAACATCTACAGTATAAATTTTCATAATTCTTAATCTATTTTAAAGAATGTGTTAAATTGCTCTATATGCCTCTCCTTCTCTCTCTGTGTAACTCTGACTTTCAAGTAAATAAATACATCTTTAAAAAATTTAAATGTTACCTACAAACTGAGACCCCCGAAAGTTCTCTCTCTAGCCCAGACCACTCCCCAAACTTCAGGCTTTAAATTCAATTCCTATTTTACAACAGTCTTGGATATCCAATAACCACCACAAGTTTAATGTGTCTAAAATATGAACTTTTGATTTTTAGGTGCCAATCCCAACCTGTTCTACTTAATATAGCTGACCGGTAGTTTAATTCTCATTTCTCAAACCAAAAATCTGCAGAGGGAACGAAATCCTAAATATTTAAAAAACCCACCATGCACTGGGGAAAACTGACTTAGAATTATTAACATGTACACATATTCTTGTAAAACCATTAGATTTTAAAGATAAAAGAAAATTCGTATGGCCCTGAGGGAAAAAGATGAAGTAACTCACAGAAATAAGATAATTAGATTGGCATCAGATACTTAAAAAACACACACACAGCAAGGGGACTGCAGAGGCACATTCCTAGGATACTCAGGAAAAATTACAAACCCAAAAGACATTCAATCTACTGAAGAATCAAGGCCACAGTTAAAGCTGTGGATATTCAGAACCAAGGAAATCTGAATACTCGTGGCCTTCCTGAAGAATCTATTAGTCGATGAAACTCATCCTATCAAAGAGGACAGGTGAACTTCACAAAAGACAGTGAGCATCTCATATACTGCATTGTAGAGCTAAGACCAAATGACCTAGGCTCAAGAATATCTAAGAATTTCTTTAACTGACAAAGACAAATGCGATTAAAGCTACAAGAGAGAGACTAGAGAGAATGACAAGGACACTCCAAAAAATTCACAGAAAATGGAATTTAAAGATAAATTTATAAGTGGGAGGGGCTGGCGCTGTGGCACAGCGGGATAACGCCCTGGCCTGAAGCGCCAGCACCCCATGGGTGCCGGTTCAAGACCTGGCTGCTCCTCTTTCCATCCAGCTCTCTGCTACGGCCTGGGAAAGCAGTAGAAGATGGCCCAAGCCCTTCACCCCTGCACCCGCATGGGAGACCCAGAAGCAGCTCCTGGCTCCTGGCTTCAGATCAGCACAGCTCCGGCCGTTGCAGCTAACTGGGGAGTGAACCCACGGATGGAAGACCTCTCTCTCTCTGTGTTTAACTCTGACTTTCAAATAAATAAATAAATCTGAAAAAAAAAACCCAAAGTTTATAAGTGGAAGTCAAAAGCATAACTTAAAACTGAAAATAATAAAAAGTTAAGAATGGAGATAAAAGGAAAAATACAAAAGTAGCCAGGAGAACAACAACAAAAAATACAAAAAACCCTTACTAGAAGGAAAAATTACAAACAGGACACATAGTATTAACATACACAGCATAACTGCAAGTTACTTCATCCCACGTCCCACATGACTGAACTGAGACCAACTGTAAATGTGATGGAGCCTAATTTACCCAATTCACAGGAGAAGATTCTCAAATTGGCACGCAAAGTCAAACCCAATTCTATGCTGTTCTAGAAGAGACACATTTAAAACAGTAGCAACCCAAAAAGGACACAACTGAAGGAAAGCACAGATTTATCAGGCAAAATAAAACAACAAGAAAACAGGGATTGAAATCCTAATACCAAGAGGACATCAAGCCAAAAAGCATTAAATGAAATGAGGACATTTTATATGGTTAAAAATCATATTCCAACCAAGTTATGAATATTCATGCACCAATTAGCACAGCAATTACTTATTTAAAACAAAAACCACGTAAGATTCTAAGAGAAGCAGAGAATACCAAAACAAAAACTTGAGAATACCACTTAGTATGAGATAAGGCAAATGAACAACAACAACAACAAAAAGACCTACAAAATGTAATCAGAAAGTTAGATCTTGGGACTGGCAGTGTGGTACAGGTTAAGCTGCCTCCAACAATTCCAGCATCCATATAAGAGTGCAGGTTCAAATCCTGGCTGCTCTGCTTCCTTTCTAGCTCTCTATTAAAGTGCCTAAGAAGTACTTGGGCCCCTGCTACCCATGAAGGAGACCTGGATGGAGTACCAGGTTCCTGGTTTCAGTCTCACCAAATTCCAGATGCTGTGGCCATTTGGAAATGAAGCAATGGATAGATGATTGATTCTCTCTCTCTCTCTCTCACACACACACACACACACATACAGCCTTTTAAATAAATAAACAAATCTTAAAACCATACTCTCGGCCGGCGCCGCGGCTCACTAGGCTAATCCTCTGCCTTGCGGTGCCGGCACACCAGGTTCTAGTCCCGGTCGGGGCACCGATCCTGTCCCGGTTGCCCCTCTTCCAGGCCAGCTCTCTGCTGTGGCCCGGGAGTGCAGTGGAGGATGGCCCAAGTGCTTGGGCCCTGCACCCCATGGGAGACCAGGAGAAGCAGCTGGCTCCTGGCTTCGGATCAGCGCGGTGCGCCGGCCGCAGCGTGCCTACCACGGCGGCCATTGGAGGGTGAACCAACGGCAAAAGGAAGACCTTTCTCTCTGTCTCTCTCTCACTGTCCACTCTGCCTGTCAAAAAAAAAAAAAAAAAAAAAAAACTATACTCTCAAAATACAGTATCTTCTAGAGGACAGTGTTTTGACTTTCTGGGGAAAGCTACTGCTTGTGATGGCAGCATCCCACATGGGCACGGGTTCGATTCCCAGCTCCTCCACTTCTGATCCAGCTCTCTGCTAATGGCTTGGAAGTGCAGCAGATGATGGCCCAAGTGCCTATGTCCCTGCATCCATGTGGGAGACCCAGAAGAAGCTCTTGGCTCCTGGCTTCAGCCTGGGCCAGCCCTGGCTGTTGAGGCCATTTGGGGAGTGAATCGACAGATGAAAGGAGGCTCTGTGGATTGGCAACAGTCTCTGAGTATGTATCAGGGTTCCCAACTGTGAACACTGATTTTTTTTTTTTTTTTAAAGACTTACTCATTTATTTGAAAGGCAGAGTTACAGGGAGAAGAGACAGAGAGAGAGAGACACCTTTCATCCAATGCTTTACTCCCCAAATGGCCTGAACAATGGGTTTGGCCAAGCTGAAGCCAGGAGCCAAGAGCTTCTTTTGTGTCTCCCACGTGGGTGCAGAGGCCCAAGCACTTCGGCCATCCTCCGCTGCTTTCCCAGGCACATTAGCAGGTAGCTGGATCAGAAGTAGAGCAGCCAGAACTCAAGTCAGCACCCATAAAGGATGCTGGCACTGCAGGCCATGGTTTAACTAGCTGAGCCACAGTACCGGTCCCATAACATTGGTAGTTCGTTCAGCAGTACATTTAATGTACTTTTCTGATGTATGTCAATTAAAGCTAAGTTTGAAAGGCCCCAAAATAAATAGTCAAGTTCTGATTATTCTAGGAGTTCTTGTTTTCAGTCAAGAATCAATACACTCTTTTATATAAGTTTGAAGAACCACTGATTATAAGAAACTTGCAAATGTACTATACCAGAGGACGGCACTGTGGCGTGGTGGGTAAAGCTGCCACCTGCAGTGTCAGCATCTCATTTGAGCACTGGTTCAAGTCCCAGCTGCTCCATTTTGATCCAGCTCTCTGCTATGGCCTGGGAAAGCAGTAGAGGGTGGCCCAAGCCCTTGGGCCCCTGCACTCAAGTGGGAGACCCAGAAGCCCAGAAGAAGCTTCTGGTTCCTGATTGGCCCAGCTCTGGCTGTTGCAGCCATTTGGGAAGTGAACCAGGGGACAGAAGACCTCTCTCTAACTCTGCCTTTCAAACAAATAAATAAATCTTTTTTTTTTTTAAATTTTTAAAAGATTTATCTATTTATTTGAAAGGCAGAGTTACAGAAAGAAGAGAGGCACAGAGAGAGAGAGAGAGAGAATTTTCCATCTGCTGGTTCACTCCCTGGATGGCTGCAATGGACAGAGCTATACCGATCTGAAGCCAGGAGCCAGGAGTTTCTTTTGGGTCTCCTATGCATTTGCAAGGACCCAAGGACTTGGGCCATCTTTTACTGCTTTTGCAGGCCATAGCAGAGAGATGGATTGGAAGTGGAGTAGCTGGGACTCGATTCAGCACCCATATGGGACGCTGGCACTGCAGGCAAAGGCTTCACCCGCTACGCCACAGCGCCAGCCCCTAAATAAATAAATCTTAAAAAAAAAAAAAAAAGTACTACGAAGAAAGAAAACAAAGACAGCTAAATAAGGCCTGATCCCAAACCTTACAGTTTTGAAGAAAGTGATTTTCCTATTGTTCAAGGCCTAAAGAACAGTGTGTGAATAACAGCATAAATTGCTACTTCAAAAGAGATTTTATGTGAAAGCTTAGAATTTTGAGTTTGCTCTAATACTCAAGAAATTTTTTCACGTGGGACACTGGAATTAAAGACACAAAAACTGTTGTGGGTATCAATATGTTCAGAAGATGAATTATCTATAAATTTTTAAGTTTACCCCAAAAGATACTAGTAAAAAATTAAAACGCTGCTTCTTAATACCCTCTGAGCAAAAAGCACCAATAGATGAGTGGGTATAATTACTGTACAAAAGTTCATGGATAAGCCAATCAGACAATGGTTAAGTTTCTGAGAGGGCAAAAACTAAAGGAATGATGAAGAAAGTCCTCTTTGGGAATAAAAGGGAACTACTGAAAAGGCAGGCCATGATTTGCAAAGAATTTCCAGAAATGCAGCAATACTATACCTAGCATTCAGGAGATCAAATAATGAAACACACTTAACTCATGTCTTTAACACAAACAAATGAAAAGTAAGGTGACTATAATACAGACATTTTCAGAATTTTTTTCCAGGGCATTTTTCAAATGCCCTGGGTGCACTTGTAAAATACATAAGTAGCAACATGTATTATTTTATAGTTTATAAAATTATATCATGCTATGTCATTCAATTATTAAAATAAGCCAGAACTTTACAGAGCAAGTGTAATTACCTTATTTGTACGAAAGAAGAAATTAATGCTTATATATGTTAAATGATATGCCTAATGAAATATAGGACATGACACACCTAGGACTTGGATCCAGATATCTGATTTCACACCATATATATTTAAGGTTGGTTGGGCTCAGAAATATGACTATTGAGATTCAATATGAATCTACTTGCCAACAACTCTGGAAATTTTATGACTACAAACTTTGGAGGTGAGGCAGAATTTGGTGCTTTAACTTTATAAACTAAAATTGTTAACTTTGGGACCATTTTCTACAAACCTTACCTTCACATCAAAGGAAGGCTTAAAGAGTTTGTCTTTGCACAGAAACTTTGATGGTGTATCCAAGTGTAAAGATGGTTCCTTCTGAAGCGGCTGTCCTACAGCTGGAGAGGCGGCACCCTGCTCGGCGTGTTGGGAGAGCACAGCGTGGAAGGCTTTGCTCTGAAAGCGGTTCATGTCCAGAGGTGTTACAGCTTTTTTTCTGTGGGCTTCCGGGTGTGCATCAGCATGCACTGCAGTATCAGGATTTACATTCACTCCATTTGTTATTTCCGTTTCTGAACTTTGTTCTAGAGATTTAAAATGAAAAGGAGCACATATGAGCTGTGGATATCCACTTTTTATTACTTCCATTTTCATTAGATGCAAGGCATGTATTCTGGGGATAGACCAGTTTGTATCTGAATGTTTTTACTTATTGATTTATTTATATTTGAGAGGCACAGGGAGACAAAGACAGACAGACTGAGAGCTCCCATTCATTTCACTCCCCAGATGCCTGCAATGGCTGGATCCAGGTCCCCCAGGTGAATGGCACGAGCACAGTCACTTGAGCCCTCACTGCTGCTTCCTAGTGTCTGTTAGCAGAAGCTGGAGTCAAGAGCTGGAGCTAAAAATCAAATCCAGGACACTAAAAAGTTCACGGAAAATGGAAGTAAAGAGTAAGTTTATTTGGCCGGTGCCGTGGCTTAACAGGCTAATCCTCCCCCTTGCGGTGCCGGCACACCAGGTTCTAGTCCCGGTTGGGGTGCCAGATTCTATCCCGGTTGCCCCTCTTCCAGGCCAGCTCTCTGCTATGGCCCAGGAAGGCAGTGGAGGATGGCCCAAGTGCTTGGGCCCTGCACCCACATGGGAGACCAGGAGAAGCACCTGGCTCCTGGCTTCAAATCAGCACAACGCGCCAGCCGCAGCGGCCATTGGAGGGTGAAGCAATGGCAAAAAGGAAGACCTTTCTCTCTGTCTCTCTCTCACTATTCACTCTGCCTGTCAAAAAAAAAAAAAAAAAGAGTAAGTTTATTTGGTGCACATTTTGTTTTTAAATCATGCATACGAGGGTTCTTCTAAAAGTTCATTGAAAATGTGTGTTTGCGTGTGTGCATATTGTTGAAATCTTTCTTAGTATAAAGCTGGTCGTCTGTATATAAAATTAATTAAAAATCAATCTTAATGAAGAATGGGATGGGAGAGGGAGTAGGAGGTGGGATGGGAGTGGGAGGGGAAGAAACACTATATTCCTAAAGCTGTGCCTATGAAATTTATATTCATTAAATAAAAGCTTTCTTAAAAAAAAAATAAGACAAAATATATGTTGAGGGGCTGGCACTGTGGAGCAGATTAAGCCTCCCCCTTTGGTAGTGGCATCCCATATAGGTGCTAGTTCAAGTCCCGGATGCTCCACTTCCAATCCAGCTCCCTGTTAATGGCCTGGGAAAGCAGCAGAGGATGGCTCAAGTGCTTGGGCCAGAAGAAGCTCCTGGCTCCAGGCTCTTGATCGGCCCAGCTCTGGCTATTGCGGCCATTTGGGGAGTGAACCAGCAGATGAAAGATTTCTCAGTATCTGTCTCTCCCTCTTTCTCTGTAACTCCGTCTTTTGAATAAAATAAATCTTTAAAAAAATATATGTGGAATGAGATAAGCATATTAACTGAACTGATTAATGAAATGATTTTGTTTTCATCTTGTTATATCTTAAAATGGTTTTAAACAAGCTATTTGACAAAAAATACAGCAAAAACATCCTGTTAGTCAATGCCAGAATAAAAAGAAAATCCCAATAACATGTACTCATAATTAACCATAGTCAAGTTCTTACAAAGTCCTTAATGACACTTTAATATGACCTAAACATCACCTTTGCCTCTATCATAAATTTTCCATCTGTCTGGGTAAGTAATGGCTCTGAAGCTCTGAAGTTTGCCCAGAATGCCATCATCTCTGGACTACTGTGTCTTCCCCTCCCCTTCTAGTTTTTCAACATTGAACAAAACACTTGGATGGTTATTCCATGCCAAGCACACCGCCAGACACTGGAAATAACAGCTTTTAAAATACATGCATGTTTCCTGCCTTGAAGCTTTTTTTTTTTTTTTTTTGACAGGCAGAGTGGACAGTGAAAGAGAGATACAGAGAGAAAGGTCTTCCTTTTCCGTTGGTTCACCCTCCAATGGCCGCTGCGACCATCGCACTGCACTGATCTGAAGCCAGGAGGCAGGTGCTTTTCCTGGTCTCCCATGCAGGTGCAGGGCCCAAGCACTTGGGTCATCCTCCACTCCCGGGCCATAGCAGAGAGCTGGCCTGGAAGAGGAGCAACCGGGGCAGAATCTGGCACCCCGACCGGGACTAGAACCCAGGGTGCAGGCGCTGCAGGTGGAAGATTAGCCTACTGAGCCGTGGCACCGGCTGAAGCTTATATTTCAGTAGGGAGATTAAAAAGTAAAGGAAGAGCAGGCAGGCATGAGGTGGTCTAGAGGAAAAGGGCAAAAGTCCCAAGATGAAAAGAAGCATCACATTGGTGTGTGGAATCAACAGTTAATGGGAACCAAGTTCACTACAATGCTCTTACACTGTCTGACACCCTCTAGTTTTCAGGGTGTGCCTACAGGTAGCATCACAATACAGATTAAGCATTTCTGCCATGAGCACACATTCATTTTGTCACCAAATAGCAAACACCCAGCAGTGGCTCACCGAATCCAACGTGAAGAGGAAAAATCAACAAATAAACTTTGGCACATTCATATCTCAGAAAACATCAAGTTGTTAAAATATATATAAGGGAGTGAATTGAAATGAAAGTATTAACCTTTCAGTGAAGTTTCAATAAGAAAACAGTTTTCATCTGCTTTCTCTCCTGTTCTAGCGGATTCCAACAGCCAAGCTATGGAGACTGCGGGTATGTTCCACTTCTTTGCAGCTTCATATTTAGAACCACCTGGCTCTTTTAATACAAGATGTGTACTTGCAAACATGCCTTTCTTTGCATTGGCTTTGCGAACAAAGAACTCTTGAACACTAAAATGTGTATTTAAAGAAAAGCAAGATACAACAAGTCAAATACACAACAGGTCAAATACACAGTAAGTCAGCAAAAAGAAAAAAGTTTCTAATACAACAGCGTGGTTAGAGTTCATATAAGCATAAGAAAATATACACTGATTAAAAATTGCTTTATCCTATCCTAAATTAATTATTTTATAGTGCTTACTCTTAAGTACTGTTATAACAATTAAACATTTTACAAAAATAAGCAAATGAAATTGGGCTTTCAAATGACAGAAAAATTGCCTCCTTAATTAGTTATTACCCACTCACCTGTTCTTTCCTTCCAAAAGGAGCAAAGTGGTATCGATACTACAACTTTTCAAAGCTTTTTCACATATATTATCTGATCCTTTCAATATTTGTGAACCATAAATATTTTACAGACATGGGAAAAATAAATAGAAATTAAGTGACTTACTCAAGATCACTACATATTAAACATGGAATGTGGGCAAAAAGCCAAGGTCCATGGCTTGAGAGATACACAGAATTCAGTCTTTTGTAGCTTCTAGGTTTCATGTTCTAGTTTTCAATTTGTTAAGATCCATTTTCTACATTTACCCCATTCATCCACTTGGTGTTTATTTGGATATGAAATAGGACTCCAGCTTTACAGAATAAGATCTCTTCCTCAATAATCTGAAGTGTTAGTTTTGTCATGAACAACGTTACTGGTTGAATTTATATCTATTGCTAGATTTGTTATTCATACATTGAAATTCTTGCTCTTATAACCCTACTTTATTTAGTGGGATTTTACAAAACATTTAAATAATTTTTAGGGCTAGCCCCAACTGTTCTATTTGGGAATCTTCACGGCTTTCCTGTTTGCCAATCTTTTCATCTGAGTTTTAGCATTAGTTTGCTTATTGGCCTCCCTGAAATGGTTGTGTTGGTATAGCAGTCCTCCTTTGCCCGCAGCTCTCTGTGGTTTCAGTTACCTGTGAACAACCACAGTCTGAAAATATTAAATGGAAATTTCAGAAATAAACAATTTGCAAAATTTTGAGTGGTGCAATGAAATCTCCTACCATCCCATCCAGGACATGAATAATTTCTTTTCTTTTCTTTCTTTTTTTTTTTTTTTTGACAGGCAGAGTGGATAGAGAGGGAAGGGTCTTCCTTTTTGCCGTTGGTTCACCCTCTAATGGCTGCTGCGGCCAGCACATCGTGCTGATCCGAAGCCAGGAGCCAGGTGCTTCTCCTGGTCTCCCATGCAGGTGCAGGGCCCAAGGGCTTGGGCCATCCTCCACTGCCTTCCTGGGCCATAGCAGAGAGCTGGCCTGGAAGAGGGGCAACCGGGATAGAATCCAGCACCCCAACCGGGACTAGAACCCGGTGTGCCGGCACCGCAAGGCGGAGGATTAGCCTGTTAAGCCGTGGCGCCGGCCAGACATGAATCGTTTCTTTGTCAGCATATCCATGCTCAACTCATTTGTGCTACCTGCCCACTGGCTAGTTCTCCACTACTACCATCGCAATGTTGAACACGTGAGCCCACATTCACCAACTTTTAGTACAGTACATTGCTATAGAAGTTCTTGACATTCACTGCCTAGATTCTTCCATCCTTTAGAGGTCGCAATCCTCTCCTTCCTTCCTTACTTGCTGGAATACACGTGTAAAGGGGACTCTGCCTTACCCACTGTCATGTTTTCCTAATGCAGACTGTATAAGCAAAGGTGGGACAGATACTTGATCCTTCTCTTTCCCAGCTTTCAAAATAAAGGGTTGGCTCCCTGGGATCTTCCAAAGATCCTCAAACTTTAGTTTGGTACAATTACAAAGTCATAACTTAAATACTGTTGATGTGTTTGCCATAGTATTAAATAAAGTTGGAACCATATAAGGGTACTTCCAAAAATTCATGGGAAAATTAATCAGTATTTGTCTATTTTACAACACACAAAAAACTGAAATCCATGCAACAAAGCTAAGAGATTTTGTTTTTCCATAACACACATTTTCCATGAACTTTTAGAAGAACCCTCATATGCATGATTTAAAAAAAAAGACTGCACCAAATAAACTTATTCTTTACCTCCACTTTCCATGAACTTTTTAGTGTCCTTTTATTTTACATCAAAATTAGTAACAAATGGATCAATGGGATAGAACGTAAGAAACTGAAAAGTAGGGGCCAGCACTGTAGTGCAACTCGTTAAGGCACTGCCTGCAATGCTGGCATCCTGTATGAGCACTGGTTTCAGTCCCAGCTGCTCCACTTATGGTCCAGCTCTCTGCTAACGTGCCTGGGAGAGCAGCAGAATGGCCCAAGTACCTGGGCCACTACCACCCATGTGAGAGACCTAGATGGGGATCCTGGCTCTTGAGTTCAGCCTGGCCCAGACCTGGCTGTTGTGGTCATTTGGGGAGTGAACCAGTGGATGGAAGATTCTCTCTCTTTCCCTCCCTCCTTCTCTGGAACTCTGTCAAATATATAAAATGAATCTTTAAAAAACAAAGAAGAGAGAGAAAGAGAGAAAATAGAATGGATGAATTCAATCTGTAAAGCAGTTACTATCTTCGTGACACTCAAATTTTCCTCTTTGGCCAGTACAGGTACTTTTGACACAACACTTCCAAGGAGTCTTTGATAATGTCCTTGCTGTCTGGGTTGACAAAATGTTTCAGACTCACGGGTATATTTTCTCCTCTAGAGCTGGCATCAACTATCTGTCTTCAAGCTTTAGTTTCTTTTGGTGGGAAATAGTATTTTAAGGTTACAAGCCAGGCACTGGGACTATTTACTATTGGGTTGGTAACTAAATTTCTAAGTTTATAAACAGTTTTAATTTCTTCATTGAACCAGGAGTCAGCAAAAATATTCTGAAAATTTCTGAAAGGGTCATTTAATTTTCTATTCATTTCTATTTCTTCTGCACTGTGATAAGAGAATGTGGTCTATATTCTTTACACTTGCCGGCATCGCATATGGGCACCAGTTCAAGACCTGGCTGCTCCACTTCTGATCCAGCTCTCTGCTATAGAATGGGAAAGCAGTGGAAGATGGCCCCTGCAACTGCGTGGGAGACCCTGAGGAAGCTCCTGGTTTCTGGCTTCGGATCGGCACAGCTCTGGCCGTTGTAGCCATCTGCGGAGTGAACCAGCAGATGGAAGACCTCTCTCTCTCTCTCTCTCTGCCTGTCTGTAACTCTGCCTTTCAAATAAGTAAGTAAATCTTAAAAAAAAAAAAAAAGAGGTATGTTATGTTCAGTGTTTCAGGGTGAATATCTAGTTAATGCTATTCGAGTCTATATTTTTTCTTGTTGGTCTGTAAGGCTGAACAATAGAGTAAAGAGACAGAGAGATCTATTATCCACTGATTCACTCCCAGGGCTGAGCAAGTCCAAAGCCAAGAGCCAGGAATTCCATCCTGATCTCCCACATGGTGGAGGGGTCCAAGTACTAGTGTCATCTCCTATGACCTTCCCAGATACACGAGCAGGAACCCAGATCAGAAGTGGAGCAGCTGGGACTCAAATCAGCACTCCAATACGGCACGCTGGCCCCTCAAACAGTGATTTAACTCGCTGTGCCGCAATGCTGGCCTGTCTTCCTTGTTTTCTGTCTATCTGACCTGTTATGAAGTAGGAGATGGAACTTAAATGTCCTGGTAATAGTTTTGCATTAATTTCTCCTTCCATCTCTCGTAGATTTTGTTTTGTGAATGAGAATACATTTGATACGTACCTTCAGTGTGAACAGCACTCTTATTTACAGCGCTGCTGTTTTTGTTTAATGCCTTTCAATTTGAGTTCAAGCTTCTGAGAGTGAAACTGCAACCTCTTTCTGTTTACATTCACTTTGTCCATCCCCCCCTTCCCCCAACAAATGCCCTAACATTCACTTTGTATTAGATTCATCTTTTGCTTAAAAGCAGTCAGCTCTTGCTTTATGATCTAATCAAAATGTACTGGCTTTTTAATGTAAGAGTTTGACTCATTTACATTTACTGATATAATTTTATTTTTTTCAGCAGCCACCATTAACATTCAATTAGGTGTTGGACTAACAGAGATTTTAACTTTTAAATTAATTTTCTTTCTCCCGAAGTATTTATTATTCCCATTTAACATTTGCATTTTTGGCCAAAACCCAGAGAAGCAATGAATTTATACTGAAAAGAAATAAAAATAAAAATAAATCATACATATGGTATACAGAAAGGTACTGATGCTTAGAAAAGCACTATTCAAAAATGGCCCATGTAATACCATTAAATTTCCCTCTTCTGGTAGCTAAGGCAATTAGGCATCAATGCCTGTAGGCATCTGCAAGGCCTCCATCTAGCAGCACCCTCCCCATCTGTCACCTTGTGCCATTACAAGACATACCACATACCACCCATTACTATATTAAAGAGACCAAGCCAAATTCTAATTCGAATGTTCTCCAGTAAGTCAAAACAAATAAAAAGGCACACCAAGAAAACAGGTGCACTAAAAATACTACCTACCTTGCTCCAAGGAGATTTGCTAAAAATGTCAGAGAATCTTTTTCAGCTCCAACACACTGGCTAAAGGAAAGAACACAATCCACTAAAGGAGTCGCTCCTGGCATTACCGGGACTGGTGTGAAGAGAGGATTTGACTTTGGCTCAACTAAGGTCTGACAGTCTATACAGACCACCTTTTAAAAACAAACATGAAAAAGCCACCTTGAAATAAACAACCAGTGATTAACAGTACTTCAGTTACAACAGCTGAATCAGTTTCCATGAAAGTAAGTCTTAATATAACTTTGTGTATTTTCATTATCAATATATTTCAAATTGTAATATTTAAATAAATATAAATGTATCAATTCATTGCATTAGGATATTAAAAATCAGTAAGATTTATCTTAGAGTTACTAAAAGCTGCTTTAAATTTCATTTGTTCCAATGTCATTAGTTTGGAAGTTTTTTCTCTTCTTAGAAAATTAAAAAAGAGGCCAGCGCCGTGGCTCAATAGGCTAATCCTCCCCCTTGTGGCGCCGGCACACCGGGTTCTAGTCCCGGTCGGGGTGCCGGATTCTGTCCCGGTTATCCCTCTTCCAGGCCAGCTCTCTGCTGTGGCCCGGGAGTGCAGTGGAGGATGGCCCAGGTCCTTGGGCCCTGCACCCGCATGGGAGACCAGGAGAAGCACCTGGCTCCTGCCTTTGGATTAGCGCGGTCCGCCGGCCACAGCGCGCCAGTCGCGGCGGCCATTGGAGGATGAACCAACAGCAAAAAGGAAGACCTTTCTCTCTCTCTCTCACTGTCCACTCTGCCTGTCAAAAAAAAAAAAAAAAAAGATAATTAAAAAAGAAAAATTAACGGTGAAATTACTAGTGATGAGCTAACAAGGAGGGATACTATAAAACTCTCACACTCTAGCTCTGAGAAAACAGGAGACAAACGGGGTAAGGTCTGCGTGACCTCCTAAGAAGAAATGTTACTGTGTCCCCTGGGAAATAGTAACTGCTACTCTAACAGGATTAGGCCCAAGTAGCTTAAACTTTTTTGAGAATTTCCCTTGCTAGAAGCAAAACCTAGACAGTGTTCAAATCCAAATGCCAATTTACCTACTTGAACTGCATAATAAATATCAACTCTTGGCATTTAGGTAAGCTTCAATGCTGTAGTATTTTCTTACCAGCCACGTATTTGTAACAACTTCTCCAACAGTTGCTTCTACTTCACACCCCAGCAGAGGAACCACCGCATAATCAGCAACAGTTCTGCTTGGAAGAGTTATGATTTTTCCAGCATTATCTCTTATGATCTTTGCAATGTTGGATTCATTTTCTCTGCTAAAACCCAAAACAAGGAAGCTCTTTCGGCTAAACAAGCCTTCTTCAGCAACTGCAGAAACGTCAGGGCAGCAATGACTGGCAGAAGACTGGTTTTCTTCTTGTAGAGAAATGTGCGTAGAATCATTACAGGGCTCGACACGGGTAGTAGAATCATTACAGGGCTCGACACGGGTAGAATCATTACAGGGCTCAATTTCAGACTTCCCAGCTTCGGCCTTCTCATCCTCAACTGGAAGAAAACAAGAAATGTTTTCTAACATAATCTATCTTCAAACTTATTTCCTCACAAGAACACTAATGTAGCAATCTGAGAATCTGGGCCACGCTACAAAACTAAGATGGAAATGTATACAAAGAAGGGATGAAATCCATCCCATCTACAGGGCTATCAAGAAATATCAGTACAGCTACTCCTCAGTTTAGATGAGGTTACATCCTGGTAAATTCACTGCTAAAACCAGTAACTCAAGAGACAACAGACTAAGGTGCCCCCAAAACATTAGTCCAGAAGGATACAAGACCTGACAGCAGCCACACAGACATCAGAGTTTCTAACCCTGTGCACACTCACAGCATAAAACCTGTGGCCCCACCAGGCCCCAAACTCTCCACATCCTGTGGTAACATGCCGAGTACAGGTTGCATAAAGTGGGACGACGTTTCCTTCCCATGGACAGCCATCAGGGTTGGCTCTCCCCTTGGCCTTCACTTTCCCAGGGATTTCTTTATTCTCGTTCCTTTCTCCTCTCCCTTATGGAGAACTGTACAACCCATAGTCATCCAACCCTTTAATTACAAGATAGTATGTTATCCTGCCTCTACCAATCAAACTGCTGGCACCAACTGGTATTATCCTGCTCTCCACTGGCAGTCTTTGCCTTTAAAACTTGTTTGACATCTTTAAGGCCTTGGAGCACAAACACAGGACTGCCTCAGTTTTGTGTTTTCCTGGGCCACAGATCTAAATAAGCCCAGATAACCTCTTTTGTTTTTAATTGATTTGTGCCTCAGTTTCTCTTAAGGGCTGACACTATCATAAGTTGAAAACGTTTCAAGTCACAAGCACATTTAAGATACCTGACTACTGAACGTCCTAGCTCAGCAGCACAGTACACTGCACAGCACTGGATGCTTAGCAATGTGACCATGTGGCTCACTGCTGCCGCCCAGCAGGGAGAATATCACACTGCACGTTGCTTGCCCAGGACCAGATCAAATTTCAAAATACTGTTTCTATTAAATGCATACTGCTTCCACACCATCATAAAGTAAAAAACTCTTAGGTCAAATCATAAGTCTAGGGCTGACTCCATTACCACCTTCCAGCAGGAAGGACAACACCTATCATGTTATTCCCTAATAACCTGAGTTAGTTGAAAATTATGATGTCCCAACAAGCCTTAGTTCCAAATTGTTTTAGATAATTCAAAACAAAATTGAGAAAATATTAAGGGGAAAAAATTAACAGGCCTAAGTACTATAACTGTCAAGCCCTTAACATGGAAGTGGTTATATATGAAAACAATACAATTATAGTTACTTCTACTTCAAAAATTCCTAAAATATTTCATGTTGAAATTGCAGCTACTGGGGCTGGCGCTAAGGTGTAGCAGGTTAAGCTGCCGCCTGCAGTGCCGGCATCCCATGTGGGTGCCAACTGGAGTGCCAACTGTTCCACTTCTGATCCACCTCCCTTACGTGCTCGAGAAAGCAACAGAAGATGACCCACGTCTGTGGGCCCCTGTACCCACATGAAAGACCCAGAAGAAGCTCCTGGCTCCTGGCTTCGGCCTGGCCCAGCCCTGGCTGTTGCAGCCATTTAGGGAGTAAATCAATGGATGGAAGACCTCTCTTTCCCTCTCTCTCTCTCCCTCTCTATAACTCTGCCCTTAAAATAAATTAAATAAATATAAAAAAATATAAGTAACAACAAAAAAAGAGAAATCAGAGCACTTAGCTTCCTTATAGATTCTCTAAGAGAACAACTGATTAAGGACCCAAGCAAAGAGTCTCAACTATTTCGTTTTAGGATAGAGTTGGCTAATAGATGAGTAGAAGAAAAATACAGCTGTATAATGTAGTAAACATTTGGTTTTTAAGATGCCACTTGGGGGGGCTGGTGCTGTGGTGTAGCGGGTAAAGCTGCCACCTGCAGTGCTGGCATCCCATATAGGCACCAGTTCGAGTCCCGGCTGTTCCTCTTCTGATCCAGCTTTCTGCTATGGCCTGGAAAAGCAGTAGAAGATGGCCCAAGTCCTTGGGCCCCTGCATCTGTGTGGGAGACCTAGAAGAAGCTCCTGGCTTCAGATCAGCACAGTTCCAGCTGTTGCGGCCAACTGGGGAGTGAATCAGTGGATGCAAGACTCCTCTCTGTCTCTCTTTATCTCTCTGTGTAACTCTAACTTTCAAATAAATAAATAAATCTTTTTTTAAAAAAAGATGCCACTTGGGATATCAGCATTCCACATTACAGTGCTGGCTTTCAGTCCCACACCATAATGAACACTCTGGGAGGTGGCAGGTAATGGTTCAAGTAGTTGAATCCTAAGACCCATATGAAGTTCCTGACTTCTGGCTATGGCCTGGCCCAGGCCTGGCTGTTGCAGGCATTTGAGAAGTTAACCAGTGGTGGGAGATCTCTCTGTGTCCTTCTGCCTGTGTATTATATTATTAGTTAAAATGTACAGCCCCTAATATACAATAAACACTGTCGAGTCAAGGCTAAAAAGTACAAGTAGCAAAAATCTGCTGTTTTGAAAACTTCAGTAGTGCTACACTGGAAATATTTTGCAGCTGGGTTGGAAAATGATTTTGTCTAAGGATCAAACTGGGCCAATACCTATTTTTGTACTGCCTGGGGATTCATGGTTCTTGAATTTTTTAAATGGCTCTCAAAATAAAACAAAACTTACTCAGTTTTGCCCTCTACAGTGTCAGTTACCGGTGGTCAACAGCAGTCTAAAACTACTAACGGGAAAAAGTCCAGACGTGGAGAATTCATGAATCGTAAATGCACACTGCTGTGCAGCGATGAAGTCAGGTGCTGCCAGGACACTAAGCGCCCCTGGCCAAGCATGCTCAGCCCCAGACTCAGCAACCAGAACAGCGACTGCTGTGCGCAAGCAACCCTCACCTTACCTGACAACGGTGGTTGTACTGGCAATTTGGACATGCTAAAGAAAAGCTGTACAATGTTTTTCCTTAAGTGAAAAAGTTCTCAATCTAACAGGAAAAGAAAAAAATGGTAAACTGAGGTTGCTAAGATTATGCAGAATTAATCCTCTATGAAAATGGAATGAGGGGCCGGCGCGGTGGCGCACTAGGTTAATCCTCCGCCTGCGGCACTGGCATCCTATATGAGCATCGGTTCTAGTCCCGGTCGCTCCTCTTCCAGTCCAGCTCTCTGCTGTGGCCTGGGAGGGCAGTGGAGGATGGCCCAGGTTCTTGGACCCTGCACCCGCATGGAGACCAGGAAGAAGCACCTGGCTCCTGGCTTCGGATTGGCGCAGCTCGGCCGTAGCAGCCACTTGGGGAGTGAACCAACAGAAGGAAGACCTTTCTCTCTGTGTGTCTCTCACTGTCTGTAACTCTACCTATCAAATAAAGAAATAAAAATCTTAAAAAAAAAAAAAAAGGAATGAAAGAAAAAGAAATGCATGCTTTTGTTGTTGTTAAGGGAAAGCGTTTATTGGTGGGGGAAACCTGACAGACTGGAAGGAAGGGGAGAAGAAGGAAAAAGAACACATGTCTGGGAATGGGTCCTAATATCCCTTTGGCTGGGGGGGGGGGGTAAGGAAGGAGTAGAGAATCCCATTAGGGTGGAGGTGGGGCTGACACCAGTGGTTGGACCATGAGGTTTAGGATCAAAGCCTACTTTGCAACATGACAATGGGGCAGGGCCTAAGATGGCATCTGGGGCATAGATGGCACCAGATAAGACGGCACCATTTTACTAATATTCCCCTCTTTTGTTTTTTATAAAGCAGGTGTTGTGTGGGATTACATTGGCCCAAAAGTCCAGGAGGGGAGAAGGGGCGATGCTCTATCTTCTATAGCTGCTTCCTGCTGACCTGGGGAAATGCATGCTATTTTTGCTGCTGCACCTCAAACTGTAAAAATTATAGCCAGAGTGCATGATGAGTGCTTACTCATTCACCAACTTCATCTGTCAAGTAGTCATGGGCAATCTCACATCATTACAAGAGGAAAAAGGGGGAGTACAGTACAGTAAGATATTCTAAGGGAGAGACCTTACACAACTTCTATTACAGGGTACTATTAGAATTCTCCTATTACTACTTATTCTTGTTAATTACTTAATGTGTCTAATTTGTACATTAAGCTTTATCACAGGCATGTAGTGTACATATGGTCTGGTACTGTCCACAGTTTCAGGCATCCACTGGGAGTCTCAGAACACATTCCCAACAGATAAAGGGGGACTACTGCATGTGACAGACACAGGGTGTGCTGGCAAATTCTAAAATACTTATTGTCTTACCCTTGAAAGCAAAAGTTAACCCTGGAAGCCACTTGGAGGAGTAAACCAGCAGATGGAAGATTTCTTCCTCTCCCACTCTAAACAAAATAAATCTTAAATAAATAAATAAATAAATAAAAAATCTACTATGGTGCTGGCATTGTGGCACAGTGGGTTAAGCTGTTGCCTGCGAGGCCAGCATCGCATATTAGTGGCAGTCCTGGCTACTTCAGCTCTAATACAGCTCTCTGATAATGGCCTGGGAAAGCAACAGCAGGTGGGCCCCTGAACCCATGTATGAGACTGAATGGAGTACTAGGCTCCTGGCTTTGGCCTGGCCCAGCACTTGCCATTGTGGCCACTGGAGAATGAACCAGTGGGTGGAAACATACTCGCACTTTCTCTCTCTCTCTCTAACACTTTCAAATATACAAATAGATCTTTTAAAAAAAATAATCCACATATATAAGATCCTATGAAATGCAATTAATTAACTTAGTACTAGCAAGGAAATCTATAGCTACAAATACTTAGAGATAAAAAGACCACAAATCAACAAGCAAGTCATACAACTTAAGATAATGGAAAAAAGGAAAAGGATAATGAACTAAAAGCAAAATAATCAAAGGCTGGTTTGCTAAAAGAAATAAGAAAATTGGTTTTCAAACTTCTTACAACACATAGCTAACCAAAGCTTATTCCAAAAGATACAGAAAGTTAAGCAGGGGCCGGCACTATGGCATAGCAGGTGAAGTGCCAACATCCCGTATGGGCAATGGTTAGAGTCTCGGCTGCTCCACTTTTGATCCAGCTACTTGCTAAAATGTCTGGGAAGGCAGCAGAAGATGGCCCAAGTCCTTGGGCCCCTGAACCCATGTGGGAGACCCAGAAAAAACTCCAGGTTCCTGGCTTCAGATTGGCCCAGCTCTGGCCATTCTAGACATCTGGGGAATGAACCAGCGGATGGAAGACCTCTCTCTCTGCCTCTGCCCCTGTAACTCCAGCTTTCAAATAAATAAATCTTTTTCTTTTTTTAAAAAAGGAAATTAAGTAGTCACAGATCCTTTAAATTGATCAGTACTGCAAAATCTTCCCACTACGGAGTAAGAGGATCAATTAGTTTAACAGATAGTTTCAGTTTACATTCAACTACCAAAAGAATTCCAATATTACACAAACTTGAAGAAGGGCTGGGCTAAGCCAAAGCCAGGAGCTTCTTCCAGGTCTTTTACATGAGTGCAGGGTCCCATGCACTTGGGCCATCTTCTGTTGTTTCCCAGGCACATTAGCAGGGAGCTGGATCAGAAGTGGAGAAGCTGGGTCGGCGCCAAGGCTCACTTGGTTAATCCTCTGCCTGCGGCACTGGCATCTCATATAGGTGCCAGGTTCTAGTTCCAGTTGCTCCTCTTCCAGTCCAGTTCTCTGCTGTGGCCCAGGAGAGCAGTGGAAGATGGCCCAGGTGCCTGGGCCCCTGCACCTGCATGGGAGACCAGGGGAGGGCACCTGGCACCTGGCTCCTGGCTTTGGATCGGCGCAGTGCGCCGGTCGTGGCGGCCATGTAAGGGGTGAGCCAATGGAAGGAAGACCTTTCTCTCTCAAATATAAAAAACAAAAAATAAAAAAAAAAAGAAGTGGAGAAGACAGGATTTAGACCATCCCCATGTGGGATGCCAATGTTGTACCTGGCAGCTTAACCAGCTGCCCCACAGCACCAGCCCCCAGACTATTCTAAGACTGGTTAAAGAAAATTTCAGATACAGAATAAACAAATCAAATGCACTAATTTACAAAAGAGTAATATATCTAGAATAATTAAAAGTTGATTTGACAAATCTATTTGACAAACCTCTTTTTTTTTTTTTTTTTTGACAGGCAGAGTGGATAGTGAGAGAGAGAGAGAGAGACAGAGAGAAAGGTCTTCCTTTTTGCCATTGCTTCACCCTCCAATGGCCACTGCGGCCGGCGCATCGCGCTGATCCGAAGCCAGGAGTCAGGTGCTTCTCCTGGTCTCCCATGGGGTGCAGGGCCCAAGGCTTGGGCCATCCTCCACTGCACTCCCAGGCCACAGCAGAGAGCTGGCCTGGAAGAAGGGTAACCAGGACAGAATCTGGCACCCTGACCGGGACTAGAACCTGGTGTGCCGGCACCGCAAGGTGGAGGATTAGCCTATTGAGCCGCGGTGCTGGCGACAAACCCATTAATATAATTTACCACTAAGTGCAGGAAAGGGACCAGTGCCATGGCAGTATAGCAGGTAAAGCTGCCACCTGTGATGCTGGCATCTCATACTGGTACCGGTTCATGTCTCGGCTGCCCCACTTCCAATCCAGCTCCCCTCTAAAGGCCCAGGAAAAGCAGTGAATGACAGCCTAAATGTTTGGGCCCCAGCCACCCATGTGGGAAGAAGCTCCTAGCTCCTGGCTTTAGCTTGGTCCAGCCCTGGCCACGGTGGCTATCTGGGGAGTGAACCAGTAGATGGAAGATCTCTCTCTCTGTCTTTCTCTAACTCTGCCTCTCAAATAAATAATTCTTAAAAAAAAAAAAATCTTTAAAAGAAAAAAAGTACTTAATAAACAACACCCAGATCAAAGAACTAAACATAAGAGCTAAAACTATAAAAATCTTAGAATGAGCTATGAAAGTTCTGTATTATCCAAAGCAATCTACAGGAAAGTTAAATTTGAGAATCATATTCAAAATTTCCATCTTACTCATCTCTATCAGCAGTTGAAAATGTATTTTTAAACAGCAGTATCAATAAGAAAAATGAAATAGAAAATAGCACACAAGAAATTAGAAATAAATCTAATACAGAATGTTCAGGATGAATATAATCATTACACTGTCCTCAAAGATACTTAAAAAGATAAAACTATTGGCCGGTGCCGTGGCTTAACAGGCTAATCCTCCACCTTGCGGTGCCGGCACACCGGGTTCTAGTCCCGGTCGGGGCACCGGATTCTATCCCGGTTGCCCCTCTTCCAGGCCAGCTCTCTGCTATGGCCCGGGAAGGCAGTGGAGGATGGCCCAAGTCCTTGGGCCCTGCACCCCATGGGAGACCAGGAGAAGCACCTGGCTCCTGGCTTCGGATCAGCGTGATGCGCTGGCCGCAGTGGCCATTGGAGGGTGAACCAACGGCAAAGGAAGACCTTTCTCTCTGTCTCTCTCTCTCACTATCCACTCTGCCTGTCAAAAAAAAAAACAAAAAACAAAAAAACAAAAAAAAAAACTATATGGTATCCTATATTTGTTCACTCCCCTAATGGCCGCTATGGCCAGCACTGCGCCAATCCGAAGCCAGGAGCCAGGTGCTTCCTCCTGGTCTCCCATGCAGGCGCAGGGACCCAAGCACTTGGGCCATCCTCCACTGCCTTCCTGGGCCACAGGAGAGAGCTGGACTGGAAGAGGAGTAACCGGAACTAGTATTCGGCACTCCAACCGGGACTAGAACCCAGGGTGCCGGCGCTGCAGGCAGAGGATTAGCCAAGTGAGCCACGGCGCTGGCCAATATTATGCTCTTAAAACTGGATATATGAGGGGCTGGCACTATGGCACAGCGAGTTAACGCCCAGGCCTGAAGCGCCAGCATCCCATATGGGTGCCAGTTCGAGACCTGGCTGCTCCACTTCCAATCAAGCTCTCTGCTATGGCCTGGGAGAACAGTGGAAGATGGCCCAAGTTCTTGGGCCCCTGCACCCATGTGGAAGACCTGGAAGAAGCTCCTGGCTCCTGGCTTCGGATTGGCGCAGCTCCGGCCATTGCAGCCAATTGGGGAGTGAACCAGCAGACGGAAGACCTCTCTCTCTCGACCCCTCTCTCTCTCTGCCTCTCCTTTTCTCTGTAACTGACTTTCAAATAAATACATAAATCTTAAAAAAAAAAACCACAAAACTGTATATATGAAATACATGAAATGTGCTCCCTGCATATAAATAAAAGTTGGAAAAAAAAAAAGACCACAAGGAGAACCTACTTTCCTTCCCGTCTAGGTAGGCAAAAATTTAAGCCTTACAATACCTTATGATTGAAAGATGTGGAACAAAAGGAACATTCAGTCATTGTTGCTTAAGTGTAAACCAGGCCAAACACTTCAGGAAGTAATTAGCCTTATTTAAGGAAGCTGAAGAAGATAGATCCCTATGAACCAACTATGACATTCTTGGGTTTATACACTAGGAGAATTCTTGTTCATATACACAAGAAGACAGACACAAGAACAGTGACAGCAATACTGTTTGTAATGGCAAAAAAGGGCCATGACAGAAATGTCCAATGGCAAGAAAAAGGATAAAATTTTGTTCTCTTCACATGTCAGTATGATATATTCATAACCAGTTAATCGAATTAGATGAATATCTTTCAAGCTGGGTGCAGAGAGTAGCAGAAAAGTGCTACTATGTTATCATTTATGTAGGCTAAAATACACAAGAAATTTAAAAAGTATGTATCATTTATAGATAAATACAAAATCAGGGATTCATGGGAGGCTTTTGGCATAATAGAAATGTTCTATTTTTTGTAACAAAAATACATTTAGAAAAAGATTTCATAATTCTTGATTGGTAACTTATCTTACCACACAAGACTACATACTGAGGTACCAGTAAAGTGCAACAGTGAATGCATTAAAAACCACAATAACCCTACAACAGGCACATGTCACAATGTTTAAGTGGCAATATAAATTCACACACAAACCAGCCAAGGCCTGTATATGTAAAAGGTCAAAGTGGAACTGATTAATTGAAAAGAGGAAAGAAGGCTAAAGAATTCAGAGCCCAATGGCTGTTCCTACTCAGAGAAATAAAGTCACAAACATAAAACTTCAAGATCAGAAAAGATTAAACTTAAGACCCAGAAAACAGCATAAATCATACATGTACCAAAATCTGTCTTACTGCAGACACTAACCAATCACCTCTCACCTGCTGTGGCATGATTATTCACATACTGAGAGAGCAGATCCTCATCAGCTTGCTTGTGGTTTTCATTAGTGGCCAAGTCTTTCTTAGAGAAGCTGCCATTCTTTTTTAAAAGAGTTATTTTGCTTTCAAGTTGATCTGAAATTGGGATTTCCACTGGCTGGTAGTTAGCATGGATATATGGCTCTTCAGGAAGCATGTAACCTTTATTAAAACACTCTAGTAACCAGTTTGCTCTCACAACATGAGGCCTACAAAAAACAGCACATGATTGCCCATCAGTTTGAGTTCTAAAGCCCGTCATCCCACTGTCATACAGCCACCACAGGTGCAAGGACATGCAATTTTCCAAGAAATCATTACACAGAAACTTTTTAATTAAAAACTGATAACACCTGTGGGCTGATTTATTCCAAAAGTGCTTCAGTTCATCATCATAATCTCCCACGATTACATGAGTTACATCTTCGTTAAGCTGGTTAAAACGAACTCCTCCTCCACTGTTAATAAGCCTTCTCAGTTTATCCAGCTTTCTGCCACTGAAACCGCAGAGATAAATCTGAAAGAACACAAATGTTTACTTCCGTGTGTTTAAGATGCTTCATTTTTCTCAGTAGAAACAAACTCATAAAAACATATATACATATCTATATCCACTGCTCACAAATAAGACAACTAGACACTCTGATATATTAACAAGTGAATGTATTCTGAAACTTCAGGTTTTCTTTACAATCCTATAATCTTTGCAAACAGATTCTCTCTTAAGTATTTTGAAGTTTAAATGAAATAAAAGCCAGAATTCAACATTTTTAGGACATTTGTGCATAGCAATTTAAAAAACGCAGGTAGCTTCCTAAATTGTGAAGGTCTTATCACTTGTAAATCTCACAGTAATTGTAGAGATAAACTGTTTAATTGTCTGAATTCAAAAAACCTGGTTTTCAGTGATCAATGAATGCCACATGACCAAGGGCATTTCCTTACGCTCTCAAAATCAATGTTCTTACCCATAAAGCTTTTTAAAAAAACAAAAAACAAGTCAAAGAGCTGAATATTAACACTTTGAGTATATATGCACAAAATAATTTATTTTACTTTTAACCATTAGAATGTATACATTTAAACCAATTTAATCAAGAAATATTTTCATCTATTTTCTATTTCATTTCTATTTTCATCTCTATATATAATATATGTACTTTAAAGATTTATTTGAAAGGCAGAGTCACACACAGAGAGAGGTTTTTCCACCTGCTGGGTCCCTCCCCAAATGGCTGCAGTGGCCGGAGCTGGGCCGATCCAAAGCCAGAGCCAGGCCTTCCAGGTCTCCCATATGGATGAAGAGGCCCAAGGACTTGGGCCATCTTCTACTGCTTTCCCAGGCCATGGCAGAGCTGGATCAGAAGTAGAGTATCCAGGACTCAAAACCAGTGCCTATATTGGATGCTGGCACTACAGGCAGCAGCTTTACCTGCTATGCCACAGCGCCAGCACATAAAGTATATTTTAAAAATTGGAGAATATGGCTGGCGCCGCGGCTCAATAGGCTAATCCTCCACCTTGCGGCACCGGCACACCGGATTCTAGTCCCGGTCGGGGCACTGATCCTGTCCCAGTTGCCCCTCTTCCAGGCCAGCTCTCTGCTGTGGCCAGGGAGTGCAGTGGAGGATGGCCCAAGTCCTTGGGCCCTGCACCCCATGGGAGACCAGGATAAGCACCTGGCTCCTGCCATTGGATCAGCGCGGTGCGCCGGTCGTAGCGCACCTACTGCGGCGGCCATTGGAGGGTGAACCAACGGCAAAAAGGAAGACCTTTCTTTCTGTCTCTCTCTCTCACTGTCCACTCTGCCTGTCAAAAAATAAAAAATAAAATAAAAAAATAAAATAAAAATTGGAGAATAACATATCTGTTCTTAACTATCTTCATATCCCAAAACAAATCACTTCCACTACTAGAATATGCTTTTCAAAAATTAGGAATCATTTTAAACAAAAGATTAATTTGTTTAATTTGAAAGTTACAGAGAAGAAGAGATCTTCCATCCACCGGGTTCATTCCTCAGAAGGCTGCAATAGCCAGGGCTGAGCCAGGCCGAAGCCAGGAGCCAAAAGTCTCATCCAAGTCTCCCATGTGGGTGGCACAGGCCCACACACTTGGGCCATCTTTTGCTGCTTACTCCCAGCCATTAGCGGGAAGCTGGCTGCAGGGGGACTTGCGCATCAGTGCCCATATAGGATACCAGCATTGCAGGTAGTAGCTTTACCTTCTATGCCACAATGCCAGCCTCTTCACAATTTTTACATGTAAAAATAATTACAAGCCATTATCTAGAATTTGCAGTCTAGGATAAAAGGTTACACGAAATACATTCTAGTCCAACAATAAGTTGGCAAGTTTTGGAAGTACAAAAGGGTAAGGTTAACATCATCCAATTTTCCATAACAAAATAGGGTTACATTTTTGTTAATGCAAACCTTAATTATTGTACAAATACAAATATATTTAGTATCCAGGTCTAAGAGCTCTGAAAAAGCACAACATTCCAAGTTTCCATCAAGAACTTTTTTAAGACAGTTATTACACTAAAAAGTTAAGTAACCCACTGGGTGGGCATTTGGCCTAATAGTAAGACACTTCTTTGATGCCTGCAGTTTCTACTGGAATGCCTGGGTTCAAGTCCTGACTGCTGATTCCAGCTTCTGGCGAACGCAGCCTCTGGGAACCAGCACATGATGGCTCAAGGAGTTGAGTCCTTGCCACTCCCATGGGAGATCTAGACTGGGTTCCTGGCTCTGAACCTGAGCCCCGCCCAACCCTGGCCACTGCAGGCATTTGGGGAGAGAACCAACAGATGGAAGCTCTCTGCTTCTCTCTCTCAAAGAAAAAATAATAAGAACTTGTTATAAAAATTAAATAACCCAAGAGATACTAACCAAAGTAGTAGCTCTAATAGTTAGGAAGACAGATTTGGGGTGGATTACAGCCTCTTAATGTCTGTCTGTGTGACTCCTCCACTTAATGTCTATGTGACTCTGAACAAGAATTTTAATTCTCTAACTCCTGGTGTCATAATATCCATTTTAGAACTGTTCACAGGAATTAAGTAAGATCACATAAATTAACATTATATGAAGTTTTCAAAAAGTTTACAGAAAACAATTAAAAAAAAAGTTTATTTTGGTGCAAACACTGCAATCAATACATTAGTTTTTTCATATAATATAAATTTTTCATCAATTTTTAAAGCCCCTTCAAAGGCATAGATTTCACATTTTGCACCAAATTAACTTACCCTTTAATTCCATTTTCCATGAACTTTCTGAAATAATTAGCACAATGTCTAATACACTGTAAACAATAAATCATAACTGAAAACTCATTAGAAACTAAATACTCTCAGAGTAGAGGGGCTGGTATTGAGGCCTAATGGGTAAAGCCTCTGCTTGCAATTACTGGCATGCCATATGGGCACTGGTTCACGTCCCGGATGCTCCACTTCTGGTTCAGCTCTCTTCTAATGGCCTGGGAAAGGCAGTGGAAGATAGTCCAAGTGCTTGGGCCCCTGCTTCCCACATGGGAGACCCAGAAGAAGCTACGGGCACCTGGCTTTGGTCTTGCCCAACCCTGGCTGTTGGGGCCATCTGGGGATCACAGCAGCTCTAACTCTGACTTCAAATAAATAAACACATCTTTTAGAAAAAAGTAGATAGCAAGATGAATATAATTGCAAGATTCAGAGAAGGGCTGAAAACTGTGATGAACTTTGAAGGCCAACAGGCAGAATGGCACATCCCAGGCTGAATGGCTCTCAACCCAAGGCACAGCCACATTTACTGAGCACAGCTTCTAGGCTTGTGTGAAAGGTTTACATACAAAAGGAACAAGTGCCCCTGAGGAGGTCTTCAGAGTCAGGCTGGGAAGCACTACCAAATGTTACCACTTACTGCATTAATTATACAATAAAGACATACCCGACAACCATCTAATAAGTCTTCTGGTGCGTGAAATGCACTGATGTCCAGACTTTCTAGATTTTCAAGGGTAGGCTCCAACTTGCTATTGAAAATTGAATTATATATTGATTCATTTATGCAACTTGAGTTTATGTTGGAAATATGGCTGACATCTGAAAGAGTGCGATCTACATGTAAAGAAAAAGTTTTTGGAGATAAAATAATTGGAATCACACATTTTCTTATGGATTAACTTTTCCTGCAAAAGGCTATAAATAATTTCCAAAATGAAATTCAGGTTTTTACTGAAATCCTGGTGGCCAAGTATGAAAAGAAAACTGAAAATAGGCTCATGGTGGTAAAGGCAAATATATAAAAGACATTTTCTTAATAGTGGCTTATTCCCATAAAAAACCTGAAGTTGCTATCACAGTCCAAGACACTTACATGTGAAAAAAAACTTTATAATATTTTGGTAATACAGCAACTCCAAAATAGAAATTATTTTAATTTCTATACAAACACCAATGATCTATAACAGCTGCTGTGAATTAATAAAGACAATGCATCAATATGAGCATGCCAGTAAAGTTTTAAAAAAGTAATCTTTAAGTCTCTATCCATTAGTGTTCTTAATTCGATTATCTCTTACAGTACTTCATGGGATGAAAGAATGCAATCATTCATTCTAAAAATAAATGCCAGAAACAATTCTGAACTAATGTTTTATACAATCATATAGAATTAATTTTTAACCTCAATGAGACTTACTATCCATTGTGCTGGTCTGGCCAGTAGGAGTTGAAGTATCAGGTACAGTTTTTGCTTCTGGTTTAGGTTCCATCTTGTACATAGATTCATCCTGACAAAACCCTTTCTCAATACTGTCAAAAAACCATTGTGTGGACACACAGTGTACATTCCATCTCTTAGCACATTCGTATTTTTGACCTATCATGTTCATTAAGACAGAGAAATGCAAACCATTAAAATCTGTATTACATAAAGATCCAAATTATAGGTTACTTAATAAACCTACCTGAAACAACATCAACCACCCTTACTTTTAAAAAGCATACTACATAGTGTAATAAAAAGTAACATTTTAGGTTATTATCTAATCTAATTGTACTTTCTATGTGTTAAATACACAGCTGTATGAGTTTATCTTTTTTTTTTAAACATTTTTATATATTTATTTGCCGGCGCCGCAGCTCACTAGGCTAATCCTCCGCCTTGCGGCACCGGCACACCGGGTTCTAGTCCTGGTCGGGGCACCGGATCCTGTCCCGGTTGCCCCTCTTCCAGGCCAGCTCTCTGCTGTGGCCAGGGAGTGCAGTGGAGGATGGCCCAAGTGCTTGGGCCCTGCACCCCATGGGAGACTAGGAGAAGCACCTGGCTCCTGCCATCGGATCAGTGCGGTGCGCCGGTCACAGCGCGCCAACCGCGGCAGCCATTGGAGGGTGAACCAACTGCAAAGGAAGACCTTTCTCTCTGTCTCTCTCTCTCTCACTGTCCACTCTGCCTGTCAAAAAAAAAAAAAAGGGGGGGGGGGCCCAAGCACTTGGGCCATCTTCTACTGCTTTCCAATTCACAGGGAGCCGCATCAGAAATGGAGCAGCTGGGACTCAAATCGGCACCTATCTGGGATGACAGCACCGCAGGCGGAGTCAACCTACTATGCCACAGCACTGCACCCTGTATGTACTTTTAAGAGTACTGGTAAAAGGCTGGCATTGTGGCACAGTGGGTAAAAGCCACAGCCTGTGACATAGACATCCCATATGGGCTGGTTCACGTCCCAGCTGCCCCACTTCCAATCCAACTCCAATTGCCAGGGAAAAGCAATGGAAGGTGGTCCAATTGCTTGGGCTCCTGCCATCCATGTGAGAGACCTGGATGAAGTTCCTGGATCCTGCCTGGCCCAGTGCTGGCAGTTGTAGCCATCTGGGGTGTAAACCAGCTGATGGAAGACTTCTCTCTCTCTCTGTCTTGCCCTCACTATGTAACTCTAAATTCCAAAAAATAAATAAAACTTAAAAAATGAGTACTGGTAAAAAATATTCTGCTAAAAAGATACAAAGATTATAGAATGCGAAAAGTTTAAAGAATTCATATTTGGAGTAATTTTTTTCTTTTATTGCCCCATGTTCTGCAAGTGTATCTTCAACTTAAACTTCTAGTCAATTGTAGCAACACAGATGGAACTGGAAGACATTATGCTAAGTAAAATAAGCCAGGACAGAAAGACATGTACACGTAGATGCTAAAGACACTGATTTTCTAACAAGAGAGTAGAACAGAGGTCAGTGGAGGCTCTGAAGGGCAGGGAGTGAGGGAGAACAGACAGGCATCACAACGCAGACAGAAGCAAGAGTAGTTCTAGTCTATAGCGGTGGGGTGACTGCAATAATTTTGAAGGCTCCCAACACAAAGAATCAATGTCTAAGATAATTTTGAAGGCTCCCAACACAAAGAATCAATGTCTAAGATGGAAATGTTAGCTACCTTGATTGGATTATATATTGCACATG
Organism: Lepus europaeus; assembly: GCF_033115175.1. Lineage (NCBI taxonomy): Eukaryota > Metazoa > Chordata > Mammalia > Lagomorpha > Leporidae > Lepus > Lepus europaeus. The sequence continues at coordinate 175,216,647 of NC_084828.1, forward strand.
TACCAAATTCTCACATTGTAGCCCATAAACATGCACAGTAAAAAACAAAAAAACTTCTAGTTCATTCAGTCAAGTTGACTCACTCAATTAAAAGTAAAGTCAGTTTTTTAGTCATTAGAAAGAAGTGTCATTTGGCTTGACCGCTCAGTTTCCTTGTCATTCACCCAAACTTCTTTTAAGTACCTGACAACTGTAGAAGTGGTTCTTCTTTCTTTTGAACAAAATATCATACGAGGTTTAAAACTTTGAGTTTTATTAGTATTTATTCAATGACCTGGATAAACACTAAGATGGTTATATAATCTTTTCTCAAATTGTACCCAAACTATCTTTTCAAGATTTTAGGGGAAAAAAACATTAAACTAGGTTAAGAATATGTCAGAAGCAATAAAGATTTTTAAATGTTACATACTAGAGAAAAGCTTGCCATCTGTCCATTTGTGAAACACAGTTTTACCTTTTGGTTCTTGAACAATGAGGTGTGTACATTCATTCATTTTCAATTGTCCCATGTACTGGCCTCCATGCTTAACAGTCAGTTGTTGAACTGTCTTCCTGTCTAAGCCACACAAGCCAGTCACACAGATTATGCAACCAAGAAAAATAGGACACTTGAATTCTTCCATGTTTACATCAGTATATCTAGCTATTTTACTGGGAAAAACAAATGGTAGAAAGGAATACAAATGATCATATGAAGTATGCCAGATAATTTTAAATTTACAGAGTAATGACAATCAACAGCAATACCACTAATGCTTTTCCTCATTTTTTAGGATCATTTACAAAAAAGAATTGACACTCAGCTCAATACCATGTCTCTAATATATTGTTTCAGAATCAACCTCAAATAAAAACTGTTTCAAGGGAAAAAATATGTATTTCATTAACATTACGCCTTTGTTGGTCAAAGCAGTATATTTTTCAACATTTGTATCAAACACATGGGCCAGGTGCACAAAATGTGCTCAATTAACATTTATTAAATGATCACATCTCAGCTGATAGCTTACATATGTTCATATTCAGTTTTACATATACCCTTCTTAAGGGGTATGCACTGCCAAAATGGTTATTTATTCTCCATCTTAACATCCAGGAATGGTGTTTAAAGATAATGCAACAAAAGAGCTACAGAACTGCCAAACGGATTTTCTCAATTATTTTAGGAGCATTTAGTAGTGAAAACTAACTTTATTATCAAAAGATTTCTTACCTTGTACCTAATGCTAAACCTATACTCCATTCAACCTGTCAATTTACACCTTGATAATAAGAGCTTATAGATTCTGCTCTTCTGTTTTCATTCAATAAGCCCCAATTTTCTCTCTGAATAACTAATCCAAAGGGGATATAACAAAGCTTCCCCTATGAAAACCCAGAGTATGTACCATTTTTCAAATCTAGAAAAGATCTCTTACTTCTCTTGTGACTTCTCCCAAAGTGTTTCTATCCAAGAGGGAAGCAAAATAGGTTTCTTTAGGTTTGCAGCAACTAAATATTTCTTGCTGCCAACTTCTCCTGCAATAAGATGAGTTACTGATATATTAAGGTCTCTGAATACTCGTCCGCCCATCATTTGTGCATATTTATGAACTTCATCCTGCAGCCCCAAAAAGAAAATAGTAAGATAAATATAAATTACTTTCTTGTATTTACTCAACTATTTGAGTTTATTAAACTATGTTGTTTCTATAATAAGGATTATATTCATATACACTATACATATACAGAATGAGTATAGAAGTGCTTCTGGTTTCAGATTTTGAAATATTTGCATATATAAAATGAGACATCTTGGGGATGGGTGTTTCATATACACCTCATACACACAGCCTGAAGGTAATTTTAAACAATAATTTTAGTGCACCTGTGTTTTAACTGTGACTTGTTAAATGAGGTGAAGTGTGGAATTTTCTACTTGTGGTGTCTTGTAACTAAAATAAAATTGGGGATTTTGGGGTATTTCAGATTTCAGATTATGGGTGCTCAATTTTTTATAGTTTAAGAATATAGATATTTTTAAAATACAAATTATGTATCAATATATTTATACAGCTCTAAGAATTTTTTAGGGCAATCCATCTAATGCGGGAAAATGTGATTTATTAACTGTGGAGGGAAAACAGTTTTGAAGTGAAACATAAAAATTCTTAATAATATGAATTCTATATACAATTTATTAAGAAAAAAGGTATACTGTACTGTTGTATGTTGAACTCTTAAAAATATGAAAATTAAGTATCTTAATCAAAGTATCTTCTACACTGAAAAATTAAGTATGGTAATAAACAGATCATGATATTCCTAACACCTACCCTTTTATCTTTTTCCAGGCTTGTACAAGATATAGTTACATCAGACATAACCATATTATAAACTGGATGTTCAGCCCTTGGGACACATCGCTGATGTTGCATACAAAATATGACCACTTGAGGACCAACAATTCTGCAGCCAAGCTACAAAAAAGAAAGCATTTTGGAAAACTAGCAAGGAAAAGACCAGCAGTCTTACAAAATTACACTTTGTACTGTTTACCAATTCTTTACTGAGTTGATGAGTACTGCAGAAAAATGAAACAATTATTCTAAGTAACAATTATTATAATTTCTCAGGCACACTGTACATTACACATGCACACCCAAAAGCAAACGAAACAATTTACACTATCAAATAAGCTCCTAGAACTCCTCAAAACTGTCATCAAAACTTTCATCTCCGAAATCAATGTAATCTTTATGAAGTATCTTACGCTACATCAATCAGGAAATACTCTCATGTACAGAGCACCCCACCAATGAAAACAGTTTGAAAGCAGAAGACCCTAACGTTGGAGCCAGAGTTGTGGTGTAGTGGGGAACACTACTGCCTGTGACACTGGCATCCCATCTGGGCACTGGTTGGTGTACCAGCTGCTCCACTTGTGATCCAGCACCCTGCTAATGTCCTGGAAAAAGCAGTGGAAGATGGCCCAAGTGTTTCGGCCTCTGCCACAAACATGGGAGACCTGGATGAAGCTCCTGGCTTCAGCTTAGCCCAGAGCTGGCTGTTGTGGCTATCTGGGGAGTGAACGAGCAGATGGATGCTCTCTCTCTTGGTTTCTCCCTTTCTCTCTGTAACTTTCCAAATAAATAAATAAATCTTAAAAAAAAAAAAAAAGACCCTACAAAAGTAACCACCCCCCAAAACATCCATCACATCACCAAAAATCAGAGGCAATTTCCACGTCTGAGTTTTAAATACTGCACCTCAATGTTTTTCCAAGAAAGACCTATAGGGACTTCTAAGATATTGCAGGTTGAACTCAAAAATATGACTTCTTACTTTCATTGATAGTTACAAAAGGTGATGCTCAACATCAACATACTTAAGTCAGACTAAAAAGCCTACAGCTGCCAGTTACCACTGCATGACTTATTTAAATATTGATATTATTTTATTTAAATAAAGATAGTGATAAAGATTATCACTATTTTTTTGATCAGCTAGAAGACAATGACTTTTTAGATGCTATAAATTCTGGCAAGCATTTGTATTTCCAGGAGAAGTCAAGATCACCAATAACCTTGGCAAGGAAGATGCAGACTTTACAGATACTGCATCTACCTTTACTTCTATGTTTTCTTCTTCTTACACCAAGAATCACTTCTTTGTAACCTGCATGAAATTAAAGCCTGTTTACTTTTATTTCAATGCTTCTCTCTTTTCCAGATATCAAGAAAAAATGAGGCTGGCGCCACGGCTCACTAGGCTAATCCTCTGCCTGCGGCGCTGGGACTCGGGGTTCTAGTCCCAGTTGGGGCGCCGGATTCTATCCTGGTTGCCCCTCTTCCAGGCCAGCTCTCTGCTGTGGCCCAGGAGTGCAGTGGAGGATGGCCCAAGTGCTTGGGCCCTGCACCCGCATGGGAAACCAGGAGAAGCACCTGGCTTCTGGCTTTGGATCGACGTGTTGCCGTAGCGGCCATTTGGGGGGTGAACCAATGGAAGGAAGACCTTTCTGTCTCTCTCTCTCTCTCACTGTCTAACTCTGCCTGTCCAAAAAAAGAGAAAAAAAAAAAAAAAAAAGAAAAAATGAGTCAGTAGACTCTGGAATCAACAAAAAGAAATAATAAGATGGCTTACTGGTATATCAACAATACTGATCTCCAAAATGTTTCCTTCTAGGATACAATTTCTCAGACCCTATCAAAGACACAGACACTAAAGCTCCATGTACAACAGGAAAGACTTAAGTTACCAAGCACTATGTTGAGGTCTTCCCCTTATTATTTCTCTCTGAAATATCCTGCAATCAAACTGAATGTAAGTACGGTCAACTCCATCACTAAAATACTTCATTACTACAGGTTCACTTACACAAAGTAGAGATAACCTCCTAAAATACAGAAACTACATACAATAAAATCCTACTGTAATATATTATCTTTAAAAAATTTTATTCTGTTCTCCCTAAACCAAAAGAATCCCAATGTATTTATAATTTGCATAATACTTAATGATCAGTAAATTTATATCCCCTGAAGCAAAAGTATACCAAAAAACAGACTAAGAACACCTGTAAGTTAACAAACCTTTTTAAGGTGATCAAAGACAACACCACTGAAAGGGTCACAGATATAAAGTGATCTGTCATTCTCTTTTATCTTCAACGCCTCTTCCTCTGTAATAACCTGAAGATACTCTTCTGATTGAAATTCTTTCATTGACTGAAAGAAAAAAAACAAAGTAAGAACATACCTAAAATTATTTCTTTGTATTTAAGTCTTCTTAACTCTCTTCAACATTCACCCCAAATCCAGCCTTTTCTCTATTGAAAGCTACCATCCTCTCTCACTTAGATCTATACAGAAGCCTCTCAAGGGGTCTCCCTCTTTCCTTGCCCTAAATCTATTCTCTACACAGCAACTATTTTTCTTTTCATTTTCAATTATCTTTATATACAGAAGATCAACTTAGTATATACTAAGTAAAGATTTCAACAGACTGCACCCACACAGACACACAAAGTATAGAGTACTGTTTGAGTTGCAGTTTTACATACTGTTTGAGTAGTAGTTTTACCGTTAATTCACACAGTACAACACATTAAGGACAGAAATCCTACATGGGGAGCAGGTGCACAGTGACTCCCGTTGTTAGTTTAACAATTGACACTCTTATTTATGACATCAGTAATCACCCGAGGCTCTTGTCATGAGCTGCCAAGGTTATGGAAGCCTCTTGAGTTTACCAACTCTGATTTTATTTAGACAAGGCCATACTCAAAGTGGAAGTTCTCTCCTCCTTCTTTGATGGCCCGTTCTTTCCACTAGGATCTCACTCACAGAGATCTTTGATTTACGTCATTTTTGCCACAGTGTCTTGGCTTTCCGTGCCTCAGAAACTCTCATGGGCTTTTTAGCCAGATCCGAATGCCTTAAGAGCTGATTCTGAGGCCAGAGTGCTGTTTAGGGCATCTGCCATTCTATGAGTCTGTACACAGCAACTATTAATTTTTTAAAAATACCATGGTCATGTAAGTACGCTCAGAGTTCTTTAATGGCTTCCTGTTATATTCCAAATAAAATCCACATTTCTCACTACCGCCTATAAGACCATAAAATCTGGCTCCTTGTCCTTTCCTCCTACCTCTTCGTTGCTTGCTTCACTACAGTAACTTCTTTCTTGCTAAGCCTGGAACAAGCTAAGCATGACTTCACTTAGAAGGCTTGCTCTTCTTGTTCCCATAGTAGGGAATACTGTTCTCCCAGGTCTTCACCCCCACTTCAGATTTACTTACACAACACTTCCTCAGATCACGCTTTTTTTTTTTTTTTTTTTTTTAGTTTAGTATATATTAAGTAAAGATTTCAACAGTTTGCCCTCACATAGCAACACAAAGTGAAAAATACTATTGGAGTACTAGTTATAGCATTAAATCACAATGTACAGCATATTAAGGACAGAGATCCTACATGAGATTTTTAAAAAAGTGATTAATTTTCTATGCAATTTCCAATTTAAATCAAGATTTTTTTCATTTTCAATTATCTTTATATACAGAAGATCGATTTAGTATATATATATTAAGTAAAGATTTCATCAGTTTGCACCCACACAGAAACACAAAGTGTAAAAATACTGTTTCAGTACTAGTTATAGCATTACTTCACATTGGACAACACATTAAGGACAGATTCCACATGAGACGTAAGTACACAGTGACTCCTGTTGCTGATTTAACAATTTGACACTCTTGTTTATGGCATCAGTAATCTCCCTAGGCTCTAGTCATGAGTTGCCAAGGCTATGGAAGCCTTTAGAGTTCGCCGACTTCGATCTTATTCCTACAGGGTCATAGTCAAAGTGGAAGTTCTCTCCTCCCTTCAGAGAAGGGTACCTCCTTCTTTGATGGCCCCATTCTTTCCACTGGGATCTCACTCGCAGAGATCTTCTTTCATTTAGGTCTTCTTTTTTTTTTTTTTCCCAGAGTGACTTGGCTTTCCATGCGTAAAATACTCTCATGGACTTTTTAGCCAGATCCGAATGCCTTAAGGGCTGATTCTGAGGCCAGATAGATCATGCTTTCTAAAATATCCTTCCTCTATCCACTTACACCATGTCAAGAAGAAAAGCAACATCGATCTCACACGCTCACACACACACATATAATGCATATATAAGTGGACTTAAAAAAGTTTGTGGAAAAATGCAATTAAAACATAACCACAGAGGCAGACATGTGGTGCAGTGGTTAAGTACCACCTGGGACAGCCACATTCCGGATCAGTGTCTGGTTCAAGTCTCAGCTACTCTGTTTCCCATTCACCTTCCTGCAATGTGTACTCAGAGGCGCCAAATGATGGCTCAAATACTTGTGTTGCTGCCACCCATGCTGGAGACCTAGTTTGGCTTCTGGGCTCCTGGTTTTTAACTGGTCCAGCTCAGGCAGTTGCAGGTATTTGGGGAGTGAACCAGCAGATGGAAGAGCTCTCTCTGCCTTTCAGATAGAATGAAAATAAATTTTTTAAAAAATGCAAGGGCCCAGGCATATTCTGTTTAAAAATGGTAATAAAAAATAAAATATAAAAGTGTACTTTGTTGCAAAAACATTTTTATATGCTTAGTTTTTTCATAATGTGAGTTTCCCATGAATGTTTTAAAGACCCTCACATATATACTTTCTCTACCCATAACAATGAAAGCTTCATCTTGTTTAGCACCATTTCCTGACACCTAGTAATCACTCAAATATTTTCTGAACAAATTCTGAAGTCCTCATGTTAGAATGACCCTTCCAAACGATAAATGAGATCATGTTAGTCTTCCAATTAAAACTCCCAGTTTGTTATTTCTGCCTGAAACTTTCTTCCTCAGATACTCACATGGCCAACCCTCCTACCTCCTTCAAGTTTACTCAACTACCTTCTTTCCATAAAGATTGCCCTTATGAGACCCTATTCAAAATAATAATCTTCCCTTTTCTTTCTCCACCAACAAACATCTTCTGGAATCTCTTAACCAGTTTTGCTCCCCCCCCCCCCCCCCCAGCACTTAACACTTTTAAACATATACTAGGGGGCCGGCACTGTGGCATAGTGGGTAAAGCCGCCACCTATAGCACCAGCATCCGATTTGAGTGCATCCTGGCTGCTCCACTTCCAATCCAGCTCTGCTACAGACTGGGAAAGCAGTAGAAGATGGCCCAAGTCCTTGGGTCCCTGCACCAGCATGGGAGACCTGGAAGAAGCTCCCAGCTCCTGGCTCCGGAATGGCCCATCTCTAGCTGTTGTGGACATTTGGGGAGTGAACCAAAGAATGGAAGACTTCTTCCTCTACCTCTCCTCTTTCTGTGTAAAACAGACTTTCAAAAAAACATCTTTTTTAAAAAAAAAAAAAATATATATATATATACACTACATAATATTTATTTCCTCATGCTAGAATGCAGGCTCTAAGATAGAAGAAATAATTGTTTGCTCTGATTACGGATTTATCTAAAATCCAAGCACTGGATCAAGGACACTGAACAAATACTTGCTAAATGAATGAAACTTAAGGAAAAAGCTGCTACAATTACTTCTCAAACTTTAACGTGCAGTGGGGATCTTGTTAAGAATGCAAATTCTACTGGCTAAGTCTGAGTTGAAGCCCCAAATTCTGCACTTCTAGCAAACTCCCAGGCCAGGCTTATGCTGCCGGTTCTGTGACAAGGTTCCATATCACTCCTACCATCCCATATCATACAGCACCTAACGAAACAATTTTTACCTACTAACCCCAAAATATTGAAGTGTGGCCAGTACATTGTGGCTCGAATGTTTTCAACATACAAACGACCACTGTTTAGCAGACAAAACAACTTAATTTCTAAGAACTACAAGTGAGTCATATTTAAGAAAAATGTTGTAACAGATTTCAAGCCTCCCAAAATACACGATACACAATTTAAAAACATGTGACAAGGAGACAGCGACACTAAGGGAGGGCATACAAATTACACTAAAAATAAAATTATCTATTTCTAAGACATAAATCCCACCAAATCAAAATGAATTCACAGCAAACAAGACGTTTTCAACTATTCTTACCTCAAGAGCTTTAGAAAAACATTCAGAATTGTCTGAAGACTTTAAAAACTTCACAAAAAACGGTTCTTTGTCATTTCTGGACATTTTTGAACTGTCAAAGGAACAACGAGCAAGAACAAAGTCACATTACGTATGAGGCTAAACGCTTGTAGTTTTCTGCGCTGACAAGAACGCGTGAGGTCGCATTCTGGCCTCGTCCGGACGTTTGTGTGAAACCCCGGAACAGGACGGAATCAGAGACGACACCTCCAGGCCTCACAGATCGCCAGCGCATCAACGCCTCTGAGCGGACAGGCTCTCGGTACCGGGCTCCGAGCACCGTCCGCTTCAGGCCCTCAGCCGCGCTCGGTTTACAAGGACAAACAGAGCCGAGCTGCGGCTGCGGGCCCTCGGCAAACGGACTTGAAACAAATCACGAAGTCCGCCAGCAAGGCCGCGCCAGATCCCAGGCGCCAGGGCAGGCCTGGCTCTCGAACCCCGAGGACGCGGCCTCTCCGGCGTCAAGGGCCCGGCCGCCGGCCCGAGGGCCGGTTACCAGCGCGGGCAGTGTGGGCGCCGAGGGCCGCGGCAGCTTTCGCGACCCCCGTTCGGGATCGCCAGGGACCAGGGCGCTCAGTCCGCCCCTCACTCACCCAGATGGAGCCTGGGAGTCTTGGGGCAGAGAGTGGGGGGGCGCGCGGCCCGCGGGGCTGTGGCAGGGGTCGGGCGCCAGCCCGGCGAACGCCGCCCACCGCCCCCCACGGCGGCGCCGCCAGTCCGCAGCCAACGCAGGAGAACCCGGAAGTCGCCGCGACTGGGAACCGACTTTCGCGCCAAGCGCGCGAACGCACGCCCGCTTCCGGAGGAAGTGACGTCGTCGCGGCCGCGGCTGGGGGCGGGGCGTCGGGAGCGTGGCGGGCGGTCCCCGGGAGGAGGCGTGCGCTGGCGCGCTGGTGCGGGGCCTCGGGGCGGGCGGTGGGGGTCTGGGGCCGCCCACCCGGAGCGCCAGGTGGCGGGGAGCCTGCGCGTCGAGCGGTACAGCCGGAGAAGACTTCGTCGGCAGAAGTTGAGGGGCGAGGCCGCGCGTTGTCACGAAGCAGACACTGGCACCTGCGCTGCACAGGTCAGGGCAGAAGCTAGGAGGGGCCGAGTGGCGAGTCCGGGCCCCACGGCAGGTCAGTGGCGGAGTGAGGCCGCGGCGGACGCGCGGGGCTCTGGGCCGGCTCCCGCGTCTGCCGGTTCGCACGGCGTCTTGAGGTAGCGCTGGTCCCCGGCCGGCGGTGCTGTGGCCGGGACCCCCGGCCGGCGGGGCAGTGGCCGAGACCCCCGGCCGGCGGGGCTGTGGCCGGGACCCCCGACCGTCTGGGCTGTGGCCGGGACCCCCGGCCGTCTGGGCTGTGGCCGGGACCCCCGGCCGTCTGGGCTGTGGCCGGGACCCCCGGCCGTCTGGGCTGTGGCCGGGACCCCCGGCCGGCGGGGCAGTGGCCGAGAGACCCCCGGTGGCCGGGACCCCCGACCGGTGGGGCAGTGGCCGAGATCCCCTGCCGGCGGGGCAGTGGCCGAGAGACCCCCGGTGGCCGGGACCCCCGACCGGCGGGGCAGTGGCCGAGATCCCCTGCCGGCGGGGCAGTGGCCGAGAGCTGGATCGGAAGAGGAACTACTGGGATGTGAACCGGTGCCCATATGGATGCCTGCGCCGCAGCACCAGCCCCAAGGCTGATTTTGAAAGTCTGAGAGAAGGGCTGGCGCTGTGGCATAGTAGGTAAAGCTGCCATCCGCAGTGCTGGCATCTCATTTGGGTGCTGATTCTAGTCCGGGCCGCTCCACTTCCAGTCCAGCTCTCTGCTATGACTTGGGAAGGCAGTGGAGGATGGCCCAAGTGCTTGGGCCCCTGCACCCGCGTGGGGGACCTGGAGGAAGCCCCTGGCTCCTGGCTTCAGATTGGTATAGCTGCGACCATTTGGGGAGTGAACCAGCAGATGGAAGACCTCTCTCTGCCTCTAACTCTGCTTTTCAAATAAGTAAATCTTTTTAAAAAAGAGAATTGCTTTGGGTTTTGGAGATGGCTTTGTAATTTTTAACTACATGACCATGCAAGTTATTTAGACTTTGTAAACATCATTTATGACTTTTATATTTTTTAAGGTTTATTTATTTATTTGAAGGGAGAAAGAGATCTTCCATTCACTGGTTCACTCCTCAAATGGCCACAGTGGCTAGAACTGGACCAGGCTGAAGCCTGGAGCCAGTAGTTTCATCTGGGTCTCCTACATGGGTGGCAAGGCCCAAGCACTTGGGCATCCTCTGCTGCCTTCCTAGTTTGTCAGCAGGTAGCTGGATCGGAAGTGGAGCAGCCGGGACAGGAACTGGTGCTCACATGGGATTCCAGTGACGCCGGTGGCAGCCTTACCCACTACACCACGAAGGCATGTGGCCATATGACTTTAAAATGATTATTGTTGTATTTTCCTCATGTAACTTTCTATTAAGATAAAATGGAGTAATGTGTATAAGATAACTACCACTTGTAAGTACCAAAAAATTGTTAATCCCCTCTTTCAAGACAGTAAGACTTAAAACTATAACCAGCCTGTCACTTTTGCCATTTGTGTGACTAACCGCATTACAATGAATATGTATGACTGTCAGTTGCTAATAGGCCCAAGTCAAGTTTGTTTTCTTATACAGTCACAATTTATATTTACTAGCTCCTTGTTTCCATATCTCACTTAATTTTCATGGTATCTCCTGTAAAAAGAAATGGACATCACCTTTCTTTTACAGATTTAAAAAACAAGACTCATTGTGGTTAATTTGTCCTAAAGCACCCACAGAGTTAGTGGAGTTAAAAATCAGAGCTTAGGGACCAGAGCTTACGTAAGATAGAGTCGAGAGCGACCCAAAACCCTCCATTCTGGCTGCCATTACTCTACACCTAGGATGGTTTTCTGCGTGTCTTGGGAACCCAAGCAATCTCTTCCTGGGGCCGGCGCTGTGGTGCAGCAGGTTAAAGCCCTGGCCTGAAGCGCCAGCATCCCATATGGGCACCGGTTCTAGTCCTGGCTGCTCCTCTTCTGATCCAGCTCTCTGCTGTGGCCTGGGAAAGCAGTAGAAGATGGCCCAAGTCCTTGGGCCCCTGCACCCACGTGGGAGACCTGGAAGAAACTCCTGGCTCCTGGCTACGGATCGGTGCAGCTCCAGCCATTGTGGCCAGCTGGGGTGTGCACCAGCAGATGGAAGTCCTCTCTCTCTGTCTCTACCTCTCTGTAACTGCCTTCAAATAAATAAAATAAATCTTTAAAAAAAAAAAACCCTCTTCCTGTGTCTCCCGCCTCCTGCTCAGGTGGTGCTTTACTGTGAACTGGCTGTGGTCCGGTGGCCCCTGTGTTCCTTCCTAAACAGAGGTATCCTGTTCTGGTCACTGGTGTGACTAAAGTATCCCGGAAACTGGGTACTGAAAATTCAGTGATATGCCAAATAGAGCAAAAATAAATAAATCTCTGTTCTAATGGAATTTACATACTGAATGGGGAAGTTTGGGCAATAAATGAGTGAATTTTTTTAGTTAATGTTGGGAACAAAAAGTACTTTGGAAAACAGAACAGGGAAGAGGAGCCTGGAATGCCAGGGCATGGCATTTGTTCTTCCCACAATACACTATCCATGTGAGGAACTGATAGGGTGAAGGGGGTGGGAATGAGCCACTACATATGGGAAAGTGGGGAGGGAGTGTTTCAGGCAGAGAGAAGCCCAAACTTCCAAGGCAGGAAGGCGCTTGGTATCTTTCAGGAGCAGTCATGAAGCCAGTACACCTGGAGCAGAGCGAGCAGGGGGTGAGGGATGAGAAAAGTAATAATGGACCAATCCTGGGTGGCCTTTTTTCTTTTTTAAAATTATTATATGTCTTAAGGACTTTGGGCTTTTATTGTGAGTGAAATTCAAAGCCATTTGGGGATTCTAAGCAGAGGAAACACACAATTTGACTTACGTTCTTGAAGGACCGTTCTGGCTTCGGAGTGAGAGCAGACCACACAGGAAAGCAAAGATGGAAGCTGTTAGAAGCTAGGCGGGAGACGGTGTTGGCTGGGCAGAGCTAGTGCTGGTGGAGGTCATGAGCAGTGACAGGAAAGCAAGAGTGGAAGCTGTTAGAAGCTAGGCGGGAGACAGTGTTGGCTGGGCAGAGCTAGTACTGGTGGAGGTCATGAGCAGTGGTTGGGTTCTGCATGTGATGCTGAGGCTGGAGTCGGTAGGATCTGCTGATGTATGGGTTGTGGTTTGTGAAACAGAGGTCAGGAAGTTGTCAGGGGCTTTGTCCTGCGTCAGCGGAAGGATGAAGCTGATTGGTTTCATTTTCATCAGCCTTTGAGCATTGGAACCTCTGAACATTGAATTTGCAGGTTCCTACAAGTGTTGGGGCTTGCTGTTTATGAGCCAGCTTTTCATTAGCTAGAATACCTGAGAAGAGCCATGTAGGAAAGAAGGTTTACTTTGGCTTATAGTTTGGGGGTTCATAGTCCCATTGAAACTTTTGTTTATTAATATTTCTGAAATTAATAAGCTGTGTGGGCTCCTGCCACGTATTCAGAGAAGAATTCTGAATACTGGCTCAAATAGACCAGGCAGCATGGTAAGTTTTAAGGTGTGAGAAATACATAGAATGAGGGCTCTCTCTAAGGGAGAAAGAAAAGTCTAGAAATTAAGTTGGGATACATACCAGGCAGAGAGTTTGAGCAGCCACAAGCAGCTTATCCCGGGTAGCGAAGCAAAGGCAGAGAGCAGGTGGCCTGAAAGCCACATGTCCTGAAGGCACGGGCAGCAAGGGCAACAAACAGCAATAATGGCAAAAAGGGGACAGGCCCACAAGTTCCAGGCCTTTTATCCACTTCCAAAGGGGAGTGGTTACGTGGCCTGATTGGCAGGTGGGGTCAGGTAGGGGCATGAGATCACACATAGGGCATGGTGAAGGCATGGTCTTCCAGCTCACAAATCTAATCAGTTTTATCCTATCTGCCTGCCTATCTCACCATTGGTCTGGCGTCTGACAGGGATGGTGGATGGAAGAATGTGTGCTGAGGGAGAAAGAGCTGGTGAGCCAGGAAGCAGAGAGATGGGAAACAAAGTCACTTTGCTTCCAGAGAGCTACCTTCCAAGTGCTGGTGCCTGCCTGGTGACTGAAGCACCTCCCACTGGGCCCACCTGCCGGGTACCCCAGTTAAATCAAGCCTCCACCCTTAACCCAACAATCATTAGCATTAATCCATTAGCTCTTAGCATAAGACTTAAGGGTTTAAACATCTGCATGAGTTTGGGGAGATAATCTTGTTTGAACCATGATGGGTTACACAGAGGCTGCAGAAGCACAGGCCTCCAAAGGGTGGGGGTGGTGGCCATGAGAGCATCAGGGGTCCAGGCCAGGCAGTCGAGGAAAGCAAGGGTAGAGAAATTCATTTTCCACAGTGTGAGTAACCTCATGGAAGCACTCTGGAAAGGGTTTGTACAGAAGGTAGTGAAAAGACGAAGTTGAGACAAAATGGAGGAACTGGGATTAACAGGACTCAAGGCTAACCGCATTTTTCTTGCTTCTGTATGAGTTGGCTAAGCTTGCAAAATATGTGATATCTTTAGAGAACAGGGGAGAACGGAATTTCCCCAACCCATATCCTGTTATGACATACCAAGGTCTTACTGCCACCCCCGCCCTGCTTGCTTAAGCTGATAAGAAGAAACTGCCCGCGCTACCCCCATCCCAAACCCTTACCCAGTAACCATTAACATATCCAATAGAACTTTAACACGACTAGATATGCTAATGCTGTGGTTTTGAGCTTTAAATATCCAGTAAAGCTGATGTTCGGGGCCGTTCTCTCTCTCTGCACCTCACTAGAGGGTGCTACTGAGACGGCCCATTTGCAAATGAAATAAACTTTCCTCTTGCCTTTGCATCGATTGGAGTGGAGTCTGTGTTTCTGGGGTCCGGTTTGTGGGACGCCTGCTTAAGGAGTCTTACATTTCTTGGGGGCTCGTCCAGGATTTGAAACCCTAGATCCACCCTCCATCTCCCAATCGGAGGTAAGTCTTTTCTGTTCTATATATTTTTTGTGTTCTAATGATTGTACGGGCGCCGAAAGAGTAGAGAGCCAGTAGTAGGAAGGGACAGACGTGTCCGAGACCCCTGGCTCAGCCCTGGAGGACGCTCCAGTGGTGCACTGGGAAGTAGGGAAGGACTGTCTCCCTCCTTCCCCGGGAAAGGCTACCCAGGCAGCCGACCCCATCGGAAATTTTGGTTTCATTTTTGTCTCGTTTTGTTGTTGCGCGCAGTGTCTTGTGATTGTCTTTTGTGTCACAATTTACCTGCCTTTTATCCTTAATATGGGACAGGGACTAACCACACCTTTGAGTCTCACATTAGATCACTGGAAGGAGGTCCGAGAGTGGGCCCAGAATTTGTCTGTGGAGGTGCGGAAGAAAAATTGGACAGTCTTCTGTACCTCCGACTGGCCAGCCTTCAATGTCGGGTGGCCACGGGATGGAACTTTTGACTCTTCTGTTATCTCGCAGGTGAAGAGCCAGGTCTGCAAAGAAGGAAAAGAGGGGCACCCGGACCAGGTGCCCTATATCTTCGTGTGGGAGGACCTGGCGCAGAACCCCCCAAAATGGGTGAAACCTTTCCTTTTCACTGGCAGAATTCGGACAGAGTCGAGTCCCAAACCCGCCCAGCCTCCGTCCTCAATACCCCTGTTGCCAACGCCGGCGGACCAGGAGAAACCTCCCTTAGCCAGCCCCACCTCGAATCTTTACCCCTTGGAGGAGTTAGATTCTTTTAAACCTAAGAAAACCCCTGTCCTTTCGGGTGGACAGGAGGATCTTTTGCTTCTTGACACCCCACCGCCTTACGCACCCCTCCCGAGAGAACCCCTGGCACCCTCCCCAGATTCCACGCAGAGAGAGGGAGAGGAAGATCCCCCGGTTCGTTCGACACCCATGAGTGCCAGGCTGCGTTTGCATGGGGGGGGGGGGGGAGTGAGGATGGCCAGTGGGAGGCTCAGGCTTTCCACTTCGCTCAGTGGGGGATCAGATGCAATACTGGCCGTTCTCAGCCTCAGACTTGTACAATTGGAAAACCCATAACCCGCCTTTTTCCCAAGGCCCACAGGCTTTGACAGGATTAATTGAATCTATTCTTTTAACTCACCAACCAACTTGGGATGACTGCCAGCAGCTTCTGCAGGCTCTCCTGACCACAGAGGAGAGACAACGAGTTCTCACGGAGGCTCGGAAAAATGTTCCGGGGGACAACGGTCAACCCACCCAACTGCCAAACGAGATTGACGCAGCATTCCCGTTGACCAGACCAGATTGGGATTTCAGTACGGCAGCCGGTAGGGAACGACTTCGTCTCTATCGCCAGATTCTCCTGACAGGTCTCAGAGGGGCAGGGAGACGCCCCACCAATTTGGCTAAGGTACGTGCCATAACCCAGGGTAATGAAGAAACCCCGGCGGGGTTTCTGGAGAGGTTAATGGAGGGATACCGGATGTACACCCCGTTTGACCCCCAGGCCCCTGACCGACAGTCGGATGTAATAATGTCTTTCATCGGCCAATCGGCCCCAGACATCCGAACGTGGCTGCAAAGGCTGGAGGGCCTACAGGGCTATACATTACAGGACCTCCTGAAAGAAGCAGAGAGGATTTTTAATAAGAGAGAAACTAAGGAGGAAAAAGAGGAAAGAATGCGTAAGGAACAGGATCAGAGAGATAAAAAGAAAAGTAAGGAATTAGCTAAAATCTTGGTCACCGCAGTAAGCAAATCAAATAGACAAGATAGGTCAGGTTATGGTAGAGGTCAGACAGGGAAATACCCGGGAGACAATAACAGACCACGGATTGGACGAGACCAGTGTGTGTACTGCAAGGAGAAAGGACACTGGGCCAGGGACTGTCCAAACAAAAATGCCACCAGAAGAAAGAAGGAGACAGACATTCCAGTCCTTCACCTGTAAGAGGACGATGACTAGGGGGGTCAGGGCCAGGAGCCTCCCCCTGAGCCCCGGGTAACCCTTAGAGTGGGAGGCAGGCCGGTCACGTTCCTGGTGGACACCGGAGCTCAGCACTCTGTCTTAAACAAAAATATTGGCCCCCTTAGCTCAAAAACCTCATTTGTCCAGGGAGCGACTGGAGGAAAGATGTACTGATGGACCACAGAACGCCAGGTAGACCTAGCCACCGGCCGGGTCACCCACTCGTTTCTCCTAGTACCAGATTGTCCATACCCCTTACTAGGAAGAGACCTACTATCCAAAGTGGGAGCCCAGATCCACTTCCAGAAGGAGGGGGCCTCAGTAGCAGACCCTAGGGGACGTCCTCTACAAGTATTGACTCTTCAATTGGAAGATGAACATCGTCTATACAACAGAAAGGGAATAGAGGCCCCGCTAGCACCTGAGTGGCTAGAAAAATTTCCGGGTTCCTGGGCAGAGACTGGAGGAATAGGATTAGCAACTCAGCAGCCACCCATAATAGTAAATGTAAAGCCCACGGCTGAACCAATATCTGTACGGCAGTACCCTATGACCAAGGAAGCAAAAGATGGGATTCGGCCCCACATTAAGAGACTGTTGGACTTGGGAATATTAAAGCCTTGCCAATCCCCCTGGAACACACCCTTACTGCCGGTACGGAAACCAGGCACCAATGACTTCCGACCCGTGCAGGACTTACGCGAGGTGAATCGTCGGGTTGAAGATATTCACCCGACAGTGCCAAATCCGTACAACTTGCTAAGTACCTTGCCCCCATCGTGCACTTGGTATACGGTGTTAGATTTGAAAGATGCTTTCTTTTGTCTGAGGTTGAGCCCCCAGAGCCAACCCTTGTTTGCCTTCGAGTGGAAGGACCCGGAGACTGGATTTTCAGGACAATTGACTTGGACAAGACTTCCTCAAGGATTTAAGAATTCGCCCACACTATTTGATGAGGCCCTACATCATGACTTGGCAAGCTTTAGGGTGTTGGCCGAGGTCCATGGGACCCGCGAGGACTTAACAGACCAGCCCCTGCCGGATGCGGAACACACTTGGTATACGGACGGCAGCAGCTTCCTCCATCAAGGTGAGAGGAGAGCGGGGGCGGCGGTAGTCGACGGGAAGGCCGTTGTCTGGGCTTCAGCCTTGCCACCAGGCACTTCAGCACAGAAAGCTGAGTTGGTAGCGCTAACTCAGGCCCTAAAACAGACAAAAGGGAAGAGGGTGAACATTTATACGGACAGTCGGTACGCCTTTGCCACTGCACATGTGCATGGTGAAATATATAAAAGAAGGGGATTGCTGACTTCAGGAGGCAGAGAAATCAAAAATAAGCAGGAGATCCTAGACCTCCTACAGGCCCTCTTCCTGCCAAAGAAGGTGAGCATCATGCATTGCCCAGGCCACCAGAAAGGAGAGGACCCAGTGGCACAGGGTAACCGGATGGCGGATGAGGTGGCCAGGACCAGTGCCCTAAGTAGTAGCGTGTTGACCATCGACGCTCAGGATTCCCCTAGCCAGGAACAGGGATGGACTTATACAGAACAGGATGTGGCTGCCATACAAAAGCTAGGGGGAACATATGACGAAAAAATTAGAGTTGGAAAATACAGGACAAGACTGTGTTACCCAGAAGAGAAACTAGGAGGCTAGTGCAGGATCTACATAGATGGACACATTTGGGATATAAGAAACTAAAAGCCTTGCTGGACAGGGAGGAGACTTCTCATTTTTTATTGGGACTGGATACAGTGGTAAAACAAACTATAGAGGCCTGCATCCCATGCGCCAAGGTAAATCCCAGATGTTCTAAAATACCTGAAGGAGTGCGGATACGGGGAGCTAGGCCTGGAGTCAATTGGAAAATAGACTTCACCGAGGTCCGCCCAAGCAAATATGGAATCAAGTACCTTCTAGTGTTCATAGACACCTTTTCCGGTTGGCCTGAAGCATTCCCAGTGAAGAAAGAGACGGCACAAGTCGTGGTTAAGAAGCTATTAGAAGAAATCTTCCCCCGGTTCGGCCTACCTAAGGTATTGGGGTCGGACAACGGGCCCGCCTTCGTCTCCCGGGTAAGTCAGTTGGTGGCCAAGGTGCTGGGGATTGATTGGAAATTGCATTGTGCGTACAGACCCCAGAGCTCAGGCCAGGTAGAACGTATGAACAGGACAATTAAAGAGACCTTGACTAAATTAATAGTGGAGACTGGCACTAGAGACTGGGTCGAATTGCTGCCAATGGCTTTGTTTAGGGCCCGTAACACACCTTCTGTATATGGACTAACACCTTATGAAATATTGTATGGAGGCCCCCCACCTGCGGCAGATTTGTTAGGACCCAGTATTGACTCTTTTGCAACATCCCCTACCTTGCAGACTCGCTTCCGTGCCTTGCAGCTGGTTCACAAGCACATAGGGAAGCAGCTGGCTGCCGCATATCGGTCCAAGTGCCCCGTGCTCCCACACTCGTTCCAGATTGGGGACGCCGTCTACGTCCGCAGGCACCAGACCAGGACTCTTGAGCCGCGCTGGAAAGGACCTTACACGGTACTGCTGACCACACCAACGGCGATAAAGGTGGACGGGATCGCCACTTGGATTCACGTGTCGCATGTCAAGAAGGCGGTAACCGAACAGAGTCAAGGGACCGACAGCCCTGCCGACGAGCCGGCGGCGCAATGGAGACTGCAACGCACTCAAAACCCCCTCAAGATAAGACTCTTAAAATCTGTCTAGCCTTACTGTGCGTGACCCTGTTACCTTGTAATTTGGCTCACAACCCACACATGCCTCAGAACCTGACATGGCGGGTACTATCAGCCACAGGGGTGGAGGCATGGAGCACGAGCACCTTAGCCCCGCTTGGCTCCTGGTGGCCTTCCCTGCACCCTGATGTATGCCAACTAGCTGTTGGGTTAGACACCTGGGACATCCCCGATTTTGAGAGTATGAGAAGGGAAAGGGGGATCAGGAAATCAAAATAGAGGGTTGGACCCCGGACCGTTGCCACAGAATTGGGGGTTCCCGAGGGGGTGCCGAGATGCTCACAGGCGATGCAACCTACGGCAAACGGAGTTCTATGTGTGCCCTAAGGATGGTAGGACCCCGCGGCTTAGGGTCCAGTGTGGTGGGCCGGAATCCCTGTACTGTAAAGCCTGGGGATGTGAAACCACGGGGGCTGCGTATTGGAAGCCCTCTTCCAGTTGGGATTGGATTACAGTACACCGCAACTACACCCTAAACAAACGGGAGTCCTGTACGCCCAGTAACAGTGGAGAGTGTAAGGAAAAAGGTAAATGCAACCCCCTTAATATCACCTTTATGACCAAGGGTCGTGCTCAGGACACGGTCACTGAATGGCTAAAGGGCAGGACCTGGGGATTGAGGTACTGTTAGTGGGTATGATTTCGGACTCTGGTTCACCATAAAACTTCAAGCCAAACCGGCAAGCCCAGTCAGCGTAGGTCCAAACCAGAGACTACAGCCAGTTTTTAGACCAGTAGCCAAGTTACCAGTTATGGCTTCCCCTACCGGGGCACCTCAAGAAAATGAGCCGATAGAGCCGATATGGAAAGACCGGGGTGGCCTAATTTTAATAAAATATTTGACCTAGTGTCAGGGGCGTTCCACGCTCTAAACAGTACCAACCCCAATTTAACTAAGTCTTGCTGGTTATGCATGGCCACCAGCCCCCCTTATTATGAAGGGTTTGCCACGAATGCCACCTATAACTGGTCCAGCTCCCATAACCCTCCTCAAAAGTGCCTCCTTAAACCCACCTTAACCTTGTCCGAGGTCTCAGGAAACGGCACTGGTGCTTGTGTAGGAAACCCACCTAATTCCCATCGGCACCTTTGTGCCACAACAAATGGAACCAAACTCGGCCCAAACCAATACTTAGTACTGCCTGACGGGTTGTGGTGGGCATGTGCTCAGGGACTCACCCCTTGTGTATCAACCCATGTTCTAAGCCAGACCAACGATTTCTGTGTCGCGGTTCGGGTGCTCCCTAAGGTGAGATACCACCCCCCTGGAGAAATAGAAGACCACCTAGACCCTACCCTGACTCGGCATCGCTGGGAGGTGGCTCTACAAAATAGGAGAGGCTTAGACCTGTTGTTCATGAAGGAAGGGGGCTTGTGTGCAGCTTTAGGGGAAGAGTGCTGCTTTTACGTTGACCATTAAGGAGTAGTTAAGGACACCATGAGAAAACTAGAGGAAAGGCTCAACCAGAGGAGAAGGGAACGGGACGCAGCCCAAGGATGGTTTGAAGGATGGTACAACAAGTCCCCGTGGCTGACTACTTTACTCTCCACTATTGCAGGCCCCTTAATCATACTTCTGATAATCCTGACTTTTGGGCCCTGCATTCTCAACAGGCTCCTGCAATTCATCCGAGATAGATTGTCCTTTACTCAAGCCCTAATTTTAACCCAACAGTACCAGAGCCTAAAGACAGAAGATTCGACAGAGACAGGTTATAAAACTACGAGTGTCCCCTAAAATTTTAAGATTAAAATTGGCCAAAAACAAGAGGAGGGAATGAAAAAACGAAGTTGAGACAAAATGGAGGAACTGGGATTAACAGGACTCAAGGCTAACCGCATTTTTCTTGCTTCTGTATGAGTTGGCTAAGCTTGCAAAATATGTGATATCTTTAGAGAACAGGGGAGAACAGAATTTCCCCAACCCATATCCTGTTATGACATACCAAGGTCTTACTGCCACCCCCGCCCTGCTTGCTTAAGCTGATAAGAAGAAACTGCCCGCGCTACCCCCATCCCAAACCCTTACCCAGTAACCATTAACATATCCAATAGAACTTTAACACGACTAGATATGCTAATGCTGTGGTTTTGAGCTTTAAATATCCAGTAAAGCTGATGTTCGGGGCCGTTCTCTCTCTCTGCACCTCACTAGAGGGTGCTACTGAGACGGCCTATTTGCAAATGAAATAAACTTTCCTCTTGCCTTTGCATCGATTGGAGTGGAGTCTGTGTTTCTGGGGTCCGGTTTGTGGGACGCCTGCTTAAGGAGTCTTACAGTAGCAGTGGGAGGTTGGGTTAGGAACAAAGAAGTCCAGACCAGTTCTGCGATAAATTTAGGAAAGAAAAGATGACTGAGTGGGTGAGGTGGATTTTGGATTCAGAGAGATAATGCTAAATTTGGGAGATTCAAATTTTCAAACCATATAATCATTGTGTACAGTAGGGTAAGTCTCTGCCATGTGTGGTAGAGACTTCTTGTGCTCACTCTGCCCTGTTCACCTCTTTTCCTAGCTCTGAGAGATACTCTTGTCCTCCAGCTCCGATTGGGATAGGCCTGTGTAAGATTTAGGCCTGTAGGCTGTGGACAGAAGTGACATGTGAGCCAGCGTGTTATTACTGCTGTGTGACCCTCTGATTCTCTCGCTGTCAGCAGTGGACGTGTTCCAGGGGTGGAGCCTGAGCTTGGCCAGGCGCCCTCAGCTTCCTGCATCCCTGTCTGAACCTTTCTTCACACGCCCTGCCCCATTGCCTTCCAGCACCCTCATCAGGTGCCAAACGAGTGATCTTGGACTTGAACCTCCAACACAGTGGTTTAAAAATGATTCGTCTTGGTGTTTTGGCAATGACAAGCTGACTAGCTCTGGGGGAGAGGACTTTCGCTCTTCCTGGATCCCCTGCTGCCTCAGCAGCAGCACAGATCACGGCCAGGCCTCCTGCAGCCTCTGCTCTTCCTAGGTTGTTAAGCCCTGCAGGTCTTCAGCTCTCAGCTGAGCCCAAGATGTCCACCCAGGGCCCAGACTCTGCTCTGGAGTTAGTACATTTCCATGGCAGCGCCGTGAAGGCTTGCTGGTCTTAGCTACAATTCTTTGTCCCCTCATTGTCCTCCAAGCATTTCTGAGTCACCATCTTACTGCCTTTTTCTGCCTATCCTGTGTTTCTGTCCTTTCAACGTCCATTCCCACCGTCTGAGCAAAGGGTCAGAAAGACAAGAGTGCTAAGCCCTCCTGGGATGAAACAAACCCTTCCTCCTCCTCTCCATTCTTCTCAGTCTTCTCCCCACCTCCAGACAGGACCTGATCTTCCCTTTCAGTCTGGTGGGCACTTTCTGTAGGTCACTCTCTTCTGGCTCACGTGTAGACATTTCTCTTCTAGCTGGTCCTGCCTCTTAACCTAAAGCTTTCACCTCGTGACTTAGCATTTTTAAAGAAACCTCCTGCAGCAGTAGTGTTGGGGGTGCTCCAAGGGAGGAGCTGCCTGGAAAACTTGTCACGGTGAGGCCTTTTAAGCACCATTCAGAGGAGGAACCGAATAATGCTTAACAGGGTGGGGGCAACCCTGTCTAAAGGCCACTCTTAAAGAGACTTCCCCTTTTCTCATTCCAACGGTGACCTGACCAACTGCCTATTAGCCCATCTGACTCCTCACACACACCCCAAGAAGAATGGATGCTAACTGCTGTTAGGGATATGGGGCAACAACTGTTGTGGCTGCTTCATACTGAAAGGGGGCATTGTTGATGGCTGGCAGCAGGGCATTCTTCTGAGGGTCGCTCTAAGGGGCCCTGGAGGAAGGAGGATTTCCTCAGTGGTGGCATCTGGAGTCTGCCTGGAGTTTGACGGCTTCTAGTTTACTCCTGGACAACACAGAGCATAAGACAGTTTGGAATGCATGGCCCTAAAGAGTATGAGAAAGATGGCACATACTGGTCCTAGGAAGAACAATAGCCCAGAGTCACTTCCAGTTTTTTTTTTTTTTTAGATTTTTATTTAGTTATTTGACAGGTAGACTCACAGACAGAGAGACAGACATAGAGAAAGGTCTTCATTCTGTTGGTTCACTCCCCAAATGGCCTCAACGGCCAGAGCTGCACCGATCTGAAGCCAGGAGCCAGGTACCTCCTCCCAAGTCTCCCACATGTGTGCAGGGGTCCAAGCACTTGGGCCATCCCCCAGTGCTCTCCCAGGCCATAGCAGAGAGCTGGACTGGAAGAGGAGCAACTGGACTAGAGCTGGCTCCCACATAGGATGCCAGCGCCGCAGGCAGAGGATTAACTTAGTGTGCCTCTGCGCTGGCCCCGTGCCACTTCCAGTTTTTTGTTTTTTTTTTTTTTTTAATTAAGATTTTTTATTTATTTATTTGACAGGTAGAGTTACAGACAGTGAGAGAGAGACAGAGAGGTCTTCCGTTGGTTCAGTCTCCAAATGGCCGCAGCGGCCGAAACTGCGCCGATCCGAAGCCAGGAGCCAGGAGTTTCATCCTGGTCTCCCATGTGGGTGCAGGGGCCCAAGGACTTGAGCTATCTTCTACTGCTTCCCCAGGCCACAGCAGAGAGCTGGACTGGAAGAGGAGCAACCAAGACTAGAACTGGTGCCCATATGGCATGCCTGCGCTGCAGGCAAAGGATTAACCTAGTGCGCCGTGGTGCCGGCCCCCACTTCTAGTTTTTAAAGAAGTTTTACCAAAGACATTTCCTGTTGACATACACATTTTATTCACTTCCTCATGCAATTTATCAATCTTCCTTTGAACCAGTTTGAGTTATCAGTTAATTTAAAACAACACATTCCTGGGGGCTGGCGCTGTTGCTGCAGCGGGTTAAAGCCCTGGCCATATGGGCGCCAGTTCTAGTCCCAGCTGCTCCTCTTCCGATCCAGCTCTCTGCTTTGACCTGGGAAAGCCGTAGAAGATGGCCCAAGTCCTTGGGTCTCTGCACCCACGAGGGAGACCCGAAAGAAGCTCCTGGCTCCTGGGTTCGGATTGGCGCAGCTCTGGCCGTTGAGGCCATCTGGGGAGTGAACCAGCAGATGGAAGACCTCTCTCTATCTCTACTTCTCTCTGTAACTGTCCTTCAAATAAATAAAATATTTTTTAAAAAACACGTTCCTGGCAGTTGCCTACATCTGATTTGGTTTTTTAGTAATATGTAATCAATGGCAGTGTGATTTTGTAAGATCCTTTCTCAAATTTGGCTCAGTTCATAATTGAGATACAATTAGGCAGTCTACGGCCATACCACCCTGAACGTGCCCGATCTCATCTGATCTCGGAAGCTAAGCAGGGTTGGGCCTGGTCAGTACTTGGATGGGAGATACAATTAGGCAGTAACAGTGGCCTTAGCTGTCTTTTCCAACATACAAGCCAATTGATTGATTTCCTCCTGTGCCTGTGCAGCTGGTCCAGGAGTTGATCCAATGAAAATAGCTGCTACCAGTACCTTAGTTAAAGGTACAGTGACACTTCAGATCCAAATCCAAAATGGTGACTAAGGAGGTAGAGGAAGTGAGACGCCTGGTCCTGCAGTAGGGAGGGCCAACTGAGACCAGGTGTTGCGGCTGGGCTGCTAAGCAGACGCAATGTCTCTCTCTCTCTCTCACTCTCTCTCACTCTCACACACACGTGCGTGCACACACACACACACACTTCCTGAATTTGACACAAAGGAGAGGGGTGAGCACACACCCTTCACAGATCAGGCAAGCCAAAGTCAGGAGGGCCTAGATAGAGAGTTGGAGAGATGGAGAGTAAGTTGGCCTAGGCCTCCTGCATGATTGTGCAAAGAGAAATCGTCTGGAAAAGGTGTTTTGTCTTCGCACAAGGCAGAGTCTAGGTGTCAGATGGACTAGCAGTAAGGAAGACAGCAAGGTGTTGGGTTTAGGAACGACGGGATGTGTGGGCACCACTGCCTCATCAGGGTGGAGGTCCTGTGGTCGTCTCCAACCTCCATTTGGCTTCTGAATCCCTACAGCTGGAATACTGCAGGCACGACTGCTTTGGAAGTTCCTGCACCTCGAGGTTGTCTACTATGGCTCTTAGCCCTTTCCGAGTCTGAGGCTTTAATGGATGCTGCCTCTGATGGGAAAAGGGCGGGTCTTTTAAGATGAACCTGGACAGGCTGAGCAGTTACATCCCAAACAGCTTTTCCCTGGACACTCCAAACTTTGAGATTTATGTCTGTGTGTTAGAAGGAGGCATCAGGTCTTCCCTGGTCCTCTAAGAACTGTGGGCTTCATCTGGGCCAGGAGGTTTCTACCTAGCAAATGTGCTGGGCTCTCTGCTATTATCAAAAAGGAGTGAGTAAATATTAGATAATTCCAGATACAGCTCAGAGGTTGGGTGAAATATCTGATGTGGTGGGCACCTGAGACACCCTTTACAGTTGACATATGAAACAAGAGGGGGCCGAAGCTAGACTGGAGGATGGAGAATGTTGCTCCAGTATCCAGAAGGAAATTTTATAGGCTTCCCTTCCACTGTGAGAAACCTCTGGGTCTCCTGGGTGCTTTTCTGTTGTGTCACCGGAGCCTGCAATGAAAGCCCCAAACCCCTTTATTCCCATGTGGGAGTCCTTGGCTTCTGGGCACAGTCAAATCTCCAGGGATCTCTGCAAATAGGACTTGGCCCTGGAGGTCCCTTCCAACAGCTGTTGGTGATGTGTCACTGCCTTTGCTGTGGAAGTACTTGGAGGTCCCCAGGGGTCCCAATAGAGCTGAACATCACCAGGAGCGTACTCCTCTTATCCTTTTGCTCCTACTGTTGGATCCCTCCTGATCTCTGTTATCAAAGACCATGGTGGCCTTTAAGAGGTTATCATGACAGCTTTAATGGTGAACATGATTGATGGGAAGAATGAACTTTTTTAAAAACTCAGGTTAACGTTTTAAAGATAGTGACACTTATAAATGATGATGTTGTACATACTAGCCCGACGATGGGCATTTTCTGACTGCTTGATGGTGAGTCTAGTGGCCATATTGTGTTGAGTGTGGACACCTCTGTGTTGACCCTTTTAGTTTATGCTGGTAGTGAACTGGGGGATTCCTTCCAGACCCTGGGGATTTCTTTCTTTTCCTTATTAAGAGACATTCTCACTTTGCTATAGAAAACATTGTTTAAGTGTACACCTTTTGTGTGAGCTATGCACGTAAATATGATATCCATGGGTCATTTTAAGCCAAACCCCAGGAAGTCTTTTTGCTTTTAAGACTTAGAATGGTTTGCCCAGGAGACTCTCAGTTGTACTTTATCAACAATAATGATTACTCAATAGCTTTCTTTAAAAAAATTATTTATTTATTTGAAAGTCAGAGCTACAGAGAGGCAGTGGCAGAGAGGGAGAGGGAGAGGGAGAGAGAGAGAGAGAGAGAGAGAGAGAGAGGTCTTTCATCCGCTGGTTCACTCCCCAGATGGCTGCAACTGCCAGAGCTGAGCCGATCCGAAGCCAGGAGCTTCTTCCAGCTCTCATGCTGGTGTAGGGGCCCAAGGACATGGGCCAGCTTCTTCTGCTTTCCCAGCTGGATCAGAAATGGAGCAGCCGGGACTTGAACTGGCGCCCACATGGGATGCCAGCACTGTAGGTGTGTATGCCACAGCGCTGGCCTCTACTCAATAGCTTTTTTTGTTTGTTTTTTGTACAGATAGAGTTAGACTGAGAGAGAGAGAGAGAGAGAGAAAAAAAAAAGGTCTTCCTTCCATTGGTTCACCCCACAAATGGCCGCCCCGGCCAGAGCTACACCGATCCGAAGCCAGGAGCCAGGTACTTCTTCCTGGTCTCCCATGCGGGTACAGGGACCCAAGCACTTGGGCCATCCTCCTCTGCCTTCCCGGGCCACAGCAGAGAGCTGGACTGGAAGAGGAGCAACCGGGACTAGAACCTGGCGCCACAGGCAGAGGATTAACCAAGTGAGCCACGGCGCTGGCCCTAGTCAATAGCTTTTAAATTCTTTTCTTTTTTTTTTTTTTAATTTGCTCCTAGTTATTTTAAGCTATGCATGATTTTGTATTTGTTGAATCCAGGATACTTTGTCTTTAAAATCCCACCATACATCAAACCACAGTCTCAGAACAGTGGGCTGTCTGCCTTGCTCTCAGGTGCTGACAGTTTGTACTGACAAGAACGGCTGCACTTCCGGTGGCAGGGTCACTGCAAAGGCAGCTGCTGTCTGCTCCAGGTAGCACCGTGAAGCTGGGAGCAGGTTCCGGAGCAGACGCATGGCGTTTCCCACCAGAGTCTCTCCTGAAACCTGCCTGAAAGTGACTCCTTGTTTCAAATTCTACAACTTTATTTACTTATACTGGGCAACTTTCATGCATTACTTCAAAATTTTTTCAGGCTTACCACTTGCTCAGGCTACTTCTGTAGTGCCAGTTCCTGGAGACTTTGATCTGCTTCATGCAGGGGCAATTTGACTGTCTTATATAGGATCATGAGTGGCCATGTACCGCTAGTTTCTAGCCTCAGGACTTCTCTGATGTCACACAGCATGGATTCTGCCCTGTACTTACAGATACACAATCTCTGGAAATTGAGGGGAATAACCTCCCAAGTGCGATATGCCTGACCATTGGGATGGAGAAACAGATGGATAAATGTTTCCCTCTCTTGACCCCAGGGTGGACACTTCTGAGATTCAGATTGCAGGTTTCCTCGGAAGGTCCTGTAAGATCAAATACCCGGAGCTCACAGGTGTGGCCAAATCAGTAACACACCTTGTATTGGCTCTGCCTCTTCCCTGTTTTACCTTCTGTGTCCTGTTCTCTTGCTCCCAGACCATATTACAAAATAAACTGTCTGCAAGGATGTTTTTGCCTCAGGTTCTGCTTTTGGGGGAACCAAGCTTTATAAAACAGGAGCTAGCTACTGCCTCTGACTCCAGTGAATCAACACACACAAAGAGAAATATTTGTGAGTTTGTTGGCTGTCTGGGTGCCGTGTGTGTCTGAGTGCCTGGCAACACCACAAAGCCAGTTGTAGTAGTTATTTGGTTATCCACATAAAGAGGCAAATGGATAATCCAAAAGTTATTCACATTTGATTTTTTTTTTTATTTTTCATTTTTGACAGGCAGAGTTAGAGAGAGAGACAGAGAGAAAGGTCTTCCTTCCGTTGGCTCACTCCCCAAATGGCCGCTACAGCTGGCGCTGTGCCGATCCGAAGCCAGGAGCCAGGTGCTTCCTCCTGGTCTCCTACACGGGTGCAGAGCCCAAGCACTTGGGCCATCCTCCACTACCCTCCCGGGCCACAGCAGAGAGCTGGACTGGAAGAGGAGCAACCGGGACAGAACTGGCACCCTGACCGGGACTAGAACCCGGGGTGCCAGCGCCGTAGGCGGAGGATTAGCCAAGTGAGCTGTGGCGCCGGCCACATTTGATATTAACATGTACAATTCCCACGCTCGCTGATGACCAAAACTCATCTTCTTTTTTAATTCCTAGCTTTAAGTTTTCCAACTTGATACTTTTTTTATAACCTGACCAGGGCCGGCATTGTGATGCAGTGGGTTAAGCCACCACCTGCAATGCCAGCCTTCCATATCAGAGTGTATTCAAGTCCAGGCTGCTCTGTTTCTGACCCCAGCTCCCTGCTAATATGCCTGGGAAAGCAATGGATCATGGCCCAAGAACTTGGATCCCCGCTGCCCACATGGGAGACCCTGAATTACTGGATCCTGGCTCCAGCCTGGCACAATCCTGGCCATTGCAGCTATTGGGGAGTAGAAGATCTTTGCAAATGGAAGATCTCTGTCTCTCCCTCTCTGTCACTCTGACCTTCAAATAAGTAAAATACCTTTAAAATAAATAATTAGTATCTTGTGATATAATGATAGGGAGAGAACCTAAAAAGCAAATAAGCTGGTTTAATTGTGAGATGTAAAATGAGGGGTGGGTGCTGTGGCATAGCAGGCAAAGCTGCTGCCTGCTGCACCAGCATCCCATATAGGTGCTGGTTCCAGTCCCAGGTTCTCCACTTCCCATCTAGCTCCCTGCTAATGGCCTGGGAAAGCAGTGGAAGATGGCCCAAGTCCTTGGGCCCCTGCACTCAAGTGGGAGACCTAGAAGAAGCTCCTGGCTCCTCGCTTCAGATCAATCCAGCTCTGGCCATTGCGACCATTTGAGGAGTAAACCAGTGGATGGAAGATCTCTCTGCCCCCCCCTCTCTCTCTCTCTGTAACTCTGCCTTTAAAATAAATGAATAAATATTTTTTAAAAAGATTTATTTGTTTGAAAGGCAAAGTTACACAGAGAGAGAAGGAGAGGCATATGAGGGCTGGGGTCTTCCATCTGCTGGTTCTCTCCCCAGTTGGCCACAACATCTGGAGCTGTGCTGATCTGAAGCCAGGAGCCAGGAGTTCCTCTGGTCTTCCCACATGGGGTGCAGGGGTCCAGGGACTTGGGCCATCTTCTACAGCTTTCCCAGGCCATAGCAGAGAGCTGAATCAGAAGTGAAGCAGCCAGGACTTGAACCAGTGCCCATATGGGATGCCGGCACTGCAGGTGGTGGCTTTACCTGCTACGCCATATTATCAGCTCCTAAATGAATAAATCTTAAAAAAAATTTTTTTAATTGAAATTAACCAGTGCTTGGGATAATTCAGATTTTACTCCTATCAATCAGTATGCAAATTAAGTATTGATTAGATTGATACCGATGATATAACGTGACTTCCTTTAGCTTAGAACTGGAAACCTGACCAGTCAGCAGTTCCTAAAAGAGCAATCGTCAGACAGCTCTCAGCGAGCCCATGTAACTTAGCAGGTAACAAGCAGAAGGTTAGGACAAGTTCTGTGATGAGGCTGGGCCCCTGCACGTGCCAAGCTTCGTGCTTGTGGAGCGGTCCTGATGACCATCCCCATACCAGCAGGGATTAGCCGCCTGCTCAGGAAGGTGGCTGCCAGCAGAGTTGCAAGGCATTGAGAATGAGAGCTTTGTGGGGGCAGTGATCCCTAAAATGTTGCCATCTGCCAGCAATGCTGAAGTCAGATTTTCACTCGCTTAAGAGCATACTTCAGATGCTTTTTATCTGATTATTGCTCTTTCCTGAAAAACCAGTTGATGCTTTAGTGATTCTCCTTTTTCCAGCACAGGCAAATGTTAGAGAAAGCCTGGATCATTCCTTTTGTGTGTGTGGTTGCATTGTGTGGGTAACTGTCAATCATGGAATCCAGTCCCTATTGTGTGGGTAACTGTCAATCATGGAATCCAGTCCCTATTGTGTGGGTAACCATCAATCATGGAATCCAGTCTCTTTGTGTGGGTAACTGTCAATCATGGAATCCAGTCCCTATTGTGTGGGTAACCATCAATCATGGAATCCAGTCCCTTTGTGTGGGTAACCGTCAATCATGGGATCCCGTCCGTATTGTGTGGGTAACCACCAATCATGGGATCCAGTCCCTTTGTGTGGGTAACCATCAATCATGGAATCCAGTCCCTATTGTGTGGGTAACTGTCAATCATGGAATCCAGTCCCTTTGTGTGGGTAACTGTCAATCATGGGATCCAGTCCCTATTGTGTGGGTAACCATCAATCATGGAATCCAGTCCCTTTGTGTGGGTAACCATCAATCATGGAATCCAGTCCCTTTGTGTGGGTAACCATCAATCATGGGATCCCGTCCATATTGTGTGGGTAACCATCAATCATGGGATCCCGTCCATATTGTGTGGGTAACCATCAATCATGGGATCCCGTCCATATTGTGTGGGTAACCATCAATCATGGGATCCCGTCCATATTGTGTGGGTAACCATCAATCATGGGATCCAGTCCCTTTGTGTGGGTAACCATCAATCATGGGATCCCGTCCCTATTGTGTGGGTAACCGTCAATCATGGAATCCAGTCCCTTTGTGTGGGTAACCATCAATCATGGGATCCCGTCCCTATTGTGTGGGTAACCATCAATCATAGGATCCCGTCCCTATTGTGTGGGTAACCATCAATCATGGAATCCCGTCCCTATTGTGTGGGTAACCACCAATCATGGGATCCCGTCCGTATTGTGTGGGTAACCATCAATCATGGGATCCCGTCTGTATTGTGTGGGTAACCATCAATCATGGGATCCAGTCCCTATTGTGTGGGTAACCATCAATCATGGGATCCAGTCCCTTTGTGTGGGTAACCGTCAATCATGGGATCCCGTCCGTATTGTGTGGGTAACCATCAATCATGGGATCCCATCCGTATTGTGTGGGTAACCACCAATCATGGGATCCCGTCCGTATTGTGTGGGTAACCACCAATCATGGGATCCCGTCCGTATTGTGTGGGTAACCGTCAATCACGGGATCCAGTCCCTTTGTGTGGGTAACCATCAATCATGGGATCCCGTCCGTATTGTGTGGTTTACCGTCAATCACGGAATCCAGTCCCTTTGTGTGGGTAACCATCAATCATGGAATCCAGTCCCTTTGTGTGGGTAACCATCAATCACGGAATCCAGTCCCTTTGTGTGGGTAACCATCAATCATGGGATCCCGTCCGTATTGTGTGGGTAACCACCAATCATGGGATCCCGTCCGTATTGTGTGGGTAACCACCAATCATGGGATCCCGTCCGTATTGTGTGGGTAACCGTCAATCACGGGATCCAGTCCCTTTGTGTGGGTAACCATCAATCATGGGATCCCGTCCCTATTGTGTGGGTAACCATCAATCATGGGATCCCGTCCATATTGTGTGGGTAACCACCAATCATGGGATCCCGTCCGTATTGTGTGGGTAACCACCAATCACGGGATCCCGTCCGTATTGTGTGGGTAACCGTCAATCACGGGATCCAGTCCCTTTGTGTGGGTAACCATCAATCATGGGATCCCGTCCGTATTGTGTGGTTTACCGTCAATCACGGGATCCAGTCCCTTTGTGTGGGTAACCATCAATCATGGAATCCAGTCCCTTTGTGTGGGTAACCATCAATCACGGAATCCAGTCCCTTTGTGTGGGTAACCATCAATCATGGGATCCCATCCGTATTGTGTGGGTAACCACCAATCATGGGATCCCGTCCGTATTGTGTGGGTAACCACCAATCATGGGATCCCGTCCGTATTGTGTGGGTAACCGTCAATCACGGGATCCAGTCCCTTTGTGTGGGTAACCATCAATCATGGGATCCCGTCCGTATTGTGTGGTTTACCGTCAATCACAGAATCCAGTCCCTTTGTGTGGGTAACCATCAATCATGGAATCCAGTCCCTTTGTGTGGGTAACCATCAATCACGGAATCCAGTCCCTTTGTGTGGGTAACCATCAGTCATGGGATCCCGTCC
Organism: Lepus europaeus; assembly: GCF_033115175.1. Taxonomy (NCBI): domain Eukaryota; kingdom Metazoa; phylum Chordata; class Mammalia; order Lagomorpha; family Leporidae; genus Lepus; species Lepus europaeus. The sequence goes on from NC_084828.1 coordinate 175,249,261, forward strand.
GTATTGTGTGGTTTACCGTCAATCACGGAATCCAGTCCCTATTGTGTGGGTAACCATCAATCACGGAATCCAGTCCCTTTGTGTGGGTAACCATCAATCATGGGATCCCGTCCGTATTGTGTGGTTTATCCTCAATCACGGAATCCAGTCCATATTGTGTGGTTTACCGTCAATCACGGGATCCCATCCGTATTGTGTGGGTAACCATCAATCATGGAATCCAGTCCCTTTGTGTGGGTAACCATCAATCACGGAATCCAGTCCCTTTGTGTGGGTAACCATCAATCATGGGATCCCGTCCGTATTGTGTGGGTAACCACCAATCATGGGATCCCGTCCGTATTGTGTGGGTAACCACCAATCATGGGATCCCGTCCGTATTGTGTGGGTAACCGTCAATCACGGGATCCAGTCCCTTTGTGTGGGTAACCATCAATCATGGGATCCCGTCCATATTGTGTGGGTAACCATCAATCATGGGATCCCGTCCATATTGTGTGGGTAACCACCAATCATGGGATCCCGTCCGTATTGTGTGGGTAACCACCAATCACGGGATCCCGTCCGTATTGTGTGGGTAACCGTCAATCACGGGATCCAGTCCTTTTGTGTGGGTAACCATCAATCATGAGATCCCGTCCGTATTGTGTGGTTTACCGTCAATCACGGGATCCAGTCCCTTTGTGTGGGTAACCATCAATCATGGAATCCAGTCCCTTTGTGTGGGTAACCATCAATCACGGAATCCAGTCCCTTTGTGTGGGTAACCATCAATCATGGGATCCCATCCGTATTGTGTGGGTAACCACCAATCATGGGATCCCGTCCGTATTGTGTGGGTAACCACCAATCATGGGATCCCGTCCGTATTGTGTGGGTAACCGTCAATCACGGGATCCAGTCCCTTTGTGTGGGTAACCATCAATCATGGGATCCCGTCCGTATTGTGTGGTTTACCGTCAATCACGGAATCCAGTCCCTTTGTGTGGGTAACCATCAATCATGGAATCCAGTCCCTATTGTGTGGGTAACCATCAATCACGGAATCCAGTCCCTTTGTGTGGGTAACCATCAGTCATGGGATCCCGTCCGTATTGTGTGGTTTACCGTCAATCACGGAATCCAGTCCCTATTGTGTGGGTAACCATCAATCACGGAATCCAGTCCCTTTGTGTGGGTAACCATCAATCATGGGATCCCGTCCGTATTGTGTGGTTTACCCTCAATCACGGAATCCAGTCCATATTGTGTGGTTTACCGTCAATCATGGGATCCCATCCGTATTGTGTGGGTAACCGTCAATCACGGAATCCAGTCCCTTTGTGTGGGTAACCATCAATCACGGAATCCAGTCCCTTTGTGTGGGTAACCATCAATCATGGGATCCCGTCCGTATTGTGTGGGTAACCATCAGTCATGGGATCCAGTCCCTATTGTGTGGGTAACCATCAATCATGGGACCCGTCCCTATTGTGTGGGTAACCATCAATCATGGGATCCAGTCCAGATTGTGTAGGTAACCATCAATCATGGGATCCCGTCCGTATTGTGTGGGTAACCATCAATCACGGGATCCCGTCCGTATTGTGTGGGTAACCATCAATCATGGGATCCCGTCCATATTGTGTGGGTAACCGTCAATCATGGGATCCAGTCCCTTTGTGTGGGTAACCATCAATCACCGAATCCAGTCCCTTTGTGTGGGTAACCATCAATCATGGGATCCCGTCCATATTGTGTGGGTAACCGTCAATCACGGGATCCCGTCCGTATTGTGTGGGTAACCATCAATCATGGGATCCCGTCCATATTGTGTGGGTAACCATCAATCACAGAATCCAGTCCCTTTGTGTGGGTAACCATCAATCATGGGATCCCGTCCATATTGTGTGGGTAACCGTCAATCATGGGATCCCGTCCATATTGTGTGGGTAACCATCAATCACGGAATCCAGTCCCTTTGTGTGGGTAACCATCAATCATGGGATCCCGTCCATATTGTGTGGGTAACCGTCAATCACGGGATCCCGTCCGTATTGTGTGGGTAACCATCAGTCATGGGATCCCGTCCGTATTGTGTGGTTTACCGTCAATCACGGAATCCAGTCCCTATTGTGTGGGTAACCATCAATCACGGAATCCAGTCCCTTTGTGTGGGTAACCATCAATCATGGGATCCCGTCCGTATTGTGTGGTTTACCCTCATCACGGAATCCAGTCCATATTGTGTGGTTTACCGTCAATCATGGGATCCCGTCCGTATTGTGTGGGTAACCATCAGTCATGGGATCCAGTCCCTATTGTGTGGGTAACCATCAATCATGGGATCCAGTCCCTATTGTGTGGGTAACCATCAATCATGGGATCCAGTCCAGATTGTGTAGGTAACCATCAATCATGGGATCCCGTCCGTATTGTGTGGGTAACCATCAATCACGGGATCCCGTCCGTATTGTGTGGGTAACCATCAATCATGGGATCCCGTCCATATTGTGTGGGTAACCGTCAATCATGGGATCCCGTCCATATTGTGTGGGTAACCATCAATCACCGAATCCAGTCCCTTTGTGTGGGTAACCATCAATCATGGGATCCCGTCCATATTGTGTGGGTAACCGTCAATCACGGGATCCCGTCCGTATTGTGTGGGTAACCATCAATCATGGGATCCCGTCCATATTGTGTGGGTAACCATCAATCACGGAATCCAGTCCCTTTGTGTGGGTAACCATCAATCATGGGATCCCGTCCATATTGTGTGGGTAACCGTCAATCATGGGATCCCGTCCATATTGTGTGGGTAACCATCAATCACGGAATCCAGTCCCTTTGTGTGGGTAACCATCAATCATGGGATCCCGTCCATATTGTGTGGGTAACCGTCAATCATGGGATCCCGTCCATATTGTGTGGGTAACCATCAATCACGGAATCCAGTCCCTTTGTGTGGGTAACCGTCAATCACGGGATCCCGTCCGTATTGTGTGGGTAACCATCAATCATGGGATCCCGTCCATATTGTGTGGGTAACCATCAATCACGGAATCCAGTCCCTTTGTGTGGGTAACCATCAATCACGGAATCCAGTCCCTTTGTGTGGGTAACCATCAATCATGGGATCCCGTCCGTATTGTGTGGTTTACCCTCAATCACGGAATCCAGTCCATATTGTGTGGGTAACCGTCAGTCACGGAATCCAGTCCCTTTGTGTGGGTAACCATCAATCATGGGATCCCGTCCGTATTGTGTGGGTAACCATCAATCATGGGATCCAGTCCCTTGAACCCTCTGCTCTGCTTCGCTCACTCTGTTTCCTTTGGTGAATCTCAGATCCGTGACTGTGTGCGTGCTGCGTGCTGCCTTTTGAAATCTTTCAATAATACTCCAGTTGGATGAAGAATTTTAGAAGCTGGTTGTACTAATTAGGACGGTTTGGGTTTGCAAAGGACGCAAAGGCCCCCTGAATTACATGGAACCTCCTGATGGCCATTCTGACAGTGTATGTGGTAGGAGCCACTGATGGGATGGTTTTCTAGCTCTAAGTTAGAGGGAGTCAAGTGACATCACAAAGACGGGCAGGAGGGGGTCTGGGTGACCAGTGTCCCATGGAGTCTCTGTATTCTCATTTTTGCTTCATGCATTTACTTCTCTACCTCATTTATATCTTTCTTACTCTCTTGACTGGCTTGTTCTATGCATATGGAAAGAAAATAAGATTTCACTTACAGTTTCAGTTACCTGGAAAGAGATGGACTCTCCTTGTTTTCAGATACCAATCCCTGGCAAAGACCCTCAGTGGCCAGCCTGGATCAGATGTTCACCCTGGAACTGATGTGTTATTGAGGACAAATTGCGGAAGATGATGCATCCATGTCTTCCCCAGACCAGCTAAGGCCGGGTGCTGGTCCAGAGGTTACTGCGTTGATAGAGGGAGCAGAAGATAGGAAGGGGCGATTCCCAGAGCAAAATAAGGTTAGAATATATAGTTAGAGAAATAATTGTTCATCACAGTAATTTGAAGGAATTGGATTCCTGTAGTCAATGAGGTGCATATACTATAAAATACCAACTATCTTTGGTGCTGAGGAGATGAAATAGTTCTTTCAGGAAAAGAGAGTGCTTTAAAAATTTCTTCTTCCTGATTATTATGTGAGTGAAGATGAAAAATAGTAAAAAAAAAAAAAAACCCTAATATTACAATAATGTGATTATTGGAATGTTGATAGCAGTTAAAATGAAATGTCAAAGCATTGTAATTTTTCTTCATTTACACAGCTACTGAAATGTCACTTCAATTGAATGTGTATTTAGTTTAGCTCTTACTGCTGATTTAGATCTCAGAGCATTCGTTTGTTAGCTGGAATAACTTTTAAGGCCCAGCATTTTCCCCTTTGCATCTCAACATTTTATTCATGATGTCACCTATATGAATATTTGCAGATCTAGTGTAATCATTACATTGCTATACATTACCCCATCATATGGATATCAAAGTCCCCCCCCCCCGGCAGAGTTTGAGAGAGAGAGAGAGAGAGAGAGAGAGAGAGAGAGAGAGAGAGAAAGGTCTTCCTTCCATTGGTTCACCCCCCAAATGGCCACCATGGCTGGCGTGCTGTGCCGATCCAAAGCCAGTAGCCAGGTGCTTCCTCCTGGTCTCCCATGCGGGTGCAGGGTCCAAGGACCTGGGCCATCCTCCACTGCACTCCCTGGTCACAGCAGAGAGCTGGACTGGAAGAGGAGCAACCGGGACAGAATCCGGCGCCCCAACTAGGACTAGAACCCGGGGTGCCGGTGCCGCAGGCGGAGGATTAGCCAAGTGAGCGCCGGCCCACAATGCTGTTTTAAGTAATGGAGCCATTCTCATCTCCAGGCTGTGTTTCACTTGCCTGTGGAATAGCCTTACTTCCCGAAGTCTCACACGTTCCCTCAAAGGCTCACCAAGGATTTGTTGCTGCTTTGCCAAAAGTTCCAGCCGGTTTCCTGTTACCTGGGCTTATCTCAACTCACCATTACAAGTAAGATAGCTACAGGTGAGAGCCCACCCTTTCCTCTTTAGAGGATTCTTGAAATGGGTAAATAATCTCTTCTCTTTGTGCAGCAACAATAGCCAATGCTGATAAATTACTTATATCATACCGAACTCTGGGGTAAGGTCTTCTTCACCTACGTTTCACTTCTTCTCCAATGAGGGAGTATTATGACATTAACACCATTAGCCTTGGTCTCAGAGATTAAGCAACCTACAGAAGTCCAATGCAGAGAAGGTGTGGGGCTGATACTGGAGCTCAGGCAGTGTGACTCGAGTGTGTGTGTGACATGGGACTCTCAAATACTTGACACACTTTTCTGTTTCACCTTCAAGATCCTGTGCAGTATAAGAGGACCCAACATTAAGCCAAAGAAAGAGACGGAGACCCTAACACCAGAGAAATTTAATTTCATAGCTCTATACATTGAACTTCTCGCCCTCAGACAAGACCATGACTTGACATAACAGGCCGAGGGTCGAGGGCAGAGCCAGGAGGGAGGCGAGAGGCCACCCTTGTGGACATGAGAGAGGGACAGTTATTATAAAGTCACATTTGGGGCAAGAAGGCTGAGGACTCTCGTGGAAATCCACCCAGTAGGATCCCCAGAAGGCAGGGAGGGAATGGAATCAGAGGAAGTTCAAGGTGCTTGGAGAACCTGCCCTTCGGTTCCTGTGGGATGGAGACCAGAGTTGGTGCAACCACTTCCCTCTGGGGCAGCCCCACCTGCCCAATATCACCTATTGCTTTATTCTTCCCTATTCCCAATTCCAATGATGAAAGAAGAAATCTGATTGACTCAGTATCCTTCACCTCTTTTTGGGCGGAAACCCCAGTGCAAACCCCAGACTTGTGGCAGGCAAACAGTTGGCTGCCTTTGGGTCAGGTGCCTGCACGGGGCCCAAGGGCTGGAAGATGGGCGGAGCATAACCACCAAAAAGTCTTGGCTCCAGACCAGGTTGCAGAGCTGCTGTCGGGAGAGGGCTGGGGGTTCACGGGCATTGACATTAATGTCTCATTCACAGAGGGAGCGTGCTATAGCTCTATAGGCAAGACTGCTCTTCAGTGCTGCCCTGGACGTGTTTGTGTCTGTGGAGCGGATGTCTCCATTTCTGCAGGCTGCAGAATTCTTTCCACAGAGAGTCAGCCCACAGCACTCCTTCCCTGCCTGGCAAATCTGACGGAGGTAAAATTCCTGAGTTGTTCTACATGTTAAAATATTCTCACCTAGAAATTTCTGAGACTCAGGGTCACCCAATGTGATTTCCTGTTTTTGAAGACCCCATTTGGGAGTTTGGTTGAAGTTTTTAGGACTTACATTCTTCTTATTTTTTTTATTATCATATCTGCCACCTCATAATTTTCACATACATTCTGGGAGTCACCAGGGTTTTCTGCTGGCGCATGTTTTATACCCAGTGATTCTCAACTGTGGCTACAAGGTAGGATCACCCTGGGAATTGTAAAAAAATACTGTAGCCCACTGTGCACTTCTGAAAATTCTAATTTAATTATTCTATGAAGGCTTGAGCATTTTTCAAAAGCTCCCCAGTTGATTTGTTTTAAAGATTTATTTATATATTTGAAAGGCAGAGTTAACAGAGAGGCAGAGGCAGAGAGAGAGGTCTTCCATCTGCTGGTTCACTCCCCAAATGGCCGCAACAGCTAGAGCTGTGCTGATCCGAAGCCAGGAGCCAGGAGCTTCTTCCAGGTCTCCCATGTGGGTGCAGGGCCCTAGGACTTGGGCCATCTTCCACTGTTTTCCTGGGCCATCGCAGAGAGCCGATTGGAAGTAGAACAGTCCGGATTCGAACTGGCAGATATATGGGATGCCGGCACTGCAGGCGGCCGCTTTACCCACTACGCCACAGTGCCAGCCCCAACCCAGTTGATGTTAATATAAAGCCAGAGTCCATAACCACAGTTATCTGAGTGTGTCCCCTGCCCACAGCACCCTGAACGTGCAGCCAGTTAGAAACCTGTATTCTAAGGCCTCCCCCCATGACCTGCTGACTTAGAAGCCCTGGGTGGGCCCAGCAATCAGTGTTGTCCATGCCCATGGAGGATTCTGATGCATGCCCAGTCTCAGAGCCGCTGCCCACAGGCCAGGACTGTCCATTGACTGACCCTAAACAGAACCACACTTCAGACTTTGGAACTACGCCTTTTGCAGGTGGCTGTGGAGCCACGCAGCGACCCTGGGCTGTCTCATTGCTCCACAGAAGGTAATCATTTTGGCAGTCTTGGCAGTCCTTAGCTTGTTTGCTTACAATTATTAATTACCAAAATAAAGCAGCTAGTCCCATACCCCTCAGGGGCCCTCTTTACTATTTTTTTAAGAACATGATTGCATCCCTAATTGTCTCAGACAATCATTTTTCTCCCTGCACCTGTTTCATGACAAGATAAATTGGCCAGGTATTAAGGGCTGCTGGTTCTGTCTTCAAGTGCCTTAAAAAGATTTGTAAGCTTTTTGGGAGAAAAGACCCAGCAGTTGCTTAACAAGGTTTTCAGCGCTAACCATTTTCCCAGCTACAAACAGTGTGATGTGTTTTCAGTAAAGTTAAACGGCTGTGGTCGTCTGTTTCAGTGGACGCCCGTCCATGGCATTAGGAAGGCTGCGGTGCTGTAACTGTCACTGTGTCTGCGCCGAATGTGAGCTTCGGGATGGTGCACACTTCATTCTTGGCTGGCTGGCAGGGTGGCAGGGGTGTGGTGAACACTGAACACGTTTGATGAATGAATGAAAGAAGGAATGGATAATGGCATTGTGCAACACTGGCTGGTCGATCAGTGATAGCTCTTTTTCTTTAAGGTTTGTTTATTTATTTATTTGAAGGGGAAAATTAGAAGGGGACACACACATACAAAACACACACAGAGCTCCCATTTGTTGCTTCACTCCCAAAATGGCCACAATGGCCTGGGCCAGGCCAGGCCAAAGCCAGGAGTCTGGAACTCCCATTTGGGCCTCTCACGTGGATGGCAGGGGCCCAGGCACATTAGCATGGACTCGGATTGGAAGCAGAGCAGCTGGGACTCGAACTGGAGCTCCAGTATGGGATGTCAGCAATGTAAGTAGCAGCTTAGCTTGCTGAGCCACAGCACTGGCCCCTGTGCCATTGTTTTTATTTTGTATGATGGCCACAACTATGAAAGACTTGTTGTAACCCAAAGGTAATAACCAGATGGGGACATCAGAGTCCTTTGGGCGTCTAGGAGAAGACAGACTTGTGGGGTTTGGAGTTTCTCCTCAGTGGAGCGGAGCAGACCCCTGTCCTGCTGCACCGGGGGAAGTAGGGAGGGCGCAGTACTGTGCTGCCAGGGAGGGGTGGAGAGCACGGCTTGGGAGCTCAGCACGAGCGCAGTTAGGCCAGTGAGGGAGAAGACTCAACTGCAGTGGGGGAAGCCAGTCCTCCTCTCCCTGGGTGCCGAGTTGTCCATGGCAAGTGAGTGCGGGGAGGCTGTGGAGTGGTCACCTGTTTGGAGCATAATCCCCAAACAGGCATCGTGACAATAGGCTATTCAAAGGTGTTTGAGACTGTGGTGAAAAGGCACTGGGGCAGATGAAGCCAAGTTTTCCCAAGGCAGCCCTGTCAACCCCCAGGGGAGCGCCTGGCTTCGAGCCAACCTGGCCTGACCTTGTACTGGGGCTGGGGGTGGTAACCTGGTCCTCAGGGAATGTGGGCAAGTCCAGGAAGCACAGAAATTTCATGAAGGTCTCAGACTAAGAACAGACTTCCTCCCTCCACAGACCGGGCGTGGGCACCATTTGTCCAGGCGAGATGTGAGAGAGAAAGGCCCTTGAGCTGGGGAAAGCTCAAAAAGAAGCATTTCTGCCCATTGTTAGCAGAGACAGCCAGGGCTGGGCCAGCCTGAAGCCAGGAGCCAGGAACTCCGTCCGGGTCTCCCATGTGGGGGCAGAGGCCCTGCACCTGGGCCATCTTCTGCTGCCTTCCCAGACACATCGGCCGGGAGCTGGATTAGAAGTGGAGCAGCCGGAACCTGGCCCTAATACTTAGACATGGGATGCCAGTGTTCCAGGCAGTGGCTTACGCCACTGTGCCCCAACACCAGCCCCAATGATTTTTTTGGGGGGTGAATGATTTGGAATGAGGGTCTCCTGCTCACTCTGGTCAATTTTCTCATTGCCCTGTACTTCTGCCCCTAAGCACTTACTGTTACTCTGCTTCCCCCATCTCCCATTCTGGTCCACTTGCAGGTACAGTGTGTGTCAGTACATGAAAACGCAGTATTACCTTCCACCCTCACCGGGATCCATTGCTTTGCTTCATTCTCCGTTGTGAGGACAGCCAACAGGGTTTTTGTTTGTTTGTTTGTTTATTTATTTATTTTTAATAATACTGGAGTTTTTGTTTTTTAAGGAAAGTATTTCAGGTTGGTTTTTGTTGTTCTTAGTGTCTTTCTCTGCTTTGTGTTGTTACAACAAACACCCAGGACTGAGTAATGTATAAAGAAAAGAGGTTTATTTCACTCAGAACTCTGGAAAGTCCAGGCTGGGGTGGCCTTGTCTGGTGCTGTCCACCATGTCCTGGCACCACAGCTCAGTGGATGCCCCACACACGCTGAGTGTGTGGGAGAGCCATGAGTGGTGCACTTGGCTGTGACCCAGGGCTGTGGGGTGGAGCCTCCTGGAGAGCCGTGACCAACACCGAGGTCTGGGCTCCGCCGTCCAGAACAGTGCGTCTGGAGCTTCCCAGGTGATGCCGACGTGCAGCAGGATTGAGGCTGCCAGCTCTCCTGTGAAGAGGCACCCGGTGCATTCGTGACCTGAGAGACGGAACACACGGACGGTAGGTAGGCTGACCACAGATGACAACAGGGCTCTGACCGTAGCTCCTGCAGCAGCCCACCCAGAGCATCAGGATGTAGTCGCCAGCTGCCAACTTCCCTGTTTGTTCCCTTCTCTGTCAACTCAGGACCAAGCAGAGAAAGCCAAATGTGTTCCACAAATGAATCCTACTCTGCCCTACTCCTAGTGAGTCTGCCTCTGGCACCCCCCACCCGACCCCCAATCGTGCCCCAGTCAGGGCATACCCAAAACCCCCCTCCGTTCACCGTGAGGCTTTCTTATTCCCCCACCTGCCTTTTGAGACTGTGCCAAGCCCAAGTGGTGCTGGCTGACTCCCTGGTTATACCAAACGCTTGATTTTCACTATAGTGGTCTTCGTTTATTTCCATCTTGCTGCTCTTCTCTTCCATAACTGGCGCTGTGATCACAGCACATATAAATAACAGATTCTTTTGGCATCTCTCAAAACAAGGAGGATCCTGCAACACTGGGATAGCCCAAGTGAAAACTGGACCAAGTAGAAGAATTGAGGGTGTCTCAGATAATCCCGGAGCAGGGTACAGCTGGGCCTCCAGAACCTAGGAACAGAAGGTTGCAGGGAACAAATCTCTGTGTCGTATCTCCACTTTCTTCTCTGCATTGGCTTCCATCTTTCTTCTTTGTTTAGACCACCATTTAAAAAAAAAAAAGATTTATTTATTTACTTGAAGGAGTTACATGGAGAGAGAAGGAGAGACAGAGAGAGAAAAGGTCTTCCATCCGCTGGAGCTGCGCCAATCCAAGCCAGGAGCCAGGAGTTTCTTCCAGGTCTCCCATGTGGGTGCAGGGGCCCAGGGACTTGGGCCATCTTCTACTGCTTTCTCAGGCCACAGCAGAGAGCTGGATCAGAAGTGGAGCAGCCAGGACTCAAACCGGCACCCATAAGGGATGCCGGCGCTTCGGGCCAGGGCGTTAACCCGCCTACACCACAGCACTGGCCCCAAGACCACCTACCTGTCTTTATCGCAGAATATCCACTGCCAGCAACTCCTAGTTTGCTGCTTCTCAAAGACAGAAGAGAAGACCAAGTGGGATGTGCTGGAGGAGCGCCGTGCCTTTCCCTGCAGTCCACTGCACACGTGGGGACACTGGGGAGGGGTTTGCAGGGCACACAGGGAGCAGGGCTGAGGACACGCGAGCAGCACGACTTCAGGAATAATTTTAACAAGCAGGTGATTTAGTCTAAACCGGTGGTGCAGCACGTGTTCCTTCCTGCTCCCGAGGGACTCTTGTCTCGTCTGGCAAAGCTTACCTTGTGTAACCTGTACCCGCAGCTCCACTTCCCTGCGTCTGGGGATTATTTTAACATTTTACAGAAAATTGTCTTGAGATCTTGGTGCCGCACAGGGCCTTTCTGTATCCTCGCCACAAGCTCAGCTGTGGCCCCGTGCCTGTCCGTGCCCAGGGACCACTTACGCCCAACAACTGCCTGGGACTGCGGCTTTTTGAGGGGCCCTCGTGTCCTTGGGTCCTCTGGGCATGCAGACCTGGAGTAGGACATCTGAGAGCACCCCACTTCCCACGGCTGAGGGGGCACCCCACTTCCCAGTGCTGAGGGAGCACCCCACTTCCCACGGCTGAGGGGGCACCCCATTTCCCACGGCTGAGGGAGCACCCCACTTCCCACGGCTGAGGGGGCACCCCACTTCCCACAGCTGAGGGAGCACCCCACTTCCCACTGCTGAGGGAGCACCCCACTTCCCACTGCTGAGGGGGCACCCCACTTCCCACGGCTGAGGGGGCACCCCACTTCCCACGGCTGAGGGGGCACCCCACTTCCCAGTGCTGAGGGAGTACCCCACTTCCCACGGCTGAGGGAGCACCCCACTTCCCACGGCTGAGGGAGCACCCCACTTCCCACGGCTGAGGGAGCACCCAGACTTCCCACTTCTGAAGGAGCACCTCGAATTTCTGCTGAGGGAGCACCCCATTTCCCACTGCTGAGGCAGCACACCAAGTTCCCCTTGCCAAGGGAGTACCCCACTTCCCACTGTTGAGGGATCTCCCCAAAATCCCACTGAGGGAGCACACCGAGTTCCCCTTGCTCAGGGAACACCCCACTTCACACTGCTGAAGGAACACCCCAACTTCTTACAGCTCAGGGAGCATCTCAACTTCCCACTGCTGAGTACCCCACTTTCAGATGAGAGCACCCCAACTTCCCACAGCTGAGGGAGCACCCACTTCCCGTGGCTGACAGGGCACCCCAACACTACAAGTTCCCACAGCTGAGAGTGCAAGCACCCATGAGGAAGCACCCACTTCCCACTGCTGAGGGAATACCCCAACTTTCCACAGCGGTGGGAGCAAACATTCCCACAGCTGAGAGGGCCCCCCACTCACTGCATTTACCTCCACTTACAGGAAGTGGCACTGTTTCCTGCACTTGCCTGCCTTCACCGGTTCTCAGGGGCACAGGGACAGCAGGGAGGTGAGGTACCAGGGACACAGAATTTCTTGAGGTGGAATGAGCTCAGAGCCATCAACCCCTAATCAACTTAGATACCGAACTCCAGGCAACACAAGGAGGCAATTAAGTGTAAGTGTATGCCATTTGCTTTGCAGCTGAATATAAATTGCAGAGAGCAGAGTTTGGAGACACTGCTCAAGCCAAAAGTAGGGCACACTGCTTCTGCCATCAAATCATACACTCTAAGTACAGAGCAGCCCGCAAGATTAAGTCTGGAGTTGATACTTTCAAAGGAAGCTTGGGGGAAATGCTGCTGCAAATGTTCCAGCTGCTGGAACCATGGAGCTCTACACCGAGTCTTTATATCAAAGATTTTTCGGAGACATGACACATTTTCCATTATGCAAATTGCATATTCGTACTTTTTTCATCTGTGAAGTTCAATTAATGTTTTATTGTGTGAAGTCAAACAAGCGCCTACTCCTTAAACTTCTGGCTTTAAGCAAGCAGCAATATTGTCAGTCTGCTTTGATGTCTGCTTGTCTCTGAGCAGAGGGGGCAGGAACACAGGCAGCCGGGAGTTCTGCCTTATGTAATTGCAGAGTTCACAGTCTGTGCCCTTCTTCAGGGCTTGGGCATCATCTGATCCGGCATTTCCTACGCCAGGTATTTCAGGACCGCTTCGGACAGAGTGTCCCTCCCTGCCAGCCCCCCTGCTGCTCTGTTTTGCATTGGTTTGCAATGGACCTGCGCCTTCACTGGGAGGCACTCACCAGAGGACACTGAGGGAGCCAGAGGAGCCAGAGGACATTGTGACCCAGCTGGGAAGGCGTGAACGCCTCTGCTTGCTGATCACATAGGCTGTAGCAGAACACAGATATTTTTGAACCTTGATTTCATCATCGGTCAAACAGGATAAATGAGAAAAGCCATGTATATTCTTTCTACCTCACAGGGAATCAGATGACAATAAAAGAGATCCCGGCCTGGGGGGTCTCATTGACTGAGAACTTGCTGTTTGCCGTGCATTCTGCCAGAGTCCAAGAATGCAGTATTGGAGCAGAGACAGACATAGATGCTTCCACGTGGTTTACTTGAGTCTTGGAAAACTAGACATACATTCTTGTTTGTTTTGTTTTCATTTTATTTGAAGGGCAGAGAGACAGACACAGATGGACAGCCAGACCCAGCTCCCATTTGCTCGTTTACTTCTCAAATTTCTGAAATAGCCAGTGCTGGTCAGGATGAAGCCTGAACTCCATCTGGGTCTCTCATGTTGGTTGGCAAGGACCCAAGCCCTTGAGCCATCACGTGCTGCCTCCCAGGATCTGTTTTAGCAGGAAGCTAGAGTCAGGACAGGATCCTGGACTCGAACCCAGATACTTACATGAGAGGCAGGTGTCCAAGGACATCCTAACTGCTGCACCGAATGCCCACCCTGATACTACATTTTAAAGTCACACAGCAAATACAAACTTTAATGAGACCAATGCTCAAGGCATAGATCGTGGTGCTACAAGAGGCAGTACAGGATGCACTGATCTGGATTGGCAGTCAGAAGGCCCTGTTGTAGTGAAGATGGAGCTGTGCTCTGATGGAAAGTGGGCACTGGGGAAGGGGGAGGGGAGAGCCGGCCAGGCAGCAGGAACGAGGCCTACAGAGCCTGTGAAAAGAGGCCAGGATGAACACAAGGTATGAGGGCGCGAGAGACCATGCAGAGAAACAGGCGCCTTGCCCCGCCACCTCTGTCATTAGGTGGGCACATTGCATACACAGGACGGGGCATCAAAGTAACCCTGCATCCTGAGCTGACCACAGAGGTCAGAAATACCCTATCTACCCCCTGTCCCCCACAAATAAAACCTTGGCCCTTTCTTGAAAGTCAAGAACAACTTGGTTCCTGACTGTTTTAACTCTGTTGTCTTCAGATACACAATGATCCTTGTAGATGTGGTGACCAAGGAAGGAACTTCAGTTTTTTGAACAATGAAAATGTTCATACCTGAGACCAAGGAGCTTAGAAAGAATAGAAGTTTGTTTGGCTTATGGTCCTGGAGGCTGAGAAGCCCAAGACCACGGTGCTGGCATCTGCTCATCTGGTGAGGGCCTCGTGCTGCATCATCACACAGCAGAGGCATCCCACGAAGAGACAGCAAGGCGCCAGCCAGAATCTCTCTTCCTCTTATTAAGTCAAGGTCCCATCGTGGGGGCCACCCAGATGACCTCATCTGAGCCTCATTACTTCCCAGAGCCCCCACCTCCCATACCCATGCAAATTTCAGCATTAAAATTCCAACACATGGCATTTAGGGAAGAAGCCTCGCTCTTCTTCCAGCTTGGTGACTGAGGTGGCTTCTGACAGGCTGACCCGCCTGCCTGTGTCCGTCTTGGATGCGTTTTCTCTCAACGGGCAGAGTGATGGTCTTCAAACGTAAGAGATCATTTCTCCACCATCCCCAGTGACTTCCCCCTGGCTCTTAAGGTAAAGGCAAGATTTCCTAGCACAGCCTGCGGGCTTCTTTGCAAGCTGACCCTGACTAAATCCCTCTGGCCGCACTTCAGACGATTCAGGCCAGCATCAGAGGGAGATTAAAGCTGCTAGCATGTTTCTTACAATGTCTGCAGAAATGTCCAGCCTGCACACTGCTGGGACACTGTGAGCAAGGGAAAAAGCAGGTATTTAAGGGAAAACATTACACTTAACCAGTCCAATGATTATTTTCATTGTTCAACAGAAAACAGACTCAGACAGTAGGCGAGGTGGACACAGTTGAAAGCTATATAGGCCTAGATAATATATAAATGCCTATGTAGTCTGGCCTGGATGGTGGAGCCTTGTCCTGAGCTGGGAAACACTGAAGAGGACAAGGTTGGGTTATGTGAAGTCCCAGGTGCATGGAAAGTGAGTCTCAGCGTCCAGGGACTGGAGCATTCCTAGGGATGGAGGTGAGATGGTGCTCTCGTCCAGACCACAGGTGCCTTCCCAGCGCCCCTAAGTCTTAGGATGCAGTTCATTAAACCATCTGGTGAAACACAGAGAACTCATTCCTCTGTCAAATGTTCCATTGTGTCTCCTTGAATAATTCGCTTAAATGTATATGCAGGACAGATGAGAAATTAATATGAGGGCCGGCGCTTTGGCTTAATGGGTGAAGCCGCTGCATGCAGTGCCGGCATCCCATTTGGGCACTGGTTCAAGTCTCAGCTGCTCCACTTCAGATCCAGCTCTCTGCTATGGCCTGGGAAAGCAGTGGAAGATGGCCCAAGTCCTTGGGCCCCTGCACCCATGTGAGAAATCCGGAAGAAGCTCCTGGCTCCTGGCTTCTTGCTTCGGATTGCCCCAGCTCCGAGCGTTGCAGCCATTTGGGGAGTGAACCAGCAGCAGATGGATGATTTCTCTCTGTTTTTCTCTCTGCCTGTGCCTCTCTTTAACTCTGCCTTTCAAATATATAAGTAAATCTTAAAAAAAGAAATATGAATCAGCATTGTGGCACAGTGGGTTAAGCCACACCTTGTGATGTTGGCATCCCGTCCTAGAGCACTGGCTGAAGAGCTGGCTGCGGGGCCGGCACTGTGGTGTAGTGCAGTGCCAGTATCCCATATGGGCACTGGTTCGAGTCCCAACTGCTCCACTTTCAATCCAGCTTTCTGCTGTGGCCTGGGAAAGCAGAAGATGGCCCAAGCACTTGGGCCCCTTCACCCATGTGGGAGACCCAGAAGAAGCTCCTGGTTCCTGGCTTCTGGCTTCGGATTGCCCCAGCTCCGGCCATTGCAGCCAATTAGGGAGTGAACCAGCAGATGGAAGACTCTCTCTCTCTCTCTCTCTCTCTCTCTCTCTCTTGCTTGCTCTCTCTGCCTCTCCTCTCTCTGTGTAACTCCAACTTTCAAGTGAATAAATCTTTTTTAAAAAAATTCTTTCTGCATTGCAAATAAATAAATATTAAGAAAAAAAAAAAAAGAAAGAACTGGCCGCTCTGCTTCTGATCCAGTTTCCCATTAATGCGTCTGGGAAGGCAGCAGAAGATGGTCCAAGGACCTGAGTCCCTGCACCCAAATGAGAGATGCAGGTGGAGTTCTTGCCTCCTGGCTTCAGCCAGGCCCCATTCCTGGCTGTTGTGGAGTGAACAAGAGGATGGAAGATCTCTCTTTGTGTCTCCTTCTTTCTGTCAATTGCCTTCCAAATAAATAAATAAATACATAAATATTTTAGGAAAAAAGAGAAATTAACAACCTTTTATTAATAACTCTTTACATGTATGTGGCATTTTAAAATTCACTACTCAAAATGTGATCCCCGAATCAGCACCAGCAACTGGGAGCTTATGAGAAACCTGCATGCCCAGGCCCTGCCCCGGGACTAGTGAGCCAGAAACTCGGTGTTTGGGGGAGAGGGCAAGTCTGAAATCTGTGTTTGACAGACGCTCCCTGTGATTCCAGTGCACACCCACTTGTGAGCAGCGCTGCTTGTGTATAATAGCTGTTCAGCGCTTAACAACAGTTGTGGCAGGTAGACATCACAAGCGTACTTCAGAAAGCTTGTGGAAAGCAGAATTTAAAGAGATTGTGCCCACTGTGGCGTAGTGGGTAAAGCTGCCACCTGCAGTGCCAGCATCCCATATGGCCGCCGGTTCAAGTGCCGGCTGCTCCACTTTCGATCCAGCTCTCTGCTGTGGCCTGGGAAAGCAGTAGAAGATGGCCCAAGCCCTTGGGCCCCTGCACCCATGTGGGAGACCCAGAAGAAGCTCCTGGCTCCTGGCTTCGGATCAGTGCAGATCTGGCCATTGCGGCCACTTGGAGAGTGAACCAGCGGATGGAAGACCTCTGTCTCTCTGCCTCTCCTTTTCTCTCTGTGTAACTCTGACTTTCAAATAAATAATAAAATACATCTTAAAAAACTTGTGCCCATTTCCATGCACTTTGAAGTACCCTCGAATTATCATCCTGATTTCACTGAGGCAGAACTGAGGCTCTGAGAGCTCAGGTGGTTAGCTCAGAGACCCAGTCAGGGATGGCAGGAGCACAAACCCAGGCTGAGAACCCACGATTCTCCAGATCTACACTCAGTGCCCATAACAGCTTCTAAGTTGCACTGAGTGCAGGGACTTGAGATAGCTTGTACATTCTGCTAGGGACCGACGCTGTGAAATCTGTGGGTCAGGAAGAGATGGAGGAAATTCTAACTTGCACCAGATAATGAGCTGCTAGGTTATGTTCTTCTGCCTGGGGTCAGCCTCACAGATGGGAGTAGCGTTGTGCCGGCGCTGGCTGTCAACAGCTCACAGAGCCGATAACACACATCTTGGGCAAACTCTGAGCCTGAGGTGTGTGCTGGGGGTTACAGCAGGGTGAGAGTGCTTCCCCCACGGAAAGTGGCTGGTGCTACAGCCCAGGGTTCCCACCCCGCCTCCCAGGAGCTGGTTGTTAAATATCTACCAGCACAACACTGGGTGGGTGTTAGACACAAAGGTGACCCAGGGAGAAGGTGGGAGATGGAGCTTGGACAGGTCCACCACGGTCAAGGCGAACTGGAGCTTTCTTCTGTGGATTAGGATAATTGACAACAAATAAGTCAATCTTAAATCATGCACTTGTCGCTGAGCCCGACCAATGAACATGGGAAACAATGGATACCCTCTATTTGAGCCGAATGAAAAGCCTTTTACAAATGGATTTCTGGTTTCCACTAAGTATAAAGTGCAACTCGGGCAGGACTTCCATGAAGAGCATTTCTTCAGCCCCTCTGATGTCAGCTTGCACAAAATAGTTACGTGCCATCAGCAAGACCTAGTCTAGAACAGAGATGAACTTTCACCAAGACAGGTTTATTTTGTATATATTTCAGTGAGAGTTCAGGTCGCCTAAAATTCCACGAATTTTTCTTTAAACCCGACACGGGGAAACTAATCATTGCAACATGAGCTCAGTCTGGGCCGGCTGTACCCAGACCTTTAAACCAGGACATCTAGACGCAGGAGGAGGCGTTTGAACATGACTTTTTTTTTTCTTTTCAACTTTTATTTAATAAATATAAATTTCCAAGGTACAACTTTTGGATTATAGTGGCTTTCCCCTATAACCTCCCTCCCACCCGCAACCATCCCATCTCCTACTTCCTCTCCCATCCCAGTCTTCATCATGATTCATTTCCAATTATCTTTATATACATAAGATCAACTTAGTATATACTAAGTAAAGATTTCAACAGGCTGCACCCACATAGAAACACAAAGTATGAAGTACTGTTTTGAGTAGTAGTTTTACCGTTAATTCACATAGTACAACACATTAAGGACAGAGATCCTTCATGGGGAGCAGGTGCACAGTGACTCCTGTTGTTAGTTTAACAATTGACACTCTTATCTATGATGTCAGTAATCACCCAGGGCTCTTGTCATGAGCTGCCAAGGCTATGGAAGCCTCTTGAGTCCACCAACTCCGATCTTGTTTAGACAAGGCCACATTTAAAGTGGAAGTTCTCTCTTCCCTTTAGAGAAAGGTACTGCCTTCTTTGATGGCCCTGAACATGATTCTAATTCTCACTGAGGTCAAGGATGTCAGTCCTGGGACAATTTAGAACCCCAGCCCCTTAATTCACAGATGAGGAGCTTAAAGTCCTAAGAGCCTTGATTGCTGGTCCAGAGCCACTCTGCTAGGTGCTAGCAGGTGTATCATCAGTCTGTTAACAGTTATAGAGCACCTAGTGACTGTCAGCAGAGCAGCATCTGACTGTGTGCTAGAGATGGGAATCCCCAGCCCCATCATAGACCTGCTACAAAGCATCCCGAGTAATTCTGAGAATGCAGAGCCTTGTGGGGGGGTCACTGCAGTGAGGCTGCAGGACTGGGGAGCTGGTTCCATGGTACAGGTTTAGTTAGATATCAGTTGACACATGCCAACCAGCTGCCTCTCTTCCTGTCCCTCTTCCCAGGCCTCCCACCTACCCCCAGACAATCAGAGACCTTGAAGGGGTGGCTCAGATCCTGGTTACTGAGGATGGCTCTTCTACCACGCTGCGGTCTGGAGCTACAAGGAAGGTGGGGTGCAGGGCAGGTAGCTGGTTTTACTCGGTGCTGTTCACCATCACTTTTGAGTGGACTGTGTTAGGTGTCAAACACCACTCACCACCTCTTGAATCAGGGCTAGGGTGTTGCTGCTGGTTATGCAGTCTGGTGCCCCTGACCTGCAGCCCCCACCTGCTTTTGTTCTCTCATACCCTGAGTGGCAGGGACTTCTGAAGGACGCCCAGTCCTTCAAGTCCTGCTTTGCTGAGGCCCCCAGTGCAGCTGCTCACCCACTCCACCCTCCTTTTCTTTTCTTCTTCTTCTTCTTCTTCTTCTTTTTTTTTTTTTTTTTTGACAGGCAGAGTGGATAGTGAGAGAGAGAGAGAGAGAAAGGTCTTCCTTTGCCATTGGTTCACCCTCCAATGGCCACTGTAGCCAGTCCATCGTGCTGATCTGAAGCCAGGAGCCAGGTGCTTCTCCTGGTCTCCCATGCGGGTGCAGGGCCCAAGCACTTGGGCCATCCTCCACTGCCTTCCCGGGCCATAGCAGAGAGCTGGCCTGGAAGAGGAGCAACCGGGATAGAATCCGGCGCCCCGACTGGGACTAGAACCCCGTGTGCCGGTGCCGCAAGGCGGAGGATTAGCCTGTTAAGCCACGGCGCCAGCCTCCACCCTCCTTTTCTGCCATGCCCCGTTTTCTCACCACCAGTGCCACCTGACCTCCTCCTCTTGGAAGTCAAGGAGCCCAACACTGCCTCCCTCGCAGCTTCCCTCTCCCCACCTCATCTTTCCGCATCTCCAGCTTTTTCCTTCTGTCCTCACCTTTCATTTCCTTTACAGGCGACTTACAAAGACGCCGTTAGTGCCAGACAAGGTGCAGCCATAATCCTGCCCTCAGGATGGACTCAGTGAAGACTGATACCTCGCATGCAAGCAAGCACACGCACACAACAGACATGTAATGAGATGGTGATCACAAACGGTGACAAGGGCCACGACGGAAACCATCCAGGCCCTCAGAGACTCTGCTGCCTCCAGGGCTTTCCCTACTTCTGTGCACACTGGGCGTGGTCCTGGCCTTGTTTGCCTGCACTGATTTAATTTCCATCATTTCTCTCCCTTACTCCAAAACCTCTCCTTCTGTCTACAAATAAAATCAACCCTCTCCCAATGTAAAATGCATCTTCATGATTCTGGGATTGGCTTATAGTCAGGTTTTTTTTTTTTTTTTCTGCCTTTTTGTTGAAACTGTGCCTTCCATTCACCTGGTCACTAAGGTCTCAATCCAGTGGCCTAGGATTCCTCATCTTGACTTGCTTGTAGGACTGACTTGCTGAGTTCAACCTGTTCTTTCCCTAACTCCTGGGAGCTGAAGCTCATCTTCTCGGTCTTTCTGAACGTGCTTCTCTCCTTGTCTTTCTCTCACGCACCCTCTTTGTGAAACCGCTTCCTATTTTCCAGTCTGAAGTAGCCAGAACGTGCTCTCACATCATACAGTTCTCCTCCTTAACAAGCCATGCACTTGCTGCCCCTGCTGGCCTCTCTGGGGTTGCAAGAACTGTGTGTTAGTTTTGTTTCTCCCATGGGGCTTTGCCCTTGGGACACTCAATAACCATTTGGAAAGGATTTCTATCAGCTGTTCAGCAACAGTGTTAGTAGACATTATTAAGTGATATAAAATAATTCTTAATTAATTTGATGCATCTGTGCATTTCGTGGATTTCAAGGCAGGCATTAGATGTTTCAACTGGAGAAGAAATGATTCTTATTCCAAAACTGAAACCAGACCCATCTGCAGCCCTGGAGCCCATGAAAAGGACCTCAGTCAGGGCTGCCAGAGCCATGCCCAGTGTGGCTTTGTCTCAGTCATTAATAAACCTGAAACGTGTGACTCTAAACGGATAGTCAGATGTTAAGTACATTGTTAACGTTCACCCTGTAGTGTCCTTCATTCTCTCTGTAATGACGTTCTGGAATGTGTCCCCATACCCCTTTGTTCCTCACTCCCCTCCAAAACCAGAAGTGCCTTGTTGGGCCATATCTGATGTGTTAATAGAGGATCTTTGCACAGGTAAACACTAAATGGGGAGCTAGGGATGCTAGTCAGGGCTGCTGGAAGAGAACTTGTTCAAAGATGTTATGGCAAGAAGACTTAAAGAGAGCCAAAAGTTGGATTCAGCTGGAGCAAGAGAGTGATGAGCGGGCCCTGCATGAGACACACAGGTCAGCGGTTGCTCCCCTCCCACCCCCCATTAGCTGGGGACAGCATCAGAAGCACAGGTGAAGTTTATGGTCTGTGAACTCTGCCATGTACCAAAACCCAACCCCAAGTCAGTAAGAACTGGACAGAGAAAGCATTTCTACTTTTTTAATAAAATTATTTATTTGAAAGGCAGAGTTACAGAGAGAGAAGGAGAGACAGAGAGAGAGGTCTTCCATCTGCTGGTTCACTCTCCAAATGGCTGCAACATCTGGGGCTGGGCCAGGTTGAAGCCAGGAGCCAGGAGATTCTTCTGGGACTCCCATGTGGTGCAGAGGCCCAAGGACCTCAGCAGGGCAGGTGCAGAGGCACCTCAGCAGGGAGTTGGATTGTAAGTGTAGCAGCCACCACTGCAGGCCATGGCCTACCCGCTGCACCAGAGTGTTAGCCCCATATATATATATTTAAAGGTTTTTATTTATTTATTTGAGAGGTAGAGTTATAGACAGTGAGAGGGAGAGACAGAGAAAGGTCTTCCTTCCATTGGTTCACTCCCCAAATGGCCGCAATGGCCAGAGCTGCACTGATCAAGAGCCAGGAGCCAGGAGCTTCTTCCTGGTCTCCCATGTGGGTGCAGGGGCCCAAGAACTTGGGCCATCTTCCACTGCTTTCCCAGGCCACAGCAGAGAGCTGGACTGGAAGAGGAGTAGCTGGGACTAGAACCAGCGCTCATATGGGATGCTGGCGCTGCAGGCGGAGGATTAACCTACTGCACCATGGCGCCAGCCCCCCCACATGTATATTTTTAAAGGTAAGTTTCACAGCGTTGGTAACTTTCCAAGTCCCTACCACAGCCTCTCCATGGTAACATGGTGGGTGGAGATGAAAGCCAGGAAAGGAGAGCATCTCCTAAGTGAAAACCAACTTTCAAGCAGTGTTCAAGGAGAGCTTTTTTAGTTTTCATTTTTAAATTGTAAATTGACAAATTATAGTTGCACATCCTTATGGAGTACAATGTGATGTTATGATTTATGAGTAAAATGTGGGCAAATTAAATCAATGTAATTAACATATCCATCCCCCCAAACACTTACCATTTTTGACAATAACAAAATTTGAAATCTACTCTCAGTGATTTTTAAATGTGTGATGCATTAGAGGGTTCAGAGCTTCAATTAAACAAGACAAATAATTTTTTTTTCCTTTGGGATCTATTGCACAGTGTGGTAAATATAGTAAATAATAATATGTTATGTATTCAAGAAGGCCTTTATCTCATCATTAATATTTCAAACTAGGCCATGATCAGAGCTCAACAATTCCCAGGTTCTGGATGTTAAATACCAGAAGGAGATAGTGGAAATAGCTATTTTCCACCTTCCACTTGAGCACCTGTGTGTGTCTGGTCCATTATTCCAAGATCTATTTAAGAGTCTTCAGGGCTGGTGTTGTGGCATAATGGGTTACCCTGCTGCCTGCAATGTCAGCATCCCGTATCGGTGCCAAGTCCTGGCTGATCCACTTTTTTTTTTTTCTTGACAGCCAGAGTGGACAGTGAGAGAGAGAGACAGAGAGAAAGGTCTTCCTTTTATCATTGGTTTACCCCCCAAGTGGCCGCTACGGCCGGTGCACTGCGGCCGGCGCGCTGCACCAATCCAAAGCCAGGAGCCAGGTGCTTCTCCTGGTCTCCCATGCGGGTGCAGGGCCCAAGGACCTGGGCCATCCTCTACTGTACTCCCGGGCCACAGCAGAGAGCTGGACTGGAAGAGGAGCAACTGGGACAGAATGTGGCACCCCAACCGAGACTAGAACCCGGGGTGCCAGCGCCGCAGGTGGAGGATTAGCCTAGTGAGCCGCGGGGCTGGCCAGCTGATCTACTGATCCAGCTCCCTGCTAATGTGCCTGGGAAAGCAGTGGAGGATAGCCCCTGCACTCATGTGAGAGACCCAGAACCTCCTGGCTCCTGGCTTTGGTTTGGCTTAGCTCTGGCCATTGCAGCCATCTGGGGAGTGAACCAGCAGATGGAAGATTTCTCTCTTTGCCTTTCCTTTTCTCTCTGTAAATCTAACTTTCAAATAGATAAATGAATAAGTCTTAAAAAACAAACAAAAAAAGAGTCCAGCCTCCATGAGCTGGGAAGACGGTTACAGGAAAGCCTGCAAACACTGCTATGGTCGTGCCTGGTCACGCTCGCTGGCAGTCATTTCTAATTCTCTGCTGATATTAGGTCTCGCTGCAGTTAATAACATCTCTCATCAGTTGTGGCCACTTGGAAACCATTAGGTACATGTAGAACGCCCTTTTCGCTCTCTGAGAAACCCAAGTTGTTTTACAAATTTTCCCTGACCAAGTAGACAACTGTCCTGACTTACACTCTGCGAGCAAATCGCATTGAGATGAGCCTGGAAAAGGAAGCTGTCCCTTTTCATTTAACATTTTTAGTTCCCACCTGTTCTTCTCAGATGTATTTTTACTTTCCTCTTTGATCGTCTCCCTGGCTGAATGCTGTCTCCCACTCAATTCTTTTGGATTTCTGGTGGGAGGAATTTTCTGTAGCTCTCCAAGTTTAAGCTAAAAGCTCATCTGTCTCAGCATCTAAAAGGACAGCATCTACCACCCTCTTCCTCTGCTACTGATCTCATTTCTTGTGACCTTCAACAGTTAGATGAACGCCTCAGGGCCTGGGGTGGAAGCCGATCTGTGTTCACATCCCTGGGGTTGAGCTCAGTCCTGGCAATTGGAGTTGCTCAGTAAGTGCTGCTTGACTGAAGGAATTCTGTTCTACTCCACTTCATTAGACATTTATGAGGCCCCTGGAGGAGGCACAAGGCCGGGACACTGGAGGAAGGCAGGTGCATAGCATGAAGATGCTAATGACGGAGCTCCTTGGTTGTGTTTATGCTGGGGAAAAGAACTAAGATTTATCTCACAGATCTTGTGTAATGTTGGGAGCTATCACATCTCACTCTCTGTGACACTGAAAGATCTGACCTGCCTCCCTTTGCACTGGGTTGTCCTACCTTCTGAAGATTTTCAGACTTGGAGAGAAGGCCCAAGAGTTCAGATCACCAGGGCTGTAGAAAACAAAGCAGTGTTTCATGTGCCAGAATATTCATAGACACACTTCCATTAAATCTCCTTAGCAACCCCAACAGTCAACAGCATCCCTATTTTGAGTTGAATAAAATGAGGGCTCAGATGAAATGTTTCAGGGCGGTTTTGAAGTGAACCAGGGGAGCTCCTGTGAATTCACCCCCAAAATGCTGGAATCTGAAGTAATTTCTGTCAGTTCTTCTTTTCCTTAGTACCATTAAGTGCCATGGTGATGTGTGTGTGTGTGTGTGTCCCTCTCTGTAATTCTGCCTTTCAAATAAATAAATAAATAAATAAATATATTTTTTAAAAACAATTACGGGGGCCGGTGCTGTGATGCAGTGGGTTAAAGCCCTGGCCTGAAGTGCGGCATTCCATATGGGCACCGGTTCTAGTCTTAGCTGCTCCTCTTCCCCTCCAGCTCTCTGCTATGGCCTGGGAAAGCAGTAGAAGATGGCCCAAGTCCTTGGGCCCCTGCACCCACATGGGAGACCTGGAAAAAGCTTCTGGCTCTTGGCTTCGGACCAGCCGTTGCGGCCATCTGAGGAGTGAACCAGCAGATGGAAGACCTCGCTCTCTGTCTCACCTCTCTCTGTAACTCTTTCAAATAAATAAAATAAATCTTTTAAAAAATAAAAATAATGATGTACAGCTTTTTGTTGAATGTAATATTTCATTTCTTCAGGGAAAACAGTCAGAAGTGCGATTGCCAGATAAATGTATGCATGTATTTCAGAAAGTTCACATGGGTGAGTGTTTGGCCTAGAGGCTAAGGCATCACTGGATGCTTGTATTCCACGCTGGATGGCCTGGGGTCAAGTCCTGGCTCAGCAGATGACTCCAGTGTCCACTAATATGCGCCCTGGGGGTATCAGGTGATGTCCCAGCCACATGGGACACCGGGATTCAATACCTAGTTCCTGGTTTCAGCATGGCCCAGCCCTGGCTGCTGCAGGCGTTTGGGAAATGACTCAGCAGATAGGAGATCTCTGTCTCTCTGCTTTTCAAATAAAATAAATAAGTAAAATTTTAAGTTTTCAGAAAATTGAATTAATAAATACATTTATTTTGGTGCAAAAAATTTGAAATTCACACATAGTTTTCTCATAATTTTTCATAAACTTTGTGAAGATTGCTCATGTTTATCTTTGTAAAAGTGTGAACAGTGTTTCCAGTGTGCTGGTACCATTTTGAATTCCCACCAACAATATACAAGAGTTACGGCCACCTCATACCTTATCAAATAGTATCAGAATCATTTATTTCATCCATTCTAATAGCTGTGTAGACCCTTTAATTCATATGTCCCTTAGGGCTAACGATGTTAGACATCTCATGGGCTTATCTGTTGAATTTATATTCTCATTACTGAAATGTCTAGGTCCATTGCCCACTTTAAAAATGGGGTTGTTTGTTTTCTTGTTGAATTTTTAGAGCCTTTTATATACTCTGGATATAAATCTTTTGCCAGCTATAAGAATTTCATTAGCAGTTTTGTCACGAATATAATGCCCATGTTTCTGTGAATCTATTGCTGGACTTTCCCATAGGCATGTCCCATTGATCCGGGTCCATCCTGTCAGTGTTACACTGTGTTGATTTCTGCAACTTTCTAATATACCTTACAATTGAGTGGTATTAATCCTCCCATTTTATTCTTCTGTATTTCTTTTTTTGCTATTCTATTTCCTTTGATAATATTTGTTAAATTTATAGATAATTTTGGAGACAATTGATGTCTTCACTATCTTTGTTACCTCTCTTCATTTACTTAGATTTCCCTTTAGCTCCTGTATCAGTATTTTTCCGTTTTTAGCACACAGATCCTGCACAGGTCTTCTTACAGTTCTATTTTGGAAGTTACCATATATATATTTTTTTCAAATTCAAATTTCTAATTGTACATTGTTGGTATATACAACTAAAATCAATTTTATTTGATTTTTTATTTGTGTCCACTTTGTACACTGCAAATTTTCCAAGCTCACTCATTAGTTCTAGGGGCTTTTTGTAGACTTCTAAATATTTTCTACATAGACAGTCGCATTTTCTGTAAGCAGAATTTTATTTTAGTTCTTCCTTTTTTTTAAGATTTATTTATTACTTTATTTATATGAATGACAGAGTTACAAAGAGAGGTAGAGACAGAGAGAGAGAGGATTTTTTTTTTTTTTTTGGACAGGCAGAGTGCACAGTGAGAGAGAGAAACAGAGAGAAAGGCCTTCCTTTTGCCATTGGTTCACCCTCCATTGGCCACCACGGCTGGTGTGGTGCACCGCGCTGATCTGAAGGCAGGAGCCAGGTGCTTATCCTGGTCTCCCATGGGGTGCAGGGCCCAAGCACTTGGGCCATCCTCCACTGCATTCCTGGGCCACAGCAGAGAGCTGGCCTAGAAGAGGGGCAACCAGGACAGAATCCAGTGCCCTGACCGGGACTAGAACCCGGTGTGCCAGCGCCGCAAGGTGGAAGATTAGCCTATTGAGCTGCGGCGCCGGCCATCCCTCTAATATTTCTAAGCCCCTAGCCCTTCACCTCATTGTGGGAAAAGTCACAGCCAACTCAATGGATCAGATGCATACTACCATCTATTTAAAGATCAAAACCAGGCAAATTTAATATTATTAACTTATTAATAACATGTTAATAATTATTATATTAGTATTAAGTCAGAAACAGGTTCCAGCATTGTAGCACAGTGGATTAAGCTACTGTTTGCAACATCAGCATCTCATATCTGAATGCTCATTTGAGTCCTGGTTGCTCCACTTCGGATCTAGCTTCCTGCTAATGTGCCTGGGAAGGCAGCGGAAGATGGTTCAAGTGTTTGGGCCCCTGCACCCACGCAGGAGACTTAGATGGAGTTCCTGGTTCCTGGCTTTGGTCCAGCCCAGCCCTGCTGTTTTGGCCATTTGGGAACGGAATCAGCAGATGAACAATGATGTTTCTGCCTTTCAAAGAAATAAATACATCTTTATGAGAAAAAAAATAGTATTTATCCTTGTGGGAACGGGGGGAACTGTGATCAGTAGAGAGCATGAGAGTGGCTCTTGAGATCATGCTCATGTTGTACTTTGTGATCTGGGAGCAGGCTGAATGAATGTGTTCAGTTTGCAAAAGTCCAATGAGCTATACACATAAGATATGAGCACATCCATATCTATACATTGTACTTTAACAAAGAGGTAAAAATTGTTGCCTGGCTCTAGAAACAAAGCCCTCGATAAGAAGGCAAGCCAAAAGTGAGGTCCCTTCCTTTGCAGAGGGGAAAACCAAGTGGTCACGAAGTCACATGAGTGAGTCAATGATCAAGCCAGGGGTGGTGCCCATGTCTGATTCCAGGGCAGGGTTCTTTCTGAGCGTGTCTAAAGGAATTTAGACTGTGGCCCAAAATATAGTGATTTAATGACCTATTTCCTCCTGCACGTCTGTACTGGTCAGCTTTTTGAGCACTATAATGGAATACCTTAGGCAGCTAACTTTCAAAGAGAAAAGATTTCTTTTGCTCACAGTTCTGGAGGCTCCAATTCATCCAGCAAGGGCACAGGCATTAGCTCTGGGGAGGGGCCAACAGTGGATGGCGTGCAGTGGAAAGAGCCGGGCCAAACTCGGGCTTTTATAACAACTCTCTGGTGAGAACTGCCTTCCAAAGGTGTGCCCTCCCCACCCCTAAAGTCCCCAACACCTCCCAGTAGTACTACTCTGAGGACCAAGCTCCTAACAATGAGTCTCTGGGGATGTTCAACATCCAGTCACGTCCAAACCCTGGCGGCATCTTTGCCCCTATCTGTTGGATTCACAGGTTTTGGAGGAAATGTTCAGTTTTTACTTCTAGCAGATTTGGGTTGCTTACCTGGGGCATGGAGAGCAGCCTGGCCATTGCCCAGGGCCCCAAATGCAGAAGAGCCCCAGCTTTGGTCCAATGCTCTGCTATCACTTTCTTGAAATTATTAATTTTAAAGAAGGGCAAAGCATTTTCAATTTCACTGGATCTGACAGAATACAGTCCTACAAATAAATGTAGCTTTGTGCAATAAAGGCAGTGTGCGGCCGGTGTTGTGGTGCGGTAGGTTAAGCTGCCACTTGCAACGCCAGCATCCCTTACGTGTGCTGGTTCCAGTCCCAGTTTCTCCACTTCAATCCAGCTCCCTGCTAATACACCTGGGGAAGCAGCAAGTGATGGCCCAGGTGCTTGGGCCCCTGCCACCCACACAGAAGACCCACATGGAATCCTGGGCTCCTGGTTTTGGCCTGGCCCAGCCCCGGTCATTGCAGCCATTGGGGAGTGAACCAGCTGACGGAAGAGTTCTCTCTCTCTCTCTTTCTCTCTCTCTCCCTCTCTCTGCAACTCCACGTTTCAAATAAAAAATTATTTTTTTTTAAAAAGAAGGCAGTATGTACTTGGATCAAATGAGTCAGAGGAATTTGTTATGTAAAGGTAAATCCTATACAATAACAAATCCGTTTCGCACCAAGAATAATTTCCTAATTAATTTTGTTACTAACTCTCAAAGAAGAAACAAAACGGAAAGTGCAGTAACAAAAGGATCCTGGGGCAGTGGGGCTGAGGGACTGGAAAGGAATGAAGATGATCTGAGCCAGCCCTCATTTTGCAGATGGAGGGAATGAGGTCCAAAGCAGGGCACATCTGCAGAGGAGCTGAGCTACCCATGCAGGTGGACGCCAAGGGAAATCAGTCAACGTGGTGCGATCAGTGAGGCTTCAGTGACATTTCAAACTCTGGCAGGGTTTCCGGAGCACGTCTTAGGCCATCCCATACAGAGCCTCCAAGCCAGGCCAAAACGTTATACAGCCTGCTTTACGCAGCAGAATCCCTGCTGGAAAGAAAGTGTACAGGAACACCGATTACATTGTGTGTAAACTAATTACCTTACTGTAGCATCTGCCATATACAGTGCGCGGCTGGAGACCGGAATGGCCGTCGGGACGGCTCTGCCTCTCGCAGGCTGTTGGCGCCCCTCAGCCCAGCTTGGTGTCTGCCGCACTCAGAGCAGGTGCTGGTGGCAGAGCCCCTGGCCCGTGTCTGGGTGCATCTCGGCCCACCTCTGAGATTCAGGTGGCTGGGTCGTGGCTGTGTCCTGCTTAGACCAGTGGCAGTTCCGGAGCCCGAGAACATGGGGGTGAATTCAGCTTTGCAAGCAGCAGGTGTGGGTGAGGGTTAGGGGCGTGGCAGCCTAGCTGGGGAGGCAGACCCGGTGACTGCTCGAGGCGGTGATGCCAGGAAGACTTGCTGGTGGAGTCCGGCCAGGAGAGCCGAGGAGAAGGGCTCTGGGCAGATGAGAGGGGGTTAACCAAGAAAGGGCCCGGGAAGGGCAAGACTGGCAGGTGGGGAAGAGGACTCCAGGGCAAGAAGTGGGCATGGAGAGCCAGGTGGCGGCCAGCGGTCGGCAAGGGAAGGTGAGAGTCGGAGCCACGGGGACGGCAGCTGGCAGGTTCGATCCCAAGTGAAGACACCGGAGCTCGGCCCGTGGACGGTGCCACGCGGGCGCCCTCAGCGGAGGCGGGCAGCGGCGCAGGCGCCGAGGGGCCGTGGGCGCCGCGACGCCCGTGGGACGCGAAGGTGGCGCGCTGAGGGCAAGCCTGGACGTGCGTCTGCGACAGCTGGAGGCGTGGGTTCGAAGCTCGCGAGGTCTCCGAGGGACCGCGCACGTCACTGCTTTTAACCACAGCTGAGGGGACGACAGCAGGGACGCGAGAAGAGGCCGTGACACTGCCCAGAAGGCGACCCGCGCTCCGCGGCGCCGAGCCCGCCTCGCCGGTGCCGTGTCTGCGGCCGCGCGGCCGGCCGGCGCGGTCTCCCTTCCCCGAGCAGGCGCTGCGTGGGCCGGCGCTGTCCTGGCCCTCCGTGCGCTCCTGAGCGCGGGGAGGCCCGGGGGAGGCCCGGGGGAGCGGGGCCGGGTTCCAGGGAGCGCAGACTGCGAGCGCGCAGGGCGTGCGGAGGGGCGGGCGGCCGCCTGGGTGGACGTGCGGGCTCCCTGCTGTGGGACGACGTGGGACCCTAGCCCAGCGCAGGGCGAGCTGCTCCGCCCGCCCTTGTCGGCGAGGGGTCGAGGAGCGCGGGCTGGGCCCCAGCGGTGCGGTTTTGGGCGGTGCGGGGCTGCAGCAGGAAGGCGCCTTGCCGGGGGGCATTTGGAGCCACTTTAAGGAACAGTTTGTTTGTTTGTTTGTTTGTTTTTTAAGATTTTATTTGTTTAGAGAGGTAGAGTTACAGAGAGGTCCTCCATCCGCTGGTTCACTCTCCAATTGGCCGCTATGGCCAGAGCTGTGCCAAAGGGGAGCCAGGAGCCTCCTCCAGGTCTCCCATGCGGGTGCAGGGGCCCAAGGACTTGGGCCATCTTCTACTGCTTTCCCAGGCCACAGCAGAGAGCTGGATCGGAAGAGGAGCAGTCGGAATAAGAACCGGCACCCATATGGGATGCCCACGCTGCAGGCGGAGGATTAGCCTTCTATGCCACAGCACTGGCCCCAAGGAATAGTTGTTGACTCCATCCTAAATTATAAGAAGCAAAATCATTAGCTGCCAATGCGTAATACAGAATTTCGAATGGAAGCCTCATTTTACAGTAAGCACAGGTATTGGGAGCCTTCATTATCTTTTTTGGGGGAGGATTAAACCTTATTTATGTTCTCTAACATAACAGCATTCAAACAATGAACAGACAAGCTATATTATTTCAGCAACTTCTTAAAAAAAAAAGAGTCCTGGCCGGCGCCGTGGCTCAACAGGCTAATCCTCCGCCTTGCGGCGCCGGCACACCGGGTTCTAGTCCCGGTCGGGGCACCGATCCTGTCCCGGTTGCCCCTCTTCCAGGCCAGCTCTCTGCTGTGGCCAGGGAGTGCAGTGGAGGATGGCCCAAGTGCTTGGGCCCTGCACCCCATGGGAGACCAGGATAAACACCTGGTTCCTGCCATCGGAACAGCGCGGTGCGCCGGCCGCAGCGCGCTACCGCGGCGGCCATTGGAGGGTGAACCAACGGCAAAAGGAAGACCTTTCTCTCTGTCTCTCTCTCTCTCACTGTCCACTCTGCCTGTCAAAAAAAAAAAAAAAAGAGTCCTTATCAAAAATGCTAAGGTGGTATGTTGGGCACAACACTGTGTGTTGCAGAGGCCCCAGACAACAATGGGGTTTGGTAATGTGGGGCTGCCTTCCCTTCCTTTGCTCCCAGGGGAAAAAGCTTGTTGAGCCCAAGTTGCTTGCGTTTTCCTTGGTGTTGCTGTTGCCGGGGAATTATCTGAGTCAGGCTGTGCTGACTCCGGGGACTAAGTGAGCAATGCTGTGTGTAGGCTTCCATTCCATTCTGTTACACAAAACTCACGTTTTTCCAAACCCAGTACTTCACGCTCTCATAATTATGTGGTCAACAGTTCATCTGTTGACCATTCATTCCTGGATACTGGTATAGATCATGGTCAAAACCCCCTTTCCTTTCAGGGGGACACTCACTGCAACTTTATCCTGGTACTCTGGAGACGAGAGCGCCACTTCCCACACCCTGTGTGACATCGCTTCTCCTGGGTTTGCAGTGTGTAAGAATCTACAA
Organism: Lepus europaeus; assembly: GCF_033115175.1. Lineage (NCBI taxonomy): Eukaryota > Metazoa > Chordata > Mammalia > Lagomorpha > Leporidae > Lepus > Lepus europaeus. Next base: position 175,281,402 of record NC_084828.1, read on the forward strand.
GCTGGTGGGCAGGAAGGCGTGTCCACAAAGAGTCCTTAGACGTTCTTTCCCAAACTACTCCCCCTCCCAACTCCACATCTTAAGTCAATTTCATGCCCTTGTATATAACACAAAACTGGGCAAAACAAAGGCCCAGAAACACACTTTCCCCTTTTAGCATCAGTGACCTGGTGAATTTTGTGTTACAGTGTATGGAAGCAGCGTGGTGATACCTCTGCCAAACAGGAGGCTGGCAATGCGCAGAAGCCCCTCCTCAGACTGCACCAGGCCTCAGGCCAATGAGAGGAACCCACCGCCTACAGGTGCCTGTGGGTAAGAAAACTCTGCTGCTTTGGAGGCGCCAACTTGGTACAAGGATGGCCGTACTGCCAACACACACGCTTGCCACGTGAAATTTAAGCTCCGACCAAGATTTTAGCACTAGCCTTTTTTTTTTTTTTTCATTTCACTTCCAAGGATTGAAGTATAAAAGAGTCAGCATCCAGAGGCAGGTGACATCTGCTTTACGTTCGTCTTCCTTCACGTCATTCATGAAAGACTGAAGTTCCCATTCCTTTTGAAAAGCAGCTCCTTCCCTGAGCCCTGATGGCCACTGGCAGATTGGGTTTCCCAGTGGATGAGAGCAACTCCTTCATCTTCTTGGTCATGGTTGGGATGAGGTGCACGGGGTCATCCACACACTGGCGACACAGCTGTCCAGCTGCTGCTTCACCTGTAACCCTATTCCTGTGTCTGTTGCATCCTTGGCTTTGTCATTGCAATGCAAGGTGCACTGGGCCAGGCACTTGTCACAAGGTGCACTTCAGCTCGCTTGTCACCAAGGCCTGGGCCTGAGCCAGGGCACATGGCAGCACTGGATGTACTGGTGCACCTGCTGCATGGACGCCCAGCTGTCCTCGCGGCAGCCAGCGCTGCACTGGAACATGAGGCCCTGTGTCTTCTGGATGTTCTCCCTCTCCAGATTCTTCACTGTGGAGTCTACCACCTCCTGCACCCAGAGCTGCTGCAGCTCCACCATGGTGACCCCGCGCTGCGCAGCACCGGCGCCCACGTGGACTCCACTTCATCGTCTTAATCCTTTCTTCTGGGGAGGATAACGTCAGACTGAAGCTGCACCTTGAGAAGCCAGCGATATGGCAAGAGAGAACTTTGTCTTGTCACCCTGCTCTGGAAGTCCTCAGCTTCAGGACTTGGGATTTCCAGCACAGAGACCATGGAGCCTGAAGCGGTGCACTGGGCTGGAAGTGGTGGAAAAGAAGAAGCCAGGGAAGCCACAGGGGACGGGTGCCCCAGACCCAGGCGAGCACACCTGATGCAGAGGGGGATCTGTCGAAGGTCCAAGCCGAGTTCTGTGATCAGTGTCTACATTTGCCTTCTTCAGCGAGACTGGGCGCCCCCTGCAGGACATTCAGTGCTTCCAGGCCTCACAGACAATCGCAGACTGCGTTGACCTCTGTGACCCAGGCACTGATAAAGTGATGCAGGTGGTTCCCCAAAAATACTGAAAGAAATTGGCCTTGGGCCTGAACCGTGTAAGGTCCATGCCTGTGGACATGGCTGGGTAGAGCGTCTCCTCTCACCATCGGTCACAAGGACGAGCTGCAGCCCACGGTGAGTAAGTTCCCCTGATAAACGCTGTGTGCTGACCACCCTGGCATTTCTTTCTTTGGAATCCCAGGCGCTTGGGGGACTCACGTGTGGGAACTCCCCAGCCACTGCTTTCGTGGCAACTCCAGCCGTGGGTTCTATGGGATAAAACAGATGTTGAGTCCTGTCCTTGGTCAGGAGTGCATGAAACAATGGGAGCCGTACGCTATCCTTCACTCACTATCGACCATGCTGAACACCATGCTAGGTGTGTAGCTTGACCAAAATTTCTGAGCCATAGCAGGTGCCTGGACGAGAACCCAGGTCTCAGGGCTGCTGTATCAGATCTCTCCACTGACTTGTACCGTACTGCCCAGTCTATATAATCCAGTATGCAGGTGTGTCTGCCTTTGGAGACAGAAATGCTGTAAGACCCCAAAGACTGTTGGATGGAGGAGTTTCAGGCAGGTGTTAGTAGTGGGACTTTGCCTGCTTTCTGCAAATGGTGCCAAATAGGGAGGCACCCTGCCTGAGTTAAGGATGTGGTCCAGGATGTGGTTGTTGGGGAGGTTCAGGAAATGAGCAGTGAACAGCCTGACCGGACAGCTGGCCTAGTGGTGATTGACGGTTGAGACGTAGAGCTGTGGAGGTCTCCCACTGCAGACCCGAGGCCCAGCCTCCCCGGGCCCTGTCTCCTTTCACAGGCAGTGCTTGCTGCCCTGGTTAGCCTGCAGGGCATGCAGCGTCCTTGGGAACTTTCTGGATACCCTGAGGTGGGGGCCTCCCCTTTGGAGTGGATTTGTTCTGGCTCTGCAGAGACGTGGGTTCATCAGGTCCTGGACAGCACTGCTCGGCTAAAGTTGTTTTTTTTTTTTTTCTGTAAAGTAAAATTTTACTAATTATGTTGGAAGGGAGTAAGATTAGCATAGAAGTAAGAAATTTTCTAAAATAATAATTATGAATAAAATATGCATTAGATAACTAAAATTTTATTTTATTTTTAACTTTTTAAAAAGATTTTATTTATTTATCTGAGAGAGAGAGTTACAGACAGTGAGAGTGAGAGAGAGAAAGGTCTTCCCTCCATGGGTTCACTCTCCAAATGGCCGCAGCAGCTGGAGCTGCACCGATCTGAAGCCAGGAGCCAGGAGCTTCCTCCGGTCTCCCACGTGGGTGCAGGGCCCAAGGACTTGAGCCATCTTCTACTACTTTCCCAGGTCATTAGCAGAGAGCTGGATCGGAAGAGGAGCAGCCAGGACTAGAACCGGCGACCATGTAGGATCCAGTGCTTCAGGCCAGGGCTTTAACCCTCTGTGCCACAGTGCTGGCCCCAGAAAACTAAAATTTTATTTATGCTATCACTGGATCAGAAAATTTACATAAACCTGTATTAACATGATTCTATCTTGATTCACTCATTCAACAAGTATTATTGAGAATTTATAAGACATTGTCTTTGATGGTAGAGATATGAAAACGAAACAAAACAACATAAATATGACACAGTATAAGTACAAGACTATGATAGATATCATAAATTATTGAAAAAGAAGTTATGATGAGGTTTACCTGTTTTTAAAAAGCTACAAATTATTGAAACAGAATAATTGAATAAACTTAACAAAGTGTAGATGCTTATATTTTAGATAATTTTCCATGTATTTTACTTTTTTTTTTTTTTACCTTTTAGATGCTTTATTACTTGTCACGGAAAAGGAAGAACATGTAGTATTTGTTCTTTAGGGACTGGCTTATTACAAAAGGGTGATGTTTTCCAGTTTCATCCATTTTGTTGCAAATGACTGGATTTTAGTTTGTTTTTTACTGCTGTAGAGTATTCCATTGTGTTTATATCCCATAATTTCTTAGCCAGTCTTCAATTGACAGGCATTTGGGTTGATTCCATATCTTAGCTATTGTGAATTCAGCTGCAATAAACATGGGGGTACAAATAACTTTTTCATATGTTAATTTCATTTCCCTTGGGTAAATTCCCAGGAGTAAGATGGTTCAGTCATATGGTAGGGTTGTATTCAGATTTCTGAGGTATCTCCATACTGTCTTCCACAGTGGTTTTACCAGTTTACATTCCCACCAACAACGGATTAGGGTACATTTTCCCCCACATCCTCACCAGCATTTGTTGTTTGTTGATTTCTGTATGAAAGCCTTTCTAACTGGGGTGAGGTGAAACCTCATTGTGGTTTTTATTGGTATTTGATGGCTAGTGATCCTGAGCATTTTTTCATGTGTCTGTTGGCCATTTGGATTTTCTCTTCTGAAGAATGCCTGTTGAAGTCCTCTGCCCATTTCTCTCTCCTCCTTCCTTCCTTCCTTCCTTCCTTCCTTCCTTCCTTCCTTCCTTTCTTTCTTTCTTCCTTCCTTTCTTTCTTTCTTTCTTTCTTTCTTTCTTTCTTTCTTTCTTTCTTTCTTTCTTTCTTTCGACAGGCAGAGTTAGACAGTGAGAGAGAGAAAGACAGAGAGAAAGGTCTTCCTTCCATTGGTTCACCCCCCAAATGGCCGCCACGGCCGGCATGCTGCGCTGATCTGAAGCCAGGAGTCAGGTGCTTCTCCTGGTCTCCCATGTGGGTGCAGGGTCCAAGGACTTGGGCCATCCTCCATTGCCTTCCTGGGCCACAGAAGAGAGCTGGACTAGAAGAGGAGCAACCGGGACAGAATCCAGCACCCCAACCGGGACTAGAACCCAGGGTGCTGGTGCTGCAGGCGGAGGATTAGCCAAGTGAGCCACGGTGCTGGCCTTGAAGAATGCCTGCTGAAGTCCTTTGCCCATTCCTTAACTGGGTTGTTGCTTTTGATGTTGTTGAGTTTCAAGAGCTCTTTTAGATTCTGGCTATTAATTCTTTTTCAGTTGCATAGTATGCAAATAATTTCTCCCATTCTGTCGGTTGCCTCTTCACTTTGCTGAGTGTTTCTCTTGTTGTGCAGAAGCTCCTCAATTTCATTTCATCCCAGTTGTCAATATTGGCTTTGATTGTCTCTGCCTTTGGGGTCTATTCCAAGAACTCTTTGCCTATGCCACTGTTTTGCAGGGTTCTCCCAATGTCCTCTAATATATCGGGTCATAGATTTAGGTCTTTATTCCATTTTGAGGGGATGTTTGTGTAAGGTGTAAGGAAGAGGTCTTGCTTTATATTTCTGCATGTGGAGAGCCAGTTTCCCAGCACCATTTGTTGAAGAGACTGTCCTTGCTCCAGGGATTGATTTTCTAAGTTTGTTGTAGATGCTTGGATTGACTTGTGGCGTTCCTGTTTTGTTCCATTGGTCTATCCATCTGTTTTTGAACCAGTTCCAGGCTGTTTTGATTATAATTGCACTTTGATTATAATTGAAATCTGATATTGTGGTGCCTCTGGCTTTGTTTTTGTTGAATAAGACTGCTTTAGCTCTTCCAGATGTCCCGTGTTTCCTTATGAATTTCAGCATCCTTTTTCTGTATCTGAGAAGAATGTCCTTGACATTTTGATTGGTACCCCGTTGAATCTGTAAATTGCTTTTGGTAGTATGGACATTTTGATGATACTGATTCTTATAAACCATGAACATGGAATATTCCATTTGGTTGTTTCATATTCTATTTTTTTAATGTTTTGTATTCTCATCATGGAGATCTTTGACATCCTTGGTTAAGTTTAATCTAAGGTATTTTTTTGTAACTATTGTGACTGGCATTGATCTTAGAAGCTCTTTCTCAGCTATGGCCTTGTCTGTGTTACAAAGACTATTGATTTTTGTGTGTTGATTTTATATCCTGACACTTTACCAAACTCTTCTATGAGTTCCATTAGTTTCTTAGTGGAGGCTTTTGGATTGCCTATATATAGAATCAGGTCATCGGCAAATAGGGATAGTTTGACTTTCTCCTTCCCAATTTTTGCTCCTTTGATTTCTTTTTCTTACCTAATGGCTATGACCAAAGCTTCCTGGACTATACTGAATAGCAGTGGTGAGAGTGGGCATCCTTGTCTGGTTCCAGAACCCAGTGGGAATGCTTCCAGCTTTTCCCATTCAATAGGACACTGGCCATAGGTTTGTCATAAATTGTCTTGATTGTGTTGAGGAATGTTCCTTCCATCCCCAATTTGCTTAAAGTTTTCATCAGGAAAGGATGTTGTATTTTATCAAATGCTTCTCTGCATCTATTGAGACAATCCAGTGGTTTTTTTCTTCAACTTGTTAATTTGATTTATCACATTGATTGCTTGTGAATGTTGAGCCGCCCCTGCATACCAGGGATAAATCCCAGTAGATGTGGGTGAATGCTCTTTCTGATGTGTTGTTGGATTCGATGGGCCAGAATTTTGTTGAGGATTTTTGCATCTAGGTCTGTAGTTCTCTTTCTCAGTTGCATCTTTTTCATGTTTAGCGATTGAGATGATGCTGGCTTCATTAGAAGGAGTTTGGGAGGGGCCGGCGCTGTGGCTCAGTGGGTTAACGCCCTGGCCTGAAGTGCCGGCATCCCATATGTGTGCAGGTTTGAGACCTGGCTGCTCCACTTCCCATCCAGCTCTCTGCTTTGGCCTGGGAAAGCAATAGAAGATGGCCCAAGTCCTTGGGCCTCTGCATGTGCATGGGAGACCCAGAAGAAGCTCCTGGCTCCTGGCTTTGTATCGGCACAGCTCTGGCCATTGCGGCCATCTGGAGAGTGAACCATCGGATGGAAGACTTCACTCTCTCTGCCTCTCCCCTCTGTGTAACTCTGACTTTGAAATAAAATAAAATAAATGAATAAATAAAGGAGTTTGGGAGGATTCTCTCCCTTTCAATTGTTCTGAGAAGCTTGAGAAGAATTGGAGTTAGTTCTTCTTTAAATGTCTGGTAGAATTCAGCAATGAAGTTGTCTGGTCCTGGGCTTTTTCTTTGTTGGGAGGGTCTTTTTATTCCTGATTAGGTTTTCTGTCTACAAGGCTCAGTTTAGGTTGTATGTGTCTAGGAATCTGTCCATTTTTTCTAGGCTTCCCAGTTTGTCTGCATATAGCTGTTAGTAGTAATTTCTGATGATTCTTTTTATTTCTGTGATGTCTGTTGTTAGATTTTGTTTTGTTTTGTTTTTAACTTTTATTTAATAAATATAAATTTCCAAAGTAGTTTATGGATTACAGTGGCTCCCCCCCCATAACTTCCCTCCCACCCACAACCCTCCCATCTCCCGCCCCCTCTCCCATTCCATTCACATTAAGATTCGTTTTCAATTATCTTCATATTCAGAAGATCGATTTAGTATATATTAAGTAAAGATTTCATCAGTTTGCACCCACACAGAAATACAAAGTGTAAAATACTATTTCAGTACTAGTTATAACATTAATTCACATTGGACAACACATAAAGGACAGATCCCACATGGGACGTAAGTACACAGTGACTCCTGTTGTTGACTTAGCAAATTGACACTCTTGTTTATGGCGTCAGTAATCTCCCTAGGCTCTAGTCATGAGTTGCCAAGGCTATGGAAGCCTTTTGAGTTCGCCGACTTTGATCTTATTTCGACAAGGTCATAGTCAAAGTGGAAGTTCTCTCTTCCCTTCAGAGAAAGGTACCTCCTTCTTTGATGACCTGTTCTTTATACTGGGATCTCACTTGCAGAGATCTTTCCTTTAGGTTTGTTGTTTTTTTTTTTTTTTTTGCCAGAGTGTCTTGGCTTTCCATGCCTGAAATACTCTCATGGGCTTTTCAGCCGGATCCGAATGCCTTAAGGGTTGATTCTGAGGCCAGAGTGTTGTTTAGGGCATTTGCCATTCTATGAGTCTGCTGTGTATCCCGCTTCCCTTGTTGGATCATTCTCTCTCTTTTTGATTCTATTAGTTGGTATTAGCAGACACTAGTCTTGTTTGTGTGATCCCTTTGACTCTTAGACCTATCAGTGTGATCAATTGTGAACTGAAATTGATCACTTGGACTAGTGAGATGGCATTGGTACATGCCACCTTGATGGGATTGTATTGGAATCCCCTGGCACATTTCTTTTTCTTTTTTTTCTTTTTTTTCTTTTCTTTTCTTTTTTTTTTGACAGGCAGAGTGGATAGTGAGAGAGAGAGACAAAGAGAAAGGTCTTCCTTTTTGCCATTGGTTCACCCTCCAATGGCCGCTGCAGCTGGCACATCTCGCTGATCCGAAGCCAGGAGCCAGGTGCTTCCTCCTGGTCTCCTGTGCGGGTGCAGGGCCCAAAGACTTGGGCCATCCTCCACTGCCTTCCCGGGCCATAGCAGAGAGCTGGCCTGGAAGAGGGGCAACTGGGATAGAATCCGGCGCCCCGACCGGGACTAGAACCCGGTGTGCCAGTGCCACACGGCGGAGGATTAGCCTGTTAAGCCACGGCGCCAGCCTCCCTGGCACATTTCTAACTCCACCATTTGAGGCAAGTCAGCTTGAGCATGTCCCAAATTGTACATCTCCTCCCTCTCTTATTCCCACTCTTATATTTAACAGGGATCACTTTTCAGTTAAATTTAAACACCTAAGAATAACTGTGTGTTAATTACAGAGTTCAACCAATAGTATTAAGTAGAACAAAAAAATACTAAAAGGGATAAAGTATTAAATTGTACATCAACAGTCGGGACAAGGGCTGATCAAGTCACTGTTTCTCATAGTGTCCATTTCACTTCAACAGGTTTCCTTTTTGGTGCTTGGTTAGTTGTCACCGATCAGGGAGAACATATGATATTTGTCTCTTTGGGACTGGCTTATTTCATTCAGCATGATGTGTTCCGGATTCCTCCATCTTGTTGCAAATGATCGGATTTCATTGTTTTTGACTGCTGTATAGTATTCTATATAGTACATGTCCCATAATTTCTTTATCCAGTCTACTGTTGATGGGCATTTGGGTTGGTTCCAGCTCTTAGCTATTGTGAATTGAGCTGCAATAAACATTAAGGTGGGGGAAAAAAGGGACACTAATCCACTGTTGGTGGGAATGCAAACTGGTAAAGCCACTATGGAAGTCAGTCTGGAGATTCCTCAGAAACCTGAATATCACCATACCATACAACCCAGCCATCCCACTCCTTGGAATTTACCCAAAGGAAATTAAATTGGCAACCAAAAAAGCTGTCTGCAGATTTTTTTTTCATCTCTAATGTTATTCATTTTGGTTTTCTTTCTCATTTTTTTTTGTTAGTTGGGCCAATGGTGTGTCAATTTTGTTTATTTTTCAAAAAAAAAAAAAGCTCTTCATTTTGCTGATCATTTGTATTCTTTACTTTTTTTGTTTCAATTTTGTTGATTTCTTCTCAAATTTTTATTATTTCTTTTCTTCTGCTAGTTTTGGATTTGATCTGGTGGTGTTTTTCTAGGTCCTTGAAATGCATTGATAGCTCATTTTTTGGTGTCTTTCCAATTCCTTGATGTAAGTTCTAATTGCTATAAACTTTCCTCTCAACACTGCTTTTGCTCTATCCCCTAAGTTTTGATATGTTGTATTGTTGCCTTCGTTTGTTTCCAGAAATTTTTTGACTTCTGTATTGATTTCTTGTATGACCCCTTGTTCATTCAGGAGCACGTTGTTCAGTCTCCTTGTGTTTTCATGTTCTGGAGATTCTTGAGTTGTTGATTTCCTGCTTCATTCTTTTGTGGTCAGAGAAGATGCATGGTATGATTTTGATTTTTTTGAATTTACTGAGACTTGGCTTATAGCCTAGCATGTGGTCAGGCCTAGAGAAAGTTCCATGCGCTGGTGAGAGGAATGTGTATTCTGTAACAGTAGTTACAGAAGTTCTGTAGATATCCGTTGGGTCAATTTGGTCTATGGTGTCAATTAAATCTATAGTTTCCTTGTTGATTTTCTGTCTGGTTGATCTGTCCATTGCTGAAAGTGGGGTATTGAAGTCCCCCATTACTATTGTATTGGAATCTATGTCTCCCTTTAGATCTATTAACAATTACTTTAAATAGCTGGGTGTCCCATAATTAGGTGCATGTACATTTATAATAGTCACATCTTCCTGTTGAATTGATCCCTATTCATTATATAGTGCCCCTCTTTGTCTCTCTTTACAGTTTTTGTGTTAAAGTCTATTCTGTCTGATATTAGGATGGCTGCACCAGCTCTTTATTGGTTTCTGTTAGAATAGAATATCTTTTTCCATTCTTTCACTTTCAGTCTGTATCCTTTTTTGTTGGTGAGATGTGTTTCTTGTAGGCAACAAATAGATGGGTTTTGTTTTTTAATCCATTCAGCCAAACTGTGTCTTTTAACTGGAGTGTGAGGCCATTTACATTCAAAGTGACTCCTGATAAGTAATGACTTGGCTCTGCCATTTTTCTATAATTAGTCCTTTTCTTTACTTTTGATTTCCTTTGTACTTTTACTGGGAGATTTTCTGCCTTCACCTTCTTTCATAGTGATGGCCATATTTCTGTGTTTCCGTGTTTACATACCCTTAAGCATCTTTTGTAAAGCTGGATGAGTGATGACAAATTCTTTCAGTTTCTGTTTGTTATGGAGGGTCTTTATTTCGCCTTCATTCATAAATGAGAGCTTTGCAGGCTACAGTATTCTAGGTTGAAAGGTTTCTGATGAGAAGTCAGCTCTAAGTCTAATTGGAGAGCCCCTCAAAGTAATCTGGCATTTCTCTCGTGCATGTTTTAGAATCTTTTCTTTATGTTTTACTGTGGAGAGTTTGAGCACAATGTGTTTGTGAGGATCTTTTCTGGTCATGTCTGCTAGGAGTTCTGTGTGCTTCCTCACTTGGACGTCCCTTTCCTTCTCTAAATTAAGAAAGGTTTCTGTAATTCTGTCACTAAAAAGGCCTTCTAGTCCATTCTCTCTTTCCATGCTTTCTGGAACTCCTAAGATATGTATGTTGATCATTTGATAGTATCCCATAAATCTCCAACTCTTTTTTTAGTTTCTAATTTCTTCTTTTTGTCTGGCTGTAAAATTTCCAGAGATTTGTCTTCTAGCTCAGTTATTCTTTCTTCTGCCTCACCAAATCTGTTCTTAAGGCTTTGCATTGCATTTTTATTTGTTCTTGAATTCTTCATTATTTCATTTTGATCTCTTTTTAAAATCTGAGTTTCATTGGAAAAATTTTCATTCTTGACATGTATGGATTTCTTCAATTCAGTGATTTTCTTCTGATTACTTCTAAGTAATCCTATGATCAGTTTTTTTAATTCCATTTCTGGCATTTTGTCAATCTCTTCATCTTCATATTCTAATATTGACGTGTTGTGTTCCTTTGGGGGTGTCATATTGTCTTCCTTATTCTTGTTTCTTGAATTGCTGCATTCATTATTAGGCATCTGTGGAGATTGTTGGCTGTTGTTTTTTTTTCCCCTGTGATGGGTTGGTGGAGTGTCCAGTCTTTCAGTGAATACCCAGACTCACATGCTGAGTGTGACCAGGGAGCTCTGTCTGGTATTCTAATGTGAGGGTAGTGTCCAAGGTAACACCCAAGTTGGGTGTGGTAAATTTTTTTTTAATCAGAGGGGAGGAGTCTAAATCCTGGGTGCTAGCCCCAGTGGGTACAATATTCGTCTGCACTGCCACCAGAACCACACAAAGGATCCTTCCAGTCCTTGTTGTGAGCCCAGATCCTGCAGCCATGGCTCTCACCAGGGAATCAGGGAGCCCTCAACGTGTGGAGCCTCCCACAGTGACTGCCCAAAGTCCCAGTCACACTCTGTGCCCTCCCATGCAGCCACATGTTTTCACAGTCCCAGCACACAAGGCTCCCACAGTTACGAGCACCCAGCCCCTGTCAGATCTCCCAGCCAGACTCAGGCACCTCCTCTTGGCTGATGCTGTGCGTGTGGACGTAGCTGGCACAGCTATTATGTATGTCCAAGGTGGTGCCTGCCCTCTCTCAGTTACAGGATGCTGGTGCTGGGTGCTCAGGGAAAGAGAAACATGCCCCTCTTTTCCCTCTAGGTTGGGATGTACACTGCCCCCAACAGTGCTCCAAGCTGGGCTCATGCCAGGCTCTTCCCTCAGCTTTATCTCCAATGGCTTGGGCTGGTGCAGTCTGGTCTCACCTCACTCTCCAAAGCTGGTGCTGAGGCTCTTGGCTGCTGGGTCCTGAGTTGTGCACGTCCACATGCTCCATGTAGGTCCACAGTGTCCCTTTAATTGGCATGCTGTCTCCTCTGGAGTTTTCTCCCTAACTTTTCTGTGAGGTTGCACTCTCTCCACTGCTAGAGCAGTAACCTCCCTCCCTCTTCCACCATCCTGAGGTCCTGCTGTTCTGTTGTTCACCAGTGCTGTTGTCTACCAGGACCTGGGCAGAGAGCTCACTTCCACGTGGCACTTGTCAGTCCCAGATCCAGAGAGCAGGGTTTTTCTGGCATGTTTGGCTGCCTGCCTCTCTCACTCAGCCCTTAACAAGTATCTAGGACTCACATCCTTGGGAGCCTCACAGCTGCAGGGCCCACCTAGGACAACCTCTGAAGTCGTCTTTGTTTCTGGCTCCTGGGAATTTGCTTCTTGTCTGCTGGGTACTGAAGAAAAGCCTTGCTAAGCGTTGAGCATTCCTACATGTACCCATCTACTGTCTGGTCCTGGCCCAATGCGGGACTTGTTTGGAACCAGACATTCCTGTATTGAAGACAAAGAGAGAAGGAATTTACATTCTGCCTCACAGGCCACTCACAAGCCTGACCTCAGAGCCTTGTGGTCTACATCCTTCTTTTTGCCACAACCAATCCCCTGCGTTTCTAGTTGCTGAGGAAACTGCTGAGCTCACACCCAAGTGGTACCGTGTGGCTCCCCGCAGCATACAAGCAAAAATTCCAGTTCGGTTCTGCCCACTTTTGTTTCTTATTGTACAATATCTACTGACAAATTATGTATTTATTTGAAAGGTAGAGTGACAGAGGGAGAGAGAGAAGGAGATCTTGTAACTTCTGGTTCACTCCCCAGATAGCTACAACAGCTGGGGTAGGGAAAGGCTGAAGCCAAGAGCCAGGAACTCCATCTGGGTCTCTCTTGTGAGTGTCAAGGGCCCAGTGGCTTTGGTCATTGTCTGCAGCCTCCCAGATGCATTAGCCGGGAGCTGGATCAGCAGCAAACCAGCTTGTAGTGGAATAAGTACCCTAGTATGGGGTAGCAGTACAACGAGGGGCAGCTCAGCTGGCTGTGCCACAATCCTGGCCCCCAAACATTTATTTTTTAAATATATATGAGTCTATATACTCTTATATATTCCAGCCTGTCTCTTTGTTTGGTGCAGAATTTGGGGTGGGTGTTGGTTTGCGTGTCTGCCAAGGCTGCCGTCTTATCCAGGCTCTGGACAACTTGTGTAGCGCGTTCGTGTAAGCTCACAACACAGTCTCAGGGTCAGGGAGTGCGGAGGGAGCCGGAAGTGCTTCCCTGGGAGGCAGGTGGCACTTAGCTATCCAGGACAAGGGCACAGATTTGCCGCCGGTGCAGAGGGACCACTTTCTGTGCAGTCAGGACTCTGGTTCTCACCGTCAGCGGCCATATGGGGCCAAGAACATTTGTCAGCTGGAGAACTCGCTGATCTGAGAAAGACTTTTCACAGGACAGCCCAAAATATTTCTTTAAACTTAGGGAAAACTGGTGGTGACTTTTCTGTGTGCCAACTGCTGACTTGGATTTTGCTTAAAGATACACCAGGTGGGAAGAGAGTGGAGCACTGCAAGGAGCATCCCCGTGGTGAGTGTCGGCTCTGGGAGGGCTCAGCGGAAGGCACAGCCACCCTCAAAGTTGCCAGCAAGCTCAGAGGTGACGGGACATAGAGTAGGTAGACTGGACGCTCATGGTCTGAGTTTCAATGGGGATAAACATTCAGTCCCTGGGTTAGCTCGACCCCTCTGTGCCTATAAAATGAAGATTAAAATTATACCTACCTTTGCTGCTACATGCAAAGATAGATATAGAGGGTGGGCGTTGTGGCACAGAGGGTTAGGCCTCTGTGAGGGACACCTGCACCCCAGATTGGAGCTCCCGGGGCTGAGTCCTGTCTGCTCTGACCCCCCTTCCTGCTGATGCACACCTCTGGAGGCGGCAGTGGTGGCTCGAGCCCCTGCCATCCACGTGGGAGACCCAGATGGAGCTCCCGGGGCTGAGTCCTGTCTGCTCTGACCTCGCTTCCTGCTGATGCACACCACCGAAGGCAGCAGTGATGGCTCGAGCCCCTGCCATCCATGTGGGAGATCCAGATGGAGCCCTGGGGCTGAGTCCTGTCTGCTCTGACCCCCCTTCCTGCTGATACACACCTCTGGAGGCGGCAGTGATGGCTCGAGCCCCTGCCATCCACGTGGGGACCCAGATGGAGCTCCTGGCTCCTGGACTTGGTCCGGCTCAGCCCGGGCTTTTGCAGGAATTTGGGGAGTGAGCCAGCAGGTGGAAGATTCTCTCTCTCTCTCTCTCTCTCTCTCTCTCTCTCTCTGCTTCCCTCTCCTTCTCCTCTCCCCTCTCTCTGTCACTTTGCCTTTCAAATAAAAATAAACAAAAAATAAATTTATTTTAGTTCAAAAATATTTTCAGTCTGCAAACTTTTCATGAAGTGAATGAGTGTCGTGGGGGGGTATTTGGCCTGGTCGCCAGTTCTTGGTAAGATACCCACACCCACTATGGGAGCACTTCAGTGTAGCTCCAGGCTGAGGCTCCTGACTCCAGCTTCCCGCTACTGCAGTAGGTGATGGCTCAGGTGGCGGTTCCGGCCACCCACCTGGGAGACCTGGATGGAGTTCCCAGCTCTGTTGCAAACGTTTGGGGAGTGAACCAATGGATGAGAGTTGTCTCGCTCACACTCTCTCACCTTCTCTCTCTTCTCTCTCTCTCTGCCTCTCAGATAAATTTTTTAAAATGTCTAATGAGGAAAATGGAGTTATGAAAAACTATTTATGGATTACCACATTTTTTGGAACCAAAATACATTTGCCTTTTACTTTCGCTTCCTACAAGCTTTTTGAAGTCGCTTCATACGCAGCAGTGTGGGGATTGCAGTGTCGCAAGAGAAGGATTCGGACAGTGCCTGGTGCACAGCACGCCGTTTTGTTGTAAGCGGTGCAATGCTAAAATCTCAGAGATGTGTTTCGCTGAGGCCTCTGAGGTGAAGACAGTCGGAGCCAGGCACTCCCGAGGTCCAGCCAGAGACTGGGTGGAGGCCACCTGCTCTGCAGAGCCCGGGAGGCTGCTTCAGAGGGAGTCGAGGACTATGGCCTCCCCGCTGGAGGGAATACAGGCGCCTCTCTGTACGTTAAGCCCAGTGAGGAGATGCAGTGTGGCCTGCACTTCCTGGAATGTAGGGTTGTGATGGAAGGTACCCGACACTCCTCTGGAAGCACCTGCAGAGGAGAGGCTGTAGCTGGAGGCTAAGGAAGGAGGGGGGAGGCAGAGAGCTTCTGCTGTGAGTTGAATGAAAAAGGACACTTCCCAGGAAAGAAGCTGGAGAAGCAGTGCAGGCAGAAGCCAGTGGGTGGGGTGTCATCCCACCTGGGAGGTGCAGCTGAAGTCCCCACCCCTCGTGTGGGCGGCAGGGCGGGGGAGGCAGTGTCTGTAGGGAACTGGGAACTCAGGGAGAAAGTTCAGGTTTGGACGCTGAACCTACTGGGGGGTGTCAGCGACTGCAGCTGTGCCCATGTAGAAACCCGTCTTTTCTGACTGCACCTCTGTCCCAAGAAGGAAGCCTGGAGCAGAACTGGAGGTTGTGGGAGGAAGAATGGAGAGACACTGTGGGCAAAGAACGATGAGCAGACACCATCCCAGCTCACTTCCACGCTACATGACTTCAAGCCTGAGTTAGCCCTATTGGAGGATTTTTCAATTAGATGAGAATTTAAAGTCAACAAAATGGGTTTGCAGAGGCATCGGTGGGGATTAATCTGGGGAAGATGTTTGTTTCCAGTCTTTGCACATTATGAAGTTCAGTTGTCTTACGTCAGTTCCAGAGCAGAGCCAGAAACAGGTGTCCAGGTGCACAGACTCCTGGGGAAGCCTGTAGGAGAGGCAGTGAATCAGGATTGGGCAGGGCAAGAAGGGAAGCAAAGATGTGGTTTCGGGTAAGGACTAGCCTTGGTCTGACCAGCAGGGACTGCAGGGCATAAAGAACTCTAGCACAGGTGTCGCCCTTGGAGGGGAGGGGACAGCCGAAGTCCATCAGCTGAGGTGCAGTGGGGAGTAAGCTCCTGGGGTAAGTAGCTCCTCTCAGCCATGGGCAGTTCCTCAGCTGCAAGCTTTGAGCTGTTAATAGCCAACATCAAAATAACAGAGATGGAGCTGGCCCTGTGGCTTAGCCAGTAAAGTCTCCGCCTGCAGGGCCGGCATTCCATATGGATGCCAGTTCGATTCCCCGCTGCTCCACTTCCGACCCAGCTCTCTGCTATGGCCTGGGAAAGCAGTGGAAGATGGCCCACGTCCTGGGCCCCTGTACCCAGGTGGGAGACCTGGAAGAAGCTCCTGGCTCCTGGCTTCAGATCGGCACAGCTCCGACTGTTGCAGCCACTTGGGGAGTGAACCAGTATATGGAAGACCTCTCTTTCTGCCTCTCCTCTCTCCCTCTCTCTTTCCCTCTCAACCTCTCTCTCTCTCTCTCTCTCTCTCTCTCTCTCTCTCTCTCTCTCTGTCTCTCCTTCCCTCTGTGTAACTCTGACTTCCAAATAAATAAATAAATCTTAAAAATAGCAGAGCTGAGAGTGCTGTGCCCCACAGGAGGGATCTCCATGGGTGCCAGCAGTGCCCACTGCAGTGCCTACCTCAACACCTGGGCCATAGAACCTTTTCTTTTCAAAAACTTGGGCAGTCCTCTTCAAACATGTGAAGTTAACGTCTACGTTAGATTTTTAATCCTGGAAATGCTATATGAAATACATGTTAAGGCAGAGCCAGTTCCCCTGCCCAATTTGTGTCACCACATTGACCCTGATATGGAATAGCCCCCCCTTTTTAAAAAAAAATTCAGTGTTTTTTATGACGATAATTGTAGTGCAGCATAGCACACACTTAATGTTCCCCTTCCCCAGCATAAGAAACTAGCCCCTGACATGTGAGGGGTCCATTGTAAAGCAGAATTAGAGGCTACATAGCACTCATCAAAGTATTTGAAAGATATAAGTCCAGCCACCAAACTTAGAATGAGCTGTATGCCCCTACGTTGACATTTACACATTCAGAACAACCTGGAAAGCCAGATTTGAGTTTATGATTTCCGATTCCTGTGGGTTCATGCTGGCATGAGACAGCAGCGGAGAGGGGCCCCAACCTGTGACTCATAAGCCCTCCTCTTCCCGCCCCTGGTTCCATTTTGTTCTGGAAGGAAACTGAACACCAGTGTAGTAGTCGGCTTGGGCTGCCGCAGCTAAATGCCACAGTCTGAGTATTAAAATACCAAATCTATTTTCTCACATGCAGATGATCGTTGCTATCACTGTGAGCCACGTGGCTCTAGATAGCTCATCAAAGAGAGGCGCACAGTAGAAGATGGCCCATTCCAGATCCTCTAAGGTGCAGGGCCTCAGACAGCAGCTCTTTGGCCGGGCTCTGAGGGCAGCACAGATCAAAGGACATCCATTCTGTGTGCTTGGGGGCCTGGGGCTTCCCCAGGCAAGGATGGGCTTCTGTATGCAGTAGAATAGGGACGGTTAATCAGGATATTCGAGAACAGGAATTTTCTTACAAATGTGTAGAAGAATCCTTTGTCTAGAGAATACAAATAAGTTAAACTGTGATGAGCCCACTTATTTGCTTGATTGTGCAAACACACTAAAATGTGCGCGTTTTGGAATAGTTGAAGTATAAGGTGACTTATGCAAGCCAACAATGCTGTCTGTTGCTTTTCAAAAATGCCTGTGAGATTCTCTTGCAGGACTGCCCACGACGCTGCATTGTGAGCTTCGGGCGGAATCAGACCCATCACTCACGCTGAGACTCGGTTTCGACCTCAGACAGCATTTCCCAGCTTGCTCACCCAGCCTACTCAGCAGACGAGGCTCCAAATGGCTGCGAACTGTTTTCAAAACTCGCATACCCCTCTGAGGATACACACTGTCAGATCTATCTTTCTAAAACATCTCAGGTCATGTGCGTTAGTGGCTCTCAGTTGCATGGAGAATTGACTTCCCAGCCTGCTTTTAAAAACATTCTACATCGGGGCCCGCAGTGGCTCACTTGGTTAATCCTCTGCCTGCGGCGCTGGCATCTCATGTGGGCGCCTCTTCCAGTCCAGCTCTCTGCTGTGGCCCAGGAGGGCATTGGAGGATGGCCCGGGTGCTTGGACCCCTGCACCCACGTGGGAGACCAGGAGGAGGCACCTGGCTCCTGGCTTCGGATTGGTACAGCGCTGTTTGGGGAGTGAACCAGTGGAAGGAAGACCTTTCTCCCTGTCTCTCTCTGTCTATAGCTCTACCTGTCAAATAAATAAAAAATAAAAATAAATTAAAAAAACATTCTAAATGATGTGTCCCTGTATCCCCTGCGTGGCCTCCAATTCTGTCACCCTCCAGTAGCCTCCCAGGAATGTGCAATGTCCACTCTACTAACAGTGAAGGGAACCAAGGACTGAGCCTTTACTGTGCTAAGAGCTTTACGTAGCATCTGTTATCTTTACAGGGTTTTATAGAATAAAAGTTATGTCTGTAGTAGATAATACTGAAGCAATGATCACTGACATTTAGAGCAGTGCTTAGAACGTGACTAGCAATTGTCCAATAGACATACATAGTAAAAATAGATTCACCATATCACTTATCTAACCCTCTTCTGAGTATACATCTAGAATAAAAGAAATCAGCCTATCAAAGAGATTCCTAACTCCCATGGATGCTGCAGCATTATCCACGGCAGTGAAGATAGGGGATCCACCTGGGTGTCGTTTAACGGGTGAATGCGTGATGGAAATGTAGGATGCATACTCAGCTGAATTTTTTTTAAGTTTTCTGTGATTTCTCAGCAATGTCTAGTGGTCTTCAGTGTATACATCCTGTGTATCACCTGTCACATTTCCCCCTAAGTATTTCACATTTTTGATGCTACTGCAAATGCTATTACATTTCAGCTTCTGATTATTTGTTGCAAATATGTAGAAATACGATTTATCTTGTTGTACTGATAGTGTTTTCCACGCCCTTGGTAAATGTGCTTGTCGGTTCAGTTCACTTTGTAGATCGCATGGAACTATGTTGTCTGCACAGGTCGACATCAGCTTTCCTTCTCCTCCAATGCAGATGACTTGTACTTCGTTGTCTTGCCTTTCTGTACTCTCTAGAAGAGCCTCCAACATAATGGTAGATGTCCTCGCCTTATTCCATTTTTTCCCAGAAACTGTTTATTTAAGGAATACAAGGTTCATATATTTTATAAACACAACTTTAGGAATATAGTGATTCTTCCCACTTTACCAGCCCTCCCACTCATAATCCCACCCTTCTTCCTCCTCCTTCTCTTAATCCCCTCATTTTTTACTAAGATCTATTTTAATTTTTTTTAAAGATTTATTTTATTTCTTTGAAAGAGTTACAGAGAGAGGTAGAGACAGAGAAGTCTTCCATCCGCTGGTTCACTCCCTAGAGGGCCACAGTGGCCAGAGCTGCACCATTCCGAAGCCAGGAGCCAGGAGCTTCTTCCAGGTCTCCCACGGGAGTGCAGGGGCCCAATTGTCCAATACATACATACATACATATATATATATATATATGCACCTGGGCTATCTTCCACTGTTATCCCAGCCCATAGCAGAGAGCTGGATCAGAAGAGGAGCAGCTGGGACTAGAACCACACCCATATGGATGCCAGTGCTTCAGGCCAGGGCTTTAACCTACTGTGCCACCACACTGGCCCCAACTAAGGTCAATTTTCAATTAACTTTATATACATATGGTTAACTCTATACTAGGTAAAGAGCTCAACAAATAGTATGAAAAAAACTTCCTTAACAGTCAAGACAAGGGCTGTTCAGTCGTCACATCTCATCAATTTCACTTCTATAGATTACCTTTGGGTGCTCTATTAGTTTCCACAGATCAGAGAAAACATGTGGTATTTGTCGCTTTGGGACTGGCTTATTTCATTAAGTATGATGTTTTCCGGTTTCATCAATTTTGTTGCAAACAACAGGATTTCATTTTTTTAACCACTGTGTAGTAGTCCATGGTGTACATATCCCATAATTTCTTTATCCAGTCTTCAGTTGACAGGCATTTGGGTTGATTCCATTTCTTAGCTATTGTGAGCTGAAATGAACATGGGGGTGCAGATAATGCTTTTGTTTACTGATTTCATTTCCCTTGGGTCAATTTCCAGGAGTAAGATGGTTCAGTCATATGGTAGGTCTATATTCAGATTTCTGAGGTATCTCCATACTGTCTTCCACAGTGGCTTTACCAGTTTACATTCCCACCAACAGTTGATTAGAGTGCTTTTTTCCCCCACATCCTCACCAGCATTTGTTGTTTGTTGATTTCTGTATGAAAGCCATTCTAACTGGGGTGAGGTGAAACCTCATTGTGGTTTTGATTTGCATTTCCCTGATGC
This sequence comes from Lepus europaeus, assembly GCF_033115175.1. Taxonomy (NCBI): domain Eukaryota; kingdom Metazoa; phylum Chordata; class Mammalia; order Lagomorpha; family Leporidae; genus Lepus; species Lepus europaeus. The sequence goes on from NC_084828.1 coordinate 175,301,443, forward strand.
CTAGTGATCCTGAGCATTTTTTTCATGTGTCTGTTGGCCATTTGAGTTCCTCTTTTGAAAAATGCCTGTTGAAGTCCTTTGCCCATTTCTTAACTGGGTTGTTTGTTATGTTGTTGTTGAGTTTCAAGAGCTCCTTATAGATTCTGGCTATTAATTCTTCATCAGTTGCATAGTATGTAAATAATTTCTCCCATTCTGTCGGTTGTCTCTTCACTTTGATGAGTGTTTCTTTTGCAGTACAGAAGCTCCTCAATTTCATTTAATCCCAGTTGTCAATATTGGCTTTGATTGTCTCTGCCTTTGGGGTCTATTCCAAGAACTCTTTGCCTATGCCACTGTTTTGCAGGGTTCTCCCAATGTCCTCTAATATATCGGGTCATAGATTTAGGTCTTTATTCCATTTTGAGTGGATGTTTGTGTAAGGTGTAAGGAAGAGGTCTTGCTTTATATTTCTGCATGTGGAGAGCCAGTTTCCCCAGCACCATTTGTTGAAGAGACTGTCCTTGCTCCAGGGATTGGTTTTCTAAGTTTGTTGTAGATGCTTGGATTGATTTGTGGCATTTCTGTTTTGTTCCATTGGTCTATCCATCTGTTTTTGAACCAGTTCCAGGCTGTTTTGATTATAGTTGCCCTGTAGTTTGTCTTGGAATCTGATATTGCGGTGCCTCTGGCTTTGTTTTTGTTGTATGAGATTACTTTAGCTATTTGGGGTCTCCTGTGTTTCCATATGAATTTCAGCATCATTTTTTCTATATCTGAGAAGAATGTCTTTGATAGTTTGATTGTTATCCCATTGAATCTGTAAATTGCTTTTGTTAACCAAACTTTAAAGGAAGATGTAGCAGCAGTTATTCTCAAACTCTTCCAAACAATTGAAAGGGAGGAAAACATTCCAAAATCCTTCTACAATGCCAGCATCACCTTAATTCCAAAATCAGACAAGGATATAACAACAAAAAAGAAAGTATAGACCAATATCCCTGATTAACATAGATGCATAAATTCGCAATACTAGTAAAATTGAATCCTAGAACACATGAAAAATATTATTACCATGACTAAATGAGTTTTATTCCAAGGATTCAAGGATTGACAGTTCAACATTCACAAATTAATGAGCATGGTACATCACATCAAAAGAATGAAAGATGAAAATTACGTGATGTTTCAATAGATGCAGAGAAAGAATTTAATAAAATATGACATCAAGGATCTAAACAAACCTTTAACAAATTAGTAATAGAAGAACACGTCAGTACAATAAAGGCCATATATAACAAGGCCACAGCAAAGATATTGAATGGGGAAAAGAATGGTGGGATGGTGAAAGAATTTCCACTAAGATCTGTCACCAAAGATGTCTACTCTTTCCACTCTTATTCATTATATTCCTGAGAGTTTTAGAGCCATTGGGCAAGAGCAAGAACTACAAGGCATCCAATTAGGAAAGGAGGAAGTCAAATCATTCCTCTTTGCACATGACATGATTCTATGTGTAGGAGAACCAAAGTACTCCACAAGAGTCTATTAGAAAGGATTAGTGAATTTATCAAAGTTGCAGAATACAAAATCAACACACAAAAATCAGCATTTTTATACAATAACAATAATCTTCCGAGAAAGAGCTTGTCAGAGCAGTTCCAATCACAGCAGCTACAAAAAATTAAATACCTTGGGATAAATTTAAGCAAAGATATTAAAGACCTCTACAATGAAAATTACGTAACATTAAGGAAAGAAATTGAAGAAGACATCAAATAATGGAAAGATCTTCCATGTTCATGGTTTGAAGAATTAATATTATTAAAATGTCCATGCTACCCGAAGCAAATTACAGATTCAATGCAATCCCCATCAAAATACTGATATTCTTCGCAGAATTAGAAACATCCTTCCTAGCTCTGTGTGGAGGGCCTGTCGTGCTGCAGCAGGCCAGGCTGCTGTGTGTGATGCCGGCACCGCATCAGAGCACTGATTCAAGTCCCCACCTTCTTGCTTCCAATCCAGTTCCCTGACGGTGTGTCTGGGAAGGCAATGGGAGATGGCCCAGGTCCTTAGGCCCCTGCTGTCCACGTGGGAGACCCAGATGCAGTTCCTGGCTGCTGGCTTAGGCCCGGCATAGCCAGGCTGTTGCAGCTGTTTTGGGAGTGAACTCATGGATAGAAGATCTCTTTCTCTGTTTCCCTTCCATCTGTTACTCTTCCTTTCAAATAAGTAAATAAATCTTTAACAAAGCGTTTTTTAAAAAAATACATGTGGAAACATAAAAGACCCTGAATAGCCAAAACAATATTGAACAAACAAACAAACAAACAAAAAACCAAAAAACAATCTAGAGACATCAACAACACCGGATTTCAAAATATACCATAATAAGGGCCGGCACTGTGGCATAGCAGGTAAAGTCACCGCTTGCAGTGCTGGCATCCCTTATGGGAGCCGATTCGAGTCCTGGCTGCTCCATTTCCAATCCAGCTCTCTGCCATGGCCTGGGAAAGCAGTAGAAGATGGCCCAAGTCCCTGCACCCACATGGGAGACCTGGAGGAAGCTCCTGGCTCCTGGCTTTGAATTGGCGAAGTTCCGGCCATTGCAGCCAATTGGGGAGTGAACCAGTGGATGGAAGACCTCTGTCTCTCTCTCTGCCTCTCCTTCTCTCTCTGTGTAACTCTTTCAAATAAATAAATAAATCTTTAAATATATATATATATTGGCCTGCGCCGTGGCTTAACAGGCTCATCCTCCGCCTTGCAGCGCCGGCACACCGGGTTCTAGTCCCGGTTGGGGCGCCGGATTCTATCCCGGTTGCCCCTCTTCCAGGCCAGCTCTCTGCTATGGCCCGGGAAGGCAGTGGAGGATGGCCCAAGTCCTTGGGTCCTGCACCCGCATGGGTCACTCCCCTGATGGCCACAATGGCCAGAACTGTGTTGATTCGAAGAAGCCAGGAGCCAGGAGCATTTCAGGACGGGGCTTTAACCTGCTTTACCACAGTGCCGGACCCAATATTTTAAAATTTATGAGTGAAATTGAACATCTTTTCATTTGATCAGTTTATAGCACATGCCTATATTTCTGCTGATCTAGGGTCTTTCTATTTGTTGAACTCTTTCTCTAATGGTGCATTAAGCCTTTGACTATAATGTAAATTAAAAATATGATATATTAAATTTTTTTAAGTTTAAAAAATCATACTACATGATCATTGTGACCAAAAGAGCGTGGAACTGGCATACAAATAGACACACAGACAAACAGAACAGAATAGAAACCACAGAAATACTCTATGCATCTACACACAAAGGGTTTTTGGGAAAAGTGCTTAAAAGACTCCTTGGAGAAAGGACAACCTCTTCAAAAAGTAATGTTGGGAAAACTTGACTTCCACATGCAGTGTTTGAAGCTAGGCCCCTATCATAAACCCAACAGAAAAATCAACCCAAAAAAGGACCAAAGAGCTAAATGTAGGACCTGAAATTATGACACTATGAGAGGAAAGCGTAGGGCGGCACTCCAAAACATTGGCACAGGCAATGATTTTTTGGATACAACCCCAAAACACAGGAAATACAAAAATTGACAGATGAGAGTGTATCAAACCAGGAAGCTTCTACACAGCAAAGGAAACCATTAACAGGGTGAACAGACAACAAATCAAATGAGGGAAAAAATTTGCCAGCTGAGCATCTGATATAGAATTAATATCCTAAATATGTAAGATTTTAAGAAAGTCCACAACAACAAGGAGATAGGCAGTGTGCCACAGCAGGTTAAGCCACTGCGTAGGGCACCTGCATCCCACATTGGAGTGTTGATTCAAGTACTGGCTACTCTGTGTCCATTCTACCTTCCTGCTCATGTACCCTTGGGAGCCACAGATGATGGCTCAAGTGCTTGTGGTCCATCCACCCTGTTGAAGACTGTATGGAGTTCCTGGTTCCTTGCTTCAACCTGGCAAGCCATAGATGTTATGGGCATTTGTGGAGTGGACCATCAGATGGAAGATCTCTCTGTCTCTGCCTCTGTCTCTGTCTCTCTCTCTCCCACACACACACTCTCCTACTCTCTCTGTCTCATTGTCTTCCAAGTGGATTAAAAAAAAAAAAAGATGGAAGACCTTTCCGTCCGTCTCTCTCTTTCTCTCTCTCTCTTTCTCTCTGTAAACTCGACCTTTCATATAAATGAGTAAAATCTTTTGAAAAAAATTCAACAGCAAAACAATCCAGTTTCAGAAATGGGCAAAGGATCTAAGTAGACATTTTTTGAAAGAAGAAATATAAATGACCAGCAAATGATTGTGAGGATATGGAGAAAACACAAAAACACTATTGGTGGGAATAAAAATTAGTACATCCATTATGGAAAACAGTATGGAGGTTTCTCAAAAGACTAAAAATGGACTTACCATATGACTTGGCCACCCCATTTCTGGGAATATATCCAGAGGAAATGAAGTCAGCATATTAAAGAGATACCTGCACTTCTGTGTTTGATGCAGCACTCTTCATAGTAACAAAGATATGTGATCAACCTGGGTGTCCATCAATGGATGAATGGATAAAGAAAATGTATATACGCAAGTGTTGTATATTTCTTGGCAGTTAAAAAGAGTAAAATACTGACATTTGCAACAAAATGCATAGAATTGTAGACCATGATAAATGAAATAAGACACAAAAGACAATTATTGCATTATCTCTCATGTATGGATGCTCATACACTTACATATGTATACATACATGCATGTGCTTAAAAACATGTGGATGCTATATTTTTGGTTTGTTGATATTTATGAATGTTGCCTTCACTGGATTATACCACTTACATAATAATATGCTGTTATTTTCTCATGATCTTTGCATGAATCCCCATTATTTGGTATTAATATATCCACTCCTGGTTTCAGAAAAATAGTGTGTATATATATATAAAATGTTCATGTATGAAGTGACTATGGAAGAACATTAAAATATGTTAAATCTGTGTTTATTAAACTCTTGTTTGTGCTTTTCTGTGTTATTTGAAATATTTTTATTTATTTATTTAAAAGATTTATTTTATTTATTTGAAAGACCACTACAGAGAGAGGTAGAGATAGAGAGAGAGGTCTTCCATCTGCTGGTTCACTCCCCAGATGGCCACAACGGCCAGAGCGTGCCGATCCGAAGCCAGGAGCCAGGAGCTTCTTCCAGGTCTCCGACCTGGGTACAGGGGCTCAAGGACTTGGGCCATCCTCCACTGCTATGCCAGGCCATAGCAGAGAGCTGGATCGGAAGTGGAGCAGCCAGGACTAGAACTGGTGCCCATATGGGATGCCAGTGCTTCAGGCCACGGCATCAACCCGCTGCACCACAGCACCAGCCCCTGAAATATTTTTAAATAAAAGACAAAAAATAATTTAAAGTAAAATTTCTTGATATCATAGAAATATTTATATATTAATTTGCTCAAAGATAACATTTAACTCATTACAGGTAAACACAAAAAGCTATAATTATGGAAATATATATTTCCCAAAATAAAAAATTAATAAAAAGAGTAGCATGTTTGCAATTTTCCCGTGCTCCTTAACACATGACCTAGTAGAGGACAGCTGGGTACTCACTTCTGCGTCTGTGTTTACTCTGCTGCAACGTGGTGTTTTGGTCAGCACATGGGGAATGATTGGCCTTGCCCGGATAAGCAACTGGAAAAGAGAGGAGTAACCGAAAAGCCTTTTCAAATCGTGGTGAAAATTCTGTTTTACTACCATAACAAAGCTCAACAGGTGATCATTTCTTAAAGATTATCCACAACATGGAATCTGAAATCATAGTAATGAACTTTTCCAATATTAAAATTTCATTTCCAATATTAAATCATTAGTTTAGTTTGCACTCTCAGTGGGTTATATATATTTTTTCCCAGGAACCTTTTATTTCAAAAATACAAACTTCATGCATTTCATAAATACAACTTAGGAATATAGTGATTCTTCCCATTGTACCCAGCCTCCCACCCGTTTTCCCACTCTTCTTCCTTCTCCCTCTCCTATTCCCATTCTTATTTTTCACTAAGATCTATTTTAAATTAACTTTATACACATATGATTAAATGTATACTAAGTAAAGAGTTCAACAAATAGTAAGAAAAAAAAAAACTGTACCTCAACACTCAAGACAAGGGTTGTTCAAAGTCATTGCACCTCTAAGTGTTAATTTCAATACTATAGATTACCTTTTAGGTTCTCTGTTAGTTTCCACAGATCAGAGAGAACATACTGTATTTGTCCCTTTGGGACTGACTTACCTCAGTAAGTATGATCAATTTAATCAATTTTGTTGCAAATGACAGGGATTCATTTCTTTACCACTGTATAGTATCCCATGGTATGCATATCCTGTGATTCCTTTACCCAGTCTTCAGTTGATGGGCATTAGGGTGGATTCCATTTCTTAGCTATTGTGAATTCAGCTGCAAGAAACATGGGGGTACACAGAACTCTCCTTGGGTAAATTCCCAGGGATGGGATGGCTGGGTCATATGGTAGGTCTGTATTCAGATTTCTGAGATATCTCCATACTGTCTTCCACAGTGGCTGCACCAGTTTACATTCCCACCAACAGTGGACCAGGGTACTTTTTTTCCCCACATCCTCACCAGCATTTGTTGTTTGTTGATTTCTGTATGAAAGCCATTCTAACTGGGGTGAGGTGAAACCTCATTGTGGTTTTGATTTGCATTTCCCTGATGCCTAGTGATCCTGAGCATTTTTTTCATGTGTCTGTTGGCCATTTGAGTTCCTCTTTTGAAAAATGCCTGTTGAAGTCCTTTGCCCATTTCTTAACTGGGTTGTTTGTTATGTTGTTGTTGAGTTTCAAGAGATCTTTTAGATTCTGGCTATTAATTCTTCATCAGTTGCATAGTATGTAAGTAATTTCTCCCATTCTGTCGGTTGCCTCTTCACTTTGCTGAGTGTTTCTTGTGCAGTGCAGAAGCTCCTCAATTTGATTTAAACCCATTTGTCAGTTTTGGCTTTGGTTGCCTCTGTCTCTAGGTCTTTCCCAAGAACTCTGCCTATGCTGGTGTCTTGCAGGGTTTCCTCAATGTTCTCTAATATCTTTATTACTGATTCAGTTTCCATCTTGGCTATTGGTCTATTTAGGTTTTCTGGGTTGTTATGGCTCAATTTAGGTAGGTTGTATGTGTCTAGGAATCTGTCCATTTCTTTTAGGTTTCCCAGTTTGTCTGCATACAGCTGTTTTAGTAATTTCTGATGATTCTTTTTTATTTCTGTGATATCTATTGTTATATTTTGTTTTTCATCTCTAATGTTTTTTTTAATTTATTTTTAATCAATTAATTAACTTATTTGACAGGCAGAGTTAGACAGTGAGAGAGAGAGAGACAGAGAGAAAGGTCTCCCTTTCTGTTGGTTCACCCCCACTAATGGCTGCTACGGCCAGCATGCTGTGTTGATCCAAAGCCAGGAGCCAGGTGCTTCTCCTGGTCTCCCATGGGGTGCAGGGCCCAAGCACTTGGGCCATCCTCCACTGCCTTCCCTGGCCACAGCAGAGAGCTGGACTGGAAGAGGAGCAACCGGGACAGGATCCGGCACCCCAACCGGGACTAGAACCCGGGGTGCTGGCGCCGCAGGCGGAGAATTAGCCATGTGAGCCGCGCTGCCGGCCTCTATTTTTTTTTTTTTAAAGATTTATTTGCAAATCAGAGTTACATAGAGAGGAGAGGCAGAGAGAGGGAGAGAGAGAGATGTCTTCCATCTGATGGTTCATTCCCCAGTTGGCTGCAATGGCTGGAGCTATGCTGATCTGAAGCCAGGAGCGAGGAGCTTCCTTGGGTCTCGCTCGCAGGGGCAGGGGTCCAAGGACTTGGAAATGGAGCTGCCGGGTCTTGAACCGGCCCCCATATGGGATGCCAGCATTTCAGGCCCGGGCATTAACCTGCTGCACCACCGTGCCGGCCCTGGTCTCTAATGTTATTGATTTGGATATTCTCTCTCATTTTTTTGGTTAGTTGGGCCATGGTGTGTCGATTTTGTTTGTTTTTCCAAAAAAAAGCCCTTCATTTTGCTCATTTTGATCATTTGTATTGTTTTCTTTTTTTGGTTTAAAATTTGTTGATTTTTTTCTAATTTTAATTATTTTTCTCCTGCTAGTTTTGGATTTGGTTTGGTATTGTTTTTCTAGGTCCTTGAAATGCATTGATAGCTCATTTTTTGGTGTCTTTCCAATTCCTTGATGTAAGTTCTAATTGCTATAAACTTTCCTCTCAACACTGCTTTTGCTCTATCCCCTAAGTTTTGATATGTTGTATTGTTGCCTTCGTTTGTTTCCAGAAATTTTTTGACTTCTGTGTTGATTTCTTGTATGACCCCTTGTTCATTCAGGAGCACGTTGTTCAGTCTCCTTGTGTTTTCATGTTCTGGAGATTCTTGAGTTGTTGATTTCCTGCTTCATTCTTTTGTGGTCAGAGAAGATGCATGGTATGATTTTGATTTATTTATTTATTTTGATTTTTGACAGGCAGAGTGGACAGTGAGAGAGAGACACAGAGAAAGGTCTTCCTTTACCATTGGTTCACCCTCCAATGGCCGCCGCGGCTGGCGCGCTGCGGCCGGCGCACCGCACTGATCCGAAGCCAGGAGCCAGGTGCTTCTCCTGGTCTCCCATAGGGTGCAGGGCCCAAGCACTTGGGCCATCCTCCACTGCACTCCCGGGCCACAGCAGAGAGCTGGACTGGAAGAGGGGCAACCAGGACAGAATCCGGCGCCCCGTCCGGGACTAGAACCCGGTGTGCCGGCGCCGCAAGGCAGAGGATTAGCCTAGTGAGCTGTGGCACCGGCCTTGATTTTGATTTTTTTGAATTTACTGAGACTTGGCTTATAGCCTAGTATGTGGTCAGGCCTAGAGAAAGTTCCATGCGCTGGTGAGAGGAATGTGTATTTTGCAACAGTAGGATGAGAAGTTCTGTAGATATCCGTTGGGTCAATTTGGTCTATGATGTCGATTAAATCTATAGTTTCCTTGTTGATTTTCTGTCTGGTTGATCTGTCCATTGCTGAAAGTGGGGTATTGAAGCCCCCCATTACTATTGTATTGGAGTCTATGTCTTCCTTTAGATCCATTAGCATTTCTTTTAATTAGCCAGGTGACCTCTAATAGGTGCATATACATTTACAATAATCACATCATTGTTAAATTGATCCCGTATTCATTACATAGTGCCCCTCTTTGTCTCTCTTTACAGTTTTTTTTTTTTTTTTTGACAGGAAGAGTGGATAGTGAGAGAGAGAGACAGAGAGAAAGGTCTTCCTTTTTGCCGTTGGTTCACCCTCCACCCTCCAATGGCCACTGCGGCCGGTGCATCGCGCTGATCCGAAGCCAGGAGCCAGGTGCTTTTCCTGGTCTCCCATGTGGGTGCAGGGCCCAAGGACTTGGGCCATCCTCCACTGCCTTCCCGGGCCATAGCAGAGAGCTGGACTGGAAGAGGGGCAACTGGGATAGAATCCGGCGCCCCAACCGGCACTAGAGCCCAGTGTGCCGGTGCCGCAAGGCGGAGGATTAGCCTGTTAAGCCACGGCGCTGGCTCTCTTTACAGTTTTTTGTGTTAAAGTCTATTCTGTCTGATATTAGGATGGCTGCACCAGCTCTTTTTTGGTTTCTGTTAGAATGGAATATCTTTTTCCATCCTTTCACTTTCAGTGTTGATGCATTTTTGTTTGCAGGATGTGTTTCTTGTATGCAGCAAATAGATGGTTCTTGGTTTTTTTTTTTTTTTTTTTTTTTTTTTTTGACAGGCAGAGTTAGACAGAGAGAGAGAGAGAGAGAGGTGTTCCCTCCATTGGTTTATCCCCCAAATGGCTGCCATGGCCGGCATGCTGCGCCAGTCCGAAGCCAGGAGCCAAGCACTTCCTTCTGGTCTCCCATGCAGGTGCAGGGCCTAAGCACTTGGGCCATCCTCCACTGACTTCCCAGGCCACAGCAGAGAGTTGGACTGGAAGAGGAGCAACTGGGACAGAACCAGCACCCCAACCATGACTAGAACCTGGGGTGCTGGCACTGCAGGTGGAGGATTAGCCTAGTGAGCTGCGGCACCGGCCGGGTCTTGTTTTTTAACCTTTCAGCCAGTCTGTGTTTTTAACTGGAGAGTTAAGGTCATTTACTTTCAAGGTGACTACTGATAAGTAATGATTTGGCCCTCCATTTTGCCTTCAATATTCCTATCGTTTACTTTGGATTTCCTTTGAACTTTCCCTGGCAGATTTTCTGTCTTCACCTTCTTTCATAGTGATGACCATGTTTCTGTGTTTCTGTGTGTAGCACATCCTTAAGTATATTTTGTAAGGCTGGACTCAGAAATTCTTTCAGTTTCTGTTTGTTAATGAGGGTCTTTATTTCACCTTCATTCATAAATGAGAGCTTTGCAGGGCACAGTTTTCTGGGCTGACATTGTTTTTCTCTTAAAGCTTGGAATATAACTCATCATTCTCTCCTAGCCTGTGGGGTTTCTGATGAGAAGTCCTCTGTGAGTCTAATTGGAGATCCTCTGCAAGTCACTGGCGTTTCTCTAGTGCACATTTGTAGAATCTTTTCTTTATGATTACTGTGGAGAATTTGAGCACAATGTGATGTGGGGAATATCTTTTCTGGTCCTGTCTGTTAGCAGTTCTTTGTGCTTCCTATACTTGGGCATCCCTTTCTTTCTCCAAATTAGGCAAGTTTTTTCTAATTATTTCACTGAAAAGGCCTTCTAATCCATTCTCTTTCTATACCTTCAAGGACTTCCAAAGCCTGTATGTTGGGTCATTTGATCATATTCCATAAATCTCTGACACTGTTTTTTTTGTTTGTTTGTTTGTTTTGTTTTTTAATTTTTGACAGGCAGAGTGGACAGTGAGAGAGAGACAGAGAGAAAGGTCTTCCTTTTGCCTTTGGTTCACCCTCCAACGGCCGCCGTGGTAGGCGCGCTGCGGCCGGCGCACCGCGCTGATCCGATGGCAGGAGCCAGGTGCTTCTCCTGGTCTCCCATGGGGTGCAGGGCCCAAGCACTTGGGCCATCCTCCGCTGCACTCCCTGGCCACAGCAGAGAGCTGGCCTGGAAGAGGGGCAACCAGGACAGGATCGGTGCCCTGACCGGGACTAAACCTGGTGTGCCGGTGCCGCAAGGCGGAGGATTAGCCTAGTGAGCCGCGGCGCCGGCCTTCTGACACTGTTTTTTAGTTTTCTAATTTTTTTTTTTTTGGTTTGACTGTAAAATTTCCAGAGATTTGTCTTCTAAGTTGGATATTCTTTTTTTCTGCCTCACAATGTCTGTTGTTAAAGCTTTCTGCAGCATTTTTGTTGTATTGAATTCTTCATTTCCAGTATATATATATATATATATTGACAGGCAAAGTGGACAGTGAGAGAGAGAGACAGAGAGAAAGGTCTTCCTTTTTCCGTTGGTTCACCCTCCAATGGCCGCTGCGGCCAGCGCATTGTGCTGATCCGAAGCCAGGAGCCAGGTGCTTCTCCTGGTCTCCCATGTGGGTGCAGGGCCCAAGCACTTGGGCCATCCTCCACTGCCTTCCCGGGCCACAGCAGAGAGCTGGACTGGAAGAGGGGCAACCAGGACAGAATCCGGTGCCCCGACCGGGACTAGAACCCGGGGTGCCGGTGCCGCAGGCAGAGGATTAGCCTATTGAGCCATGGCGCCGGCCCAATATTTTGCTTTAATTTCTCTTTAAAATCTCAATTTCATGGGAGAAGCTTTCTTTCATCTCATGTATGGATTTCATTAGTTCATGGGTTTGCTTCTGATTACTTCTAAGTAATTTTGTGATCGATTTTTTGAATCACATTTCTGGCATTTTGTCAGTCTCTTCATCTTCATGTTTTAGTACTGAAGTGTCATATTCTTTTGGGGGTGTAAATTTATCTTCCTTATTCTTGTTTCTTGAATTGCTATTTTTATTATTAGGCATTTGTGGGTATAATTGTGTTTTTTTTTTTCTCCTGTGATAGCTTTTGTCTTTGTAATAAGCCTCTGTGGCTTAGTGGAGTGTCTGCTCTTTCAGGGAACACTGTGCTGGGTGTGGTCTGGGAGCTCTGTCTGGTGCCCCAGGGTGAGGGGAGTGTCCAAGGAACACCCAGTTGAGTGTGGTAAATGTCTCTCTCTCTTTTTTTTAATCAAATGGAAGGTTTGTTCTGCTCTGTTGGTGTATTCTTGTGCTTATCTCTTCTCCTCGAAGGAGATCCGTGCCTGGGTGCTGGCCCTGATGGGTACAGTTTTCATCTGTGTTGCCACAGGACCACACAGAGGATATGTGCACTTAGGTGTGAACACAAATCCTGCAGCAGTGACCCTCACCAGGGAAATCGGCCCCAGCATGTGAAGCCTCCCACAGTGACTGCCCACAGTGCCAGCCACAGCCTGCACCCTCCCAGGCAGCCATAGTCTTTTCACAGTCCTGACACACAGGATCCTACATAAGCTTCCAACCCCCCTCCCCGTTCTCCCAGCTAGACTCAGGTATCTCTTCTTGCTGGTTGCTATGTGTGTGGATACAAGCTGGCCGAGCTGTTATATATGTCCAGGATGTTGCCCACTCTCTCTCAGCTAGTAACAGGACACCGGTGCTGGGTGGTGGGGGAGAGAGAAATGTGCCCCCTTTTCTTCCTGTAGGTTGACAGGTGCACTGTCCCCCAGAGGGCTCTAAGCCAGACTCCTGCCGGGATCTTCCGGGATCTTCGCACAGCTTTACCCTCGTGTCTTGGGCTGCTGTGGTCTGGTGTCACTTCACTCCAAACCTGGTGCTGAGGCTCCTGGCTGCTGGGTCCTGAACTGTGCAAGTCCACACCCTCCACGTAGGTCCGCAGAGTTCCTCTAGTGTGCGTGGAGTTTCCTCCGCCGTTTTCTCATTTACTCTTCCCTGAGATTTCCTTCTCTCTACTTTTTAATTTATTTATTTGACAGGTAGAGTTACAGACAGAGAGAGGCAGAGAGAAAGGTCTTCCTTCTGTTGGTTCACCCCTCAAATGGCCGCTATGACTGGCGCTGCACCGATCTGAAGCCAGGAGCCAGGTGCTTCCTCCCAGTCACCCATGTGGGTGCAGGGGCCCAAGCACCTGGGCCATCCTCCACTGCCTTCCTGGGCCACAGCAGAGAGCTGGACTGGAAGAAGAGCAACCAGGACTAGAACCTGGTACCCATATGGGATGCCTACACCGCAGGCGGAGGATTAACCAAGTGAGCCACAGCACCAGGCCATCTCTCTACTTTTTTAAAACCATCTTACACTAGATTATATGTGTGTGTGTGTGTATATATATATATATATATATAAAATGTGTATATATTTATAATACACATACATACATATATTTGTAACAATATGCATTGTTTATTTGGAAAACATTAATTCATTGAGGTATGCTTTTTTTTTCAAATAGTGATACAGTTTATTATATAGTATTTGAAATCATGTTAATTAAGATGTGCACTGATCAAATGGGAAAGTCTCGAAGTATCAGGAATACGTAAGCTTGTGGTGGCACTACCATGTTTTCCAAAATTCAGGTTGTTAAATGCTCAGATCTTACCATTGGCAACATTCACCATGAGTTGTTTTTCCTGACGTGACAGGCTTACTTTGTTAATTTTTGGGGTAATATCTGCCAAGTATTTTGCCTAAATAACCCTGTTTAACTGCCTGTCGTTAAAAAGAAGTACCCCCACCATCAAACATCCATCCAGCTCAGCTCACAGCCCAGTCACACATGCTCTTGTCCTTGAAACGGACACCGAGCTTCAGGGAGCAGCTGACCGCACACTTCCCGTCTTGTCAGTAGAATATTAAACACGTATGTATTCAAGGGGAGTAGCATAATAAAATCAATCACTTCTACTGTTTATTCAAGGGCATGCTGAAGTAAAGCTAGCATTGTTTCCTGTGAGGGAATGAAAGCCTAGGATGACTAATGGTAAGTTTGTTGCTACTGCCTTAATTTTAGGAAAGGCACCAGCAGTTTTGCCCACCATTCCTTGTTTACCATCAGTGCAAGGGTCATTATGATGAAAAAGCAAATGCTATCTTAGTATTATTGTGAAAATGGCATTGACCTCACGACCTGTGAGATGGTCCCAGGATCCCAGGACCATCTGAGTCTGAGGGCCACACTTTCAAGACCAGTGGTTTAAAAGGGTAAGCTTGTCCACTTGGAGGGTAAAGGGGTCTGTGCAGATAAAGGGATGTTCACGGCAGAGCAACGCCAGCATGCAGAGAACTGTGCCTGAGTGAATGCTGGACTTGGAGGCTGGGAAGCTGCAAGAGGTTTGCTTGGCTGGGGCTGTAAGGTCCGAGGGTGAGCAGTGGCTGACCAGGCCAGAGGGCTGGGCAAGGTCCGCCAGCAACAGCCTTGCAAATGCAGAAAGGGCGTCACATCACCTCTGCTTAGTCCTGAGAATGACCTGAATCTAATCGTGAAGATGAGCCAGACAGATCCAGTGTGCTGGAGATTGTGCCAAACACCCCGCCTGGACTCTTGAGAAAGGCACAAAAGGTGGGGGCAACTGCTTTACAAGAGCTGGGCCACTCAGGCTGCTCTAACAAAGCATCTTAGTCTAGGGAATTGATTTATTTATTTTTAAAAGGTTTTATGTATTTATTTGAGAGGTAGAGTTACATATAGTAAGAGGGAGAGAGAGAGAGAGAAAGAAAGGTCTTCCATCCGCTGGTTCACTCCCCAAATGGCTGCAACAGCCAGAGCTGAGCCTGTCTGAAGCCAGGAGCCAGGAGCTTCCTCCAGGTCTCCCACACGGGTGCAGGGCCCAAGCGCTTGGGCTATCTTCTGCTGCCTTTCCCAGGCCATTAACTGGGAGCTGGATTGGAAGTGGAGCAGCTGGGATGCGAACCTGCTTCCATATGGGATGTAGGCATCGCAGATGGTGGTTTTGCCTGCTACACCGCAAGCTGGCCCCAAGGCAACATTGTCTTGTCCTGTCGTGTTTTGTTTCCTTTCCCTTCCCCTCCCTTCCCTTCCCCTCCTTTCTCTCCCCTCCCCTCTCCCTCCCCTCCCTCTCCCCACCCCTTCCCCTCTCCTTCCTCTCCTTCCCTTTCCTCTCCCCTCCCCTCCACTTCTCTCCCTTTCCCTCCCTTCCCTTCCCTTCCCTTCCCCTCCCCTTCCTTTTCCTTTCCTTTCCAACGCAGAGTACAGAGAGAGAGGGACAGACAGAGAGCAAGCTCTTCTACCTGCTGGTTCAGTCCCCTAAAGGCCACAATGGTTGGAGATGGGCCGGTCTGAAGCCAGGATCCAGGAGCTTCTTCTGGGTCTCCCTTGTAGGTGCAGGGGCCCAAACACTTGGACCATCCTTTGCTGCCCTCCCAGGCACAGTAGCAGTGAGCTGGATCAGAACTGGAGCAGCTGAGACTCAAACTGGCAAGCATATGGGATGCTGGCATTGCAGATGGTGGCCCAGCCTGCCATGCCATGGCACTAGCCCCTAATTTCTAAATGTGATAATTTTCTGTTACACAAGCAAAAGCCTTTGTTTCAGGGAGATATGTGCTGAAATGGTTATGGATGAAATATGGTGGCTGTGAGTAGTGCCATTCTCAAATGATTCACCAAGAACTATTTGTGTCACTTCTAACAAACATTACAGAGAGACTTACACACACTAAGATGGCTTTGGTGCACGGAGAGACATAATCTTGCAGGGCCTCCATTTATACGTGGCCTGTTGTGGACTGAATGTTGTTACGTGGCACATGACTGTGCTTATAGAGAATGAGAGGGGCCCTGAGACCTAGAGATAACAGACCAAGTAGACTTGAAACTTAACTTTGCCCCGGTCAAAATTCTCTATTTCACAGCCTCTCACCTGCCCATTTCAGACTGTTGAAACAGGTTGTGCTACTCCCCTGCCCCAACCACCCTAACCACATAGCATTCCACCAAAAAGTTCTATTTTTGCAACCTTGATCCTGGATCCCCTGCCTAGCAACACCAGCATCACAGCAGCGGCCAATCAGCTTCGGCCCCGTCTGCCCGTAAAAACCAACCCATGTGGGCACTGTAACTCCCCTGGACTGTGAGCTCCTGTTTGCTTGGCCCTTTGCCACCAGCCCCTCCCACTGCTGAGGTCTTTCCAGCCCCAATGAAGCTTTGCTCCTCTCGCCACTGCATCTGCTCTCATCATGCTTCCCAGCTCTTGGACTCAATCCACAAATCCCCACGGCAGAAGGACAGCAGTGAGACAAAGTAGCAGAATGTTAATTTAATGCTCGAGGTAGAGGCTATAGGGTGGTAGCTTTACATTCTTGGAAATTCTCGTAGGTTTGGAAATTTTTTTAAGATAAATACTGGACTATAAGGAGTTTGGGCTTTGTCCTAATATCGAAGGAAGGTGCTAGGGAAGGGAGTCATGTGATCAGGGCTCTTAAACGTGAAGCCACAATTCAAACAGGAAGCCCACTGTCTGATGTGAGCAGATGTGGTGGGCGATGCTGGCTCCAGAACCCAGGATACAGATCCCCCAGGGCCCCCCCACACCCTCCCCACTTTCTCACCTTCCTTTTGCTCTGAAACACTTGGCTTCCTCTCTCTGGTTGTGAGCAGGGGTGCCCTGCAGGAATTGTGGTCTCAGAGATTGGGGGAAATGACAGTCAAAGGTGAGCTGGAGTGGAGTGGGAATTGCTGGGGAGACCTCGGGTTGGGATGCAGGCTTGACACCTGGGGAAGGAGAGAGGAGGGAAGCGCCTCAGGCCACAGCTCAGTTCTAACAGAGTCCTGGCTTGGCTGACACGGAGTTCCCAGGTCATTGTTGCCCACCGGAAAAGAACTCATCAGCAGGAACGTAGCCAGAGCAGCATGGAGAAAGCCCATTCTCGCGGGTCACCCCAAGGTGCAGTCTCTGGAGCCTGTTGGCCAGCTGCGTCCCCATTCCCTTAGGAGGCTTTTGAGAAGGAGATCTGAGCTGCGTCTTCATGGCTTCCACACCCTGTTGGTTAGAAAAAGTAGGGGGAGGGTGAGAGCAGAGATGCCGGGCAGAGAGGTGTTCACATGGTAGCTATAACGCTGTCTCAGTGCCCTTCCAAACCAAGGAGTGCGCAGTAATTAAATCTGGATTTAATTTGCATGCCGACGATCACAAAATAAGAAGCACAGAGCAGCCTTTATTCAGTAACGGTGTGATTTGATTCAGTCTTTCTGAGTGATTCCTGCGAGAGGGAAAACATGTACTTGGTGTGTAAAGTCCAGTGCCTTTTTAAAAACGCTCTTGTTGTACGACTTTAATTTACTGTGTTCTCGTCAAAGTTCAGGATGCCTGAGAGTGTCTTTGCTTTTTATTTAGTAGTAGCATGAGTTGGTGTACAACTAAGAGTAGAATCTGCAGTTTCTTCGTGATTAACCCTTATTCCATGCTGCAGCTACAGTGTGTAACCAGGGCTGGAACAAGTCTGAACTGTCCCCAAAAGATGGACGGGGGTTGCGATGGAAGGACTGGATTCTGATAGGAATAGAACTAGTGAAATGAAGTGCAGTGGTCCAGCTGCTCTGGAAAACAGTTCGGTGGTTACTCAAACACATCAATTTAGAATTACCCCTGGATGCAGCAATTTCAGCTGTGAGTGTATGTCCAAAGGAATTGAAAGCAGGATCTTAATATATGCGCTCATATTTGTATTTGTGCACTCAGGTCATAGCCTTAGTCACAGGAGCCAGAAGGTGAAAGCAACTCGCGGAACGCCCATTTATTTACTTATTTATTTATTTTAAAGAGGAGAAATGAAGCTGTGTTGTTAAAAGAACAGTGGGGAGAGCATGAGGACTGGTGGTGCGAGGGTAGCTCCTGGGGTGCTTTTGGTTAGGGTGGTGGTCACACGGGTGTAGTCAGCTTGTGAAATTTCATCAACTCTGAAGGTATCCTTTAGGCATTTAGCTGCTTGCAGACTTTAGTTTTAAAAAGCCGTGGCCGGCGCCGCGGCTCAACAGGCTAATCCTCCGCCTTGCGGCGCCGGCACACCGGGTTCTAGTCCCGGTCGGGGCACCGATCCTGTCCCGGTTGCCCCTCTTCCAGGCCAGCTCTCTGCTGTGGCCAGGGAGTGCAGTGGAGGATGGCCCAAGTGCTTGGGCCCTGCACCCCATGGGAGACCAGGAGAAGCACCTGGCTCCTGCCATCGGATCAGCGCGGTGCGCCGGCCGCAGCGCGCTACCGCGGCGGCCATTGGAGGGTGAACCAACGGCAAAAGGAAGACCTTTCTCTCTGTCTCTCTCTCTCTCTCACTGTCCACTCTGCCTGTCAAAAAAAAAAAAAAAAAAAAAAGCCGTAAATTCATGGGTCAGAAGCAACTAGGAGTCTGGCGTTGCCACGGTGGTTGAGAAGCCAGTCTTTGCTTACTGATGTCAGAACTGACATGGTGGAGACCTTGGCAGCACAGAGTTTCTCTTGGTTGTGAGACTACACTGTGGTGAAGACACAGCCGTGGCCTTTAGAAAATGTGATCAGGTTGAAAACCTTCCCAGGTCCATTCGCTCACATGAGTTCCTCACAGCACTGTGAGAGCCGCAGTACCATGGTAGCTGCTTGCAAGGAAACTCAGGTGCGGGGCCAGCACCGTGGCGCAGCAAGTTAAGGCCCTGGCCCGAAGTGCCTGCATCACATATGGGTGCCGGTTTGAGACCCGTTTGCTCCTCTTCCGATCCAGCTCTCTGCTATGGCCTGGGAAAGCAGTGGAAGATGGCTCAAGTCCTTGGGCCCCTGCACCCACGTGGGAGACCTGGAAAAAGCTCCCGGCTCCTGATCGGCGCAGCTCCAGCCATTGCAGCCAATTGGAGAATGAACCAGTGGATGGAGGACCTTTCTCTCTCTCTCTACCTCTCCTCTCTTTGTGTAACTCTGACTTTCAAATAAATAAATAATTTTTTTTTGACAGGCAGAGTGGACAGTGAGAGAGATAGAGACAGAGAGAAAGGTCTTCCTTTTTGCCATTGGTTCACCCTCCAATGGCCGCTGCGGCCGGCGCGCTGCACTGATCCGAAGGCAGGAGCCAGGTGCTTCTCCTGGTCTCCCATGCGAGTGCAGGGCCCAAACACTTGGGCCATCCTCCACTGCACTCCTGGGCCATAGCAGAGAGCTGGCCTGGAAGAGGGGCAACCGGGATAGAATCCGGCGCCCCGACACGGGACTAGAACCCGGTGTGCCGGCACCACTAGGTGGAGGATTAGCCTGTTGAGCCACAGCACTGGCCCAAATAAATAAATAAATCTTTAAGAAAGAAAGAAAGAGAGAGAGAGGAAGAAAGAGAGAGAAAGAAAGAGAGAGAGAAAGAGAGAAAGAGAGGAAGGAAGGAAGGAAGGAAGGAAGGAAGGAAGGAAGGAAGGAAGGAAAAGAAAGTTGGGTGACTGATGGAAGCCGTCTCAGCTGGTGAGAGCAGACCAGAATTCAAGCAGAAGCAGGCTGGCCCTGAGGCCTGTGTTGGCCCCTTCTTCCTACTCTGCTTCCATATCTTTCAGCATGCGACAGTTCCTCTGTTTCTATTTCAAATATGTGTTTATTTATTTGAAATGCAGAGTTACAGAGAGGTCCTCCATCTGCTGGTTCACTCCCCAAGTGGCTGCAATGGCCAGAGCAGGGCTGATCTGAAGCCAGGAGCCAGGAGCTTCTGGGTCTCCCATGCGGGTGCAGGGGCCCAAGCACTTCTACTGCTTTCCTAGGCCATAGCAGAGAGCTGGATCAGAAGAGGGGCAACCGGGACTTGAACCGGCACCTGTATGGGATGCCAACTTGCAGGCGGTGGCTTTACCTGCCACGCCACAGCCCCGGCCCCTGACAGTTTCCCTCACTCGTTGATCCTGTGTCTCAGTGGCCTAGCTGTCTAGGTTCTGCTTATGTTATGTATACATTCCTCGTATAGAGAAGTAATTCTATAATGTTTCTTGGTACTCACACTGTTTTTCAATTAGATTTAAGTTTTTGATGTTTTAATTTTTAATTCAGTGCTTTCTTAGAATACATGAAAGAGTATTTTTATTTAGGCTTTTTTGTTGTAGAACATAATGACATTAAAAGGAACTTCAAAATTAGGAGGTTATCCATAGCCTGGCAGTTTAATCCAATCATTATTTTTGGTCGTTTTTAATGAAATTTCCTTTTGTAGGTCTTTTTTTAAAAGTATGATTGACATACAAAAAGTTGTTCATATTTAAGGTAGAACAATTGCTGACTTTGGAGATAGGTCAATTACTATTTAAACTGCAATATGCCTCCTGCATCTTTTCTCATGTGTTTGTGTTTTCTGACTTTTTCATTTACCAATCTATATCCTAGATTCTTAAATATTTTTATTTTTTAATATTTGTATTTGTTTATTTTCATTTTATTTGAAAGGCAGACAGAGAAATCTCCCATTCACTGACTCCCAGAATACCCACAGCAGCCGGTGGGTTATGGCCAAATCCAGGAGCCCAGAATTCATTCTGAGTCTCCCATTTGAGTGGCAGAGACCCAAGTACTTGGGCCATCATCTACTGCCTCCCAGGGTACACATTAGCAGAGAGCTGGGTTTTCGTGCAGAGCCAGAACTCAAATACAACCACTCCAAAACGGGGTATGGGCGTCCCAAACGACCTCTTAACCACTAGCCAAATATCCATCCTCAAGCTGTAGTTTTCGAAATAAAAAAAAATTGCATTGAGAGAAAAATATTCTTTTTTTTTTAAAAAAAGATTTTATTTATTTGAAAGAGTTACAAAGAAGGAGCCGGGGGAGCTTCCATCTGCTGGTTCACTCCCCAAATGGCCGCAATGGCCGGAGCTGGTCCAGACCAAGGGGCTGCAATGGCCAGGGTAGGGCTGATCTGAAGCCAGGAGCCAGGAGCTTCTAACGGGTCTCCCATGTGGGTGCAGGGGCCCAAGCACTTGAGCCACTTTCCGCTGTCTTCCCAGGCCGTCAGCAGGAAGCTGGATTGGGTAATATTCACCAAGAAGGGCATTTGGTGCAGTGGTTAGGTTACTACTTGAGATGCTCACATCTCATCTCAGAGTCCCTAGAATCAAGTCCTGGCTCTGATTCTGATTCGGCTTCCTGCTAATGAGGCAGTGGGTGATGGTTCAAGGACTTAAATCCCTGCCACCCACAAGGGAGTTCCTGGTTCCTGGCTTTGTCTTGGTCCAGCTCTGGCTGTTGTGGGCATTTGGGGAGTGAGTCAGCAAAAGGAAGCTGCCTCCCTCCCTGTCTTTTTCTGATTTGAAAATAAATTAATTAAATAATTAAAACAGTTTCTCAGGGCTTAGGTCAAGGCCAGGGAAAGGAGGCATGCACACTGTCCCCCACGGCAAGAGCTGTCAAGTGTCCTCCCTTGAGCTTTGCGGGCCCCTAGGATTATTAGCAATGAGACAGCCATCTCCTGCAGGGGAACCCTTACTCCTCTTGCTGGGAAGAAGTGCTGCTCTCTTGGCCCCGAGAAAGCAACAGCAAATTAGCACAGAGTTGGCCGGTGTCTCACAATCTGATTCATTCTTTCTTGTCTAGGATTTTTGTAGCAACAGATGCCCCATAAATACAAGTAGGTCAACTTGATCTCATCTAAAATTGAGTCAACAAAGAACTGGGCCTGTGTTCCGGTCAGCTCCAGGCTGTGCACTTGGGAATGCTGGGGAACAGAGGAGGACGGAGGGGACGCTGAGGTCAGATCGCAGGCAGACTCTGAGCGCCAGGCTCTTGCCTGTCTCTGCTTCCTTAATTCCAGAGTGAGGAGCACCCTGACTTGAAAGCAAAGACTCCACTAAAATAACTGGCTGCACTGTGATTTTCCGAGCAGATGTGGCCAGCAAATGGTGAAGAGGATCAGCACTGAGCTTCATCGTTGTTTATTTAAGTCCTGAATGACACACACGCAAAGACCCTGGAGGCTGTGCTGTGTATTCTGCCCCACACGCAGCAATTATGGTGTTCTGTGTGTTGCTGAGTATACCCGTCGAATGGACCTGACTTCAAAACCTCACGGAAATAGACAAATCCACAGCTACTTCAGAATGAACCGAGCAGGGTTTTGATGTTGTGGGTATAAAGTTGCTGCCAGCACCGTGTGAGTCTGTGGCTCTGCTTTTCCCCTTGAAGCTCACACCTTTTTTTTTTTTTTTTTTTTTTTTAAATTTTTGACAGGCAGAGTGGACAGTGAGAGAGAGAGACAGGTCTTCCTTTGCCGTTGGTTCACCCATCCAATGGCCACTGTGGCCGGCGCACCGCGCTGATCTGAAGGCAGGAGCCAGGTGCTTCTCCTGGTCTCCCATGGGGGTGCAGGGCCCAAGGACTTGGGCCATCCTCCACTGCACTCCCGGGCCACAGCAGAGAGCTGGCCTGGAAGAGGGGCAACCGGGACAGAATCCGGTGCCCCAACTAGGACTAGAACCCGGTGTGCCGGCGCCACAAGGCGGAGGATTAGCCTGTTGAGCCACGGCACCGGCCCAAAGCTCATACCTTCTAAGATCATTCTGCGCTTGCTATGTTTGCCTGAGAAAAGGAACTTTAATTATGGGAACGAGCTTTGTTGGGAATGGAGAAAACTCCGCTAGCTGCAGCTACTTGTGGATCATTGAATTCTCTCCCCAGTGAGCTCTTCGCTCCTGGCGTTTATCAGACCCTGGAGTTGTTTCCCCGGTGCAGCCTAGAGTTATGTGCTCTGTGATTATCTGAGGGTGGGGGTGTGGGGCAGCGGCAGGAGGTGAGACGCAGGTGCTGGCGGATGGCCGCTTGGTGACACAGAGGGGCAGCCTGTTGTGCGGTGTGCAGTGACCGTGGCATGCAGCCTGGTCTAACTGAAAGGGATTAGCATCACTGCCAACACGATCGCGTGTTTGTATTTTATGTACATGCCTCACATGAAACCCAGCAAAGGCTTAGTCTTTTCTGGGTCAAATGTAATTCCTAATTAGACTCCTGCTGGGATCGCCAACGAGTTCTGCTCAGGAAAGAAGCCCAGTAAATTTGGAGTGTAGTTAAGCTTCAAATTAGGTTTTAAGACTCATTTGTACTTGGAGATGTTGTACTGTCTCCATCTGTGACTTTAAGGGGGAAAACAACCATGGCTGAAACTGGTGGCGGGGAACAAACTCAGAAGTTCTGACAATGAAGTCTTCCCTAGCAAGGAGCGAGCAAATTCCACCCGGCACCTTTGGATAGAACTTGAGTTGTTTCAGTAGCAGGGCGAGGAGCACTCCGCAGAATCAGTTGTTTCAGTAGCAGGGCGAGGAGCACTCCGCAGAATCAGTTGTTTCAGTAGCAGGGCGAGGAGCACTCCGCAGAATCAGTTGTTTCAGTAGCAGGGCGAGGAGCACTCCGCAGAATCAGTTGTTTCAGTAGCAGGGCGAGGAGCACTCCGCAGAATCAGTTGTTTCAGTAGCAGGGCGAGGAGCACTCCGCAGAATCAGTTGTTTCAGTAGCAGGGCGAGGAGCACTCCGCAGAATCAGTTGTTTCAGTAGCAGGGCGAGGAGCACTCCGCAGAATCAGTTGTTTCAGTAGCAGGGCGAGGAGCACTCCGCAGAATCAGTTGTTTCAGTAGCAGGGCGAGGAGCACTCCGCAGAATCAGTTGTTTCAGTAGCAGGGCGAGGAGCACTCCGCAGAATCAGTTGTTTCAGTAGCAGGGCGAGGAGCACTCCGCAGAATCAGTTGTTTCAGTAGCAGGGCGAGGAGCACTCCACAGAATCAGTTGCCAGAATCCCAAGACAAAGGTTTTCCTGTGCACTCCACCCTGAGTATCTGCTGGATTGGAAGTCCAGTCGCCACCGCTCTCTGGATCTGCCCTCCCCACCATCTGCACAGTGGCACAGCCACGGCTGATTAGATTGGAGGCCCCTGGACCGAATGGATTTGGAACTCAGACCAGAGCGAGCAAGATTAATGACGGTGAACCAGTGAAGTGTCAACCCAGAGGTCTTTAGCAGTGGCTGTAAACCGTGTGTTCTCAAACAGAAGCGGCTGGAAACAGTGGCAGAGGACTGAGGGCTTCACCAGAGCAACCGTAGTAGTTTCTGCTCCAGTGTGTGCCCAATTCAGTTACATTCCTGCCTGTGTGCTTCCTGGAGGCCACCTGCCACCTTCTGTAGCAAGCACCTCTTGTAGCCAAAATCAAAACCAACAAGCTTCTGTTGCTTTTAACCAGGAAAGCCCTACACAGTGCTTTTGCAAATTGACTTTTTAAAAAAGAATTTTTGTGCCTTTCCCCCCTTTTAAAAAAATATTTATTTATTTAGAATTACAGAGAGAGAGAGAGAGAGAGAGAGAGAGAGGTCTTCCATCTGCTGGTTCACTCCCCAATTGGCAGCAATGGCTGGTGCTGCACCGATCTGAGGCCAGGAGCGTCCTCCAGGTCTTCCACGCAGGTGTAGAGGCTCAAGGATTTGGGCCATCTTCTACTGCTATCCCAGACCATAGCAGAGAGCTGGATCAAAAGTGGAGTAGCCAAGTCTCAAACCGGCACCCATATAGGATGCCAGCACTGCAGGCGGCAGCTTAACCTGCTACACCACAGTGCTGGCCCTGCAAATCGACTTTTAAATAATGTACTTAAAGCTAAAACCATTCCTTTTTCATTTTTGTTAAAGATTATTTATTGGGGCTGGTGTTGTGGCTCAGTGGTTAAGCCATCACATGTGATACCGGCATCCCATATGAGTACCGGTTTGAGTCCCAGCTGCTCCACTTCTGATCCAGCTCTCTGCTAATGCTCCTGGGAAAGCAGCAGCAGAAGGTCCAAGTGCTTGGGGCCCTGCACCCATGTGGGAGACTCAGAAGAAGCTCCTGGCTCCTGGCTTTGGGCTGGCCCAGCTTTGGCCATTGAGGCCATTTGGAGAGTGAACCAGAAGATGGAATACTCAGTCTCTCCCCCCACCCCCTCCCTCTTCTCTCCCCCTGTCACTCTGCCTTTCAAATAAACAGGATAAATCTTTTTTAAAAAGTATTCACCCGGCCAGCGCAGTGGCTCACTTGGTTAATCCTCCACCTGCATCACCGGCATCCCATATGGGCGCCCGGTTCTAGTCCCAGCTGCTCCTCTTCCAGTCCAGCTCTCTGCTGTGGCCCAGGAAGGCAGTGGAGGATGGCCTAGGTGCTTGAGCTCCTGCACCCACGTGGGAGACCAGGAGGAAGCACCTGGCTCCTGGCTTTGGATCAGCGTAGTTCTGGCCGTAGTGGCCATTTGAGGGGTGAACCAATGGAAGGAAGACCTTTCTCTCTGTCTCTCTCACTGTGTAACTCTGTCAAATTTTAAAAAAATTATTCACCTTTCCTGACAGACATTCTTAAGAATTTATTTATTTTTATTTATTTGAAAGGAAGAGACAAAAAATGAGAGAAAGAGAAACCAGGAGCCAGAAACTCAGGGTCTCCCACATGGATGGCAGGGGCTCAAGTACTTGAGTTGTCATCTGCTCCTTCCTAGGCACGTTAGCACAGAGCTGGAGAGGAAGCAGAGTTGGGGCTCCATTTGGGGGATGCAGGCCTCCCACGTGGCGGCTTCACCCCTCTGCCACAGTGCCTTCCCCTCCTCTACAGGCTGTGTTCCATTAAATGTGTTTCCTGATCTATTGCCTTAGGCATTAAGGATGTAATCTGATAGATAATATGGGTTTTCCTAACTGTAGTCCCTGGTTAGGCCTTAGTATCCAAGAAGGCAAAATCGAACTAAACCAGAGAAATTGTCAAACCCAACTAAGATGCAGCAAAGTTCTGTGGTTGAGCTGCTGGTGATGTGCCATGTCTTCCCACCCCATCTAGACTGCCCAGCAACATAAGGGTTCATGGACAGTCAGGGTGCGTCGCTGGCCAGTGGCTGCGGAGTCTCACCCTCTCATCTTGTAAACTCACTTTGCTGCCTGCCAAGTCTGTACCAGTGGATTCGCAGCTCCTCTGTGCACAAGTGTGCATAGCTGAGATTCTCCTCCTGAGCCTGTCTCCAAATAGGTATTCATAAAAAACACATCAGTCTTGCATGGCCCACTTGTCAGAATCCATAGCCGATGACTAGCTAACCTGTGCCTACATGGCATTGATGCATGTTGGTTATAGGCTCAGACTGACAGAAAGATGTGTAGATAGTGCTTGAGGAAGCTGGTTTCAGCCGAAGTTAGAAAGAAATATTGGGCACTTATTGATGAGGGATCTACAGAATCTCAGAACTGGAAGATATTTAGAAAGCTTCTGTCTAAGCCCTAATATTGCAATCAAGAAAAGGTGGCCTATGCAACTTATAAACTCTGAGGGGCAACAGGGACACCTGGGTAATACAAGTAAATGTATACATTATAGAAACATACTCTGATATCATAATTCCATCTACCACATAGATGATACTAATGTACTCATGGAATCTTGATCATAAGATTTTTATGACTCATTTTTATGCAAATTGTTTATTAGATCATCAAAATTTATACTTTTAATGACTTTTATAATTGATACAATTGAAAGTGACGTTGGTCACTCTAGGCTAATGCAAGATTATAAATCATACTTGTAAATTTTTAATTTTGAGAAGACTTTTCTGGTGATGCAACTGTCCCTCAAGCCGTTAAGGGTTTTTTATAGCTGTGAAAACACTATACATTTTTGATCAATTATTTCAAAATACACATTTTAGTACATGTAGAGCTGATTACTCTTGAAGAGTGATCTTTCTAAAAAGGTTTAACTCTTCATACTAATTAGTTTCAGGTAAATCTGAATTTAATTTTAGACATGAATTTATATACAACAGAATTGTAATGTTTCTCCTTACATTTTCTATGACTTGTGGAAATAAAAAATGACTCATTGTTGACTTATAACTCAAAATATTCACCTATACAGTCCAACTCTGTAACACTCAATTAGGAGGGTACTTCAAAAAGTTCATCAATAAATGAAATTAAAATATAAATTTATCTTGGTGCAAAACTTTTTTGAAATCCATGCATATTTTTTTTCCATAATATAAATTTATCATGAACTCTTGCAGGGATGTCAGAAGTTTGTTGCAACAAAAGAAACTATTGAAATTTATTTGAAATTCAGAGTTACAAAGATAGAGGGAGAAAGAGAGAGAGAGATCTTACATCTTCTGGCTCATTCTTCACATGCCCGCAACAGCAAGGGCTGGCCAGGCCAAAGTCAAGAGCTGGGAACGCCATCCACGTCTCCCACGTAGGTGTCAGGGGCCCAAGCACCTGGGCCCTCTGCCACTGCTTTTCCAGGCACAATAGCAGGAAGCTAGACTCTAAGTGGAGCAGATGGCTCTCGAACTAATGCTCATGTGTGATGCCAGCATCATAGGAGGCAGATTAACCTGCTGTACTACAACACCAGCCCACAAAATCAGTCCCTTTGAATGTTTGGTAAAAGGAACAGAATTGGATAACCAGTACCACCACAGACAATATATAGAACAGGTTCCTCACCACCACCCCAATTTCTCTTCTGTAGAAGAGATTAGAGCTGGTGGAACAGAGAACTACTGTGTGAGAAAGATGAACCCAGGTAGAATTCAGAGCAGGCTTTGAAAATCACTGGATTGAGAATTTAAGGAGAAAGAAAAGAACCCAACTGGTGAGACTGGGTCTGCTAAAGAGGTCATCTTCTATTCCAAGGGCAATTCATGAATTAACCAAGCAGTTGTTGAGTGTTTTTATTTAAATGTCTGGAGCTTTCTGCAGAGTTGTCTTCCATACCCAAGCATACTGGGACCATTGACTTTACTTCTGATTATTCCTTCTGAAATTACTTCTTTGAGGGTAGCTAGAACAAAACCATATCAGGGAAGGAACATACGGAGCACACACACACATACACACACATCTCATAGCCTGAGGTAGGTGCTACAACCTGGCGAAATTTCTCAAGATGTTACAGTTTGATGTTGTCTGGGTTAGTTCAGAGGCTCACAAGTGCATTTTTAAAAGATGACATCACACAGTATAACTGAAAAAGGAAGAAAAGGGAGAAGGATCTTAATTCGACAATACAAGAAAAATCAATGTAGGGACTGTATTTGGGGCAGTAGCTTCAACACTTGATTGCATGAAATGGCAGGTGACAAAAGTGAGCCACAAATGCCTAGAATCCACTTTTTCTATTATTCTGTTTCTAAGCAGGTTGGATGTGGTCCAGAATTACCTTGTTGAAACTGGGGTCTCTGGATGTCCACACCACAGCATCAGAGTAGACCAAAACAATTTATATCAGGTACCTGAAAATCTCTATACTTTGGGAATTGAATACACCTGGGAAAATATAAGCTTTGTGTCCAAAGGTGTACACAAACCCATGCCCCCAGTCTGTTATACAATAGGCATTCTATAGGCTTTTATGGAGTGTTTGTGAGCTGGCATGTAACTAAAAATTAAATATGCATGTGTTTTTGTTGTATGGACTCTAAACTTGATTAAATGATTAAGCATCTGCTCATTAGACCATGATGTTGTCCTTCTGTTTTTCTGTTCTGTGATGCTTGGATTTCGGATTGCCAACTGGCAAGAAACAGTTGTCAGTTGAGAAAATGTTTGCGTTTCGATAGAGTTATCACCTGGAGGTAATTACAGAACAAAAGGTGCTGGAGTCCTCTGAAGGCAGCAGAGGGTGTGTCTAGAGGCAGGGGGAGTGGTGACGAATGTTCATGGGTGATGGCAGGCGTGGACTAATAATAATAAAAATAATAACAGATATTTTATGGATATCACCTTGCAAAAGCCTGGATGGAGATTGAATTGAAGTTAATTTGATAGTAAACCTCAAGTCGTCTGTATTTTTCTTCAAGGGCATACATATATGTATAAAACTGTGGCATGTAATTTGATTTTAGAAAGTAACCGCAAACAGTCTCCAGTCCCTGCTTCCCTTTGTAGCCCACGGACAACACGGACTGTGAATCACCCTGGCGCGTTCTTAGAACGGCTTCCCCAACTAATGACGTGTCGACTTCAACTTGAGGTTTTATGGCAGATTTTATGGGGAAGAGTCAATAAATGTATTGATGGCTGTCATTATCTCTGTGTTTCCTGAAATGCAGACGCTGCCACCGTCTTAACGAGCACATGTGTGTTCTGTCTGTGCTTGTCTCGATGTTTGTCGAGGACTGTTTTTCTTCATGATTTATCCTGGATAGACACCTCCAGAGAGTGTAATGCAACAGCCAGCCTGAGCAAAATCTCATGTAAGAGCCCCTGCTCACTGGGTCTCAGGGCCTGGTCCGTTCTTAGACGTTCTCTTGATCGCTGTGCCTGTCTCCTAACCGCCCAGCCTTGACCAGGGAAGACCCTTCTTCTGGGGATGTGGGTCTTCAGGTGCAGATGCCCCAGCGGAAGACACGAGCTGAGGCAGGGGACCGTGCAGCACTGTAGAGATTGTCCGAAAATTCCTGCGTCCACCTTTCCTAAAACCATCCTGCAAACTGCCAACCCTCGTTTGTTCAACTCTCGTTAAGCTGTAAAATACCCCAGCAGTCTTCCAGTCAATCCCGTTTCCCATGAAACTGGCCAACCTGTTACTCCTGTCTACCCAGCAAACAGAAGCTTGTGTTGCTGAGCCAGCCGCAGGGGACTGTAAGTGGGTGATGGAATCTGTGAAGCCAGCGCAGACTGTGACACAACCTGGGGATTCACCCCAGCGGTGAGCCCCGGTCATCCTTGGGCTGGACAGCCAAGAGGAGATGGTGTGATCAGGGTCAGGCCAGGCTTACCTGGGAGAAGTTGGAACCACGGCAGCGCTGTCTGGCAGGATAGGTAGAGTCAGAAAGGAGACCCTGGTGCATCAGGGGAAGCGGATGGCAACAGAGATGGTGGGGAGGTTCCTGGCGTCCCGCCCCCTGCCCTCCAGATTCCTGCCAACACCTCTCAGAACCCAGATCCAGCTGACACAGGAGCTGAAAGAAAGCCACCCAGGTCAGCACAATGTCTTAGGGAGCCAGGGGCCAGCACCACCAGGATGTGATTCTCTTAGCTCCTCTGAAGAACTGCCCGGCTGACGGAGCCCGTGAGGAGCCTTCGGGGGCACGCAGCGCGTCTGAGGTGGTCACTTGCAATGAATTGTATGCAGTATTGAGATGGCAGTTATGTGACCCAAGCACTGTGCCAGGCACCATTCATTCTTACAAAGTAGATCTAAGTACTCACAGAAAGTACTCGTTCTTATAAAGTAGACTTAACTACTCAACAAAAACTCAAGAAGCTCAAACAGCCAAGTTCAGCACGAAGTGGGGCTGATTGGAAATCAGATTCATTCAAGAGTGTCCGTGTATCACCCAATAAAAGATTAATGTAGCCCTATTCTCTTAATAATTCCAAATTTAACGTACATGTGCTGTATGAATAAGAGACAGAAACCTAATTTTTTTTTTTTGACAGGCAGAGTGGACAGTGAGAGAGAGACAGAGAGAAAGGTCTTCCTTTTTGCCGTTGGTTCACCCTCCAATGGCCGCCGCGGTAGCGCGCTGCGGCCAACGCACCGCGCTGATCCGATGGCAGGAGCCAGGTGCTTCTCCTGGTCTCCCATGGGGTGCAGGGCCCAAGCACTTGGGCCATCCTCCACTGCACTCCCTGGCCACAGCAGAGAGCTGGCCTGGAAGAGGGGCAACCGGGACAGGATCGGTGCCCTGACCGGGACTAGAACCCGGTGTGCCGGCGCCGCAAGGCGGAGGATTAGCCTAGTGAGCCGCGGCGCCGGCCAGAAACCTAATTTTATTGAATTCTAGGGATTTAGAATAAAGAACCAGTTTTCAAAATCTCAAGGAGTGCATTTGTTTACTGTATTTTGCAGGGCAAAAACAAGTAAAGCTGGAAAGTTACTGAACAGACATTCAATTTGATAATCGTATGTTTTCTAAGATGTCAATTACTCTGAAGAAATCCCTCCAGCAATTGAAAAGAATTGAATTCCTATTTTTGTTGTTTCTTTTTTAACCTCTAATACATGCTTCTTTTGTGCTTTCATGAAATGAACTTGTCTAACTTTAGGTTATGTATTTACTTATTTTTATAAATACCCAGCAGAAAAATCATATCTTTTATGGGAAAAATATTTTTAGCAGGTGTTCCAAAGTGAGTTGCCTATGATATTTTCTTCTTGTCACTTTGGCATAATAATTTCTGTATGTTTATACATTTAAAAACTGCTAAGGCTATAAATTCATTCCTGCCTATAGAAAATTACAAAGGGGGGTCGGCACCGTGGCGCAGTAGCTTAATCCTCCACCTGCAGCGCTGGCATCCCATATGGGCGCTGGTTCTAGTCCCAGCTGCTCCTTTTCCAATCTAGCTCTCTGCTGTGGCCTGGGAAAATAGTAGAAGATAGCCCACATCCTTAGGCACCTGCACCCACATGGGAGACTGGGAAGAAGCACCTGGATCCTGTCTTCAGATCAGTGCAGCTCCGGCCATTGTGGACATTTGGGGAGTGAACCATCGGACGGAAGACCTTCCTCTCTGTCTCTCCCTTTCACTGTCTGTAACTCTGCCTGTCAAATAAATAAATAAATAATCTTTTAAAAAATACAAAGGAAAACAGATGCTTTAAAAAGAAAAGCCTACCTGCCACTTTTTATTTGTGGAGAAAAATTAGAATAAGTCATTAATAGTAATAGGGAATTATTCATGAGAAATGCCCAAAAGGAGGCTGGGGTCAAATGTCAACTTTAAGTCAAAGGTGTCTTTTAATGTACAAATAGTTTAAGATGTTATGGCAAAACCTCCACACACCACTGAGAACTAACATGATTTCTTGCTGATCATTTAGAAGTAAGATTTAGCTTGGCTACCATGATAAAAATTGTCAAGTCAAAATGGTGGCACTGGGGTCTAGGGTACGTACAACTGAGCCAAAATGGTGGGAGTTTGGTTTAGTGCACATCCCAGCAACTAGTGCCCCCCACACACCTGATTTCCAGCTTTACCAAATTGGGACCAGCATTGTGGTACAGTGGGTTAAGCTGCACTTGGAATGCTGGCATCCCATTGGAGTGGTGGTTCAAGTCCCAGTTCTGCTTCCAGTCCAGCCCTCTGCTGATACAGTTTAGATGGCAGCAGCAGATGGCCCAAGTAGTGGGGACCCTGCCACCCACATGGGAGTCCAAGGGTAGAGTTTTTGGCTCCCGGCTGTTGTGGCCATTTGAAGAGTGAACCAGCAGATGAAAGGTCTCTGCCTCTCTTTCTTCCCTTCTTTGTCACTCTGCCTTTCAAATACATACATGCATAAATCTTTTAAGAAACTGAGAAGAGCATGGTTAAGATGTCAGAGGTTTCTGGTGCTTCCAGTGTGCAGACACAGGGTCGGGGGAGGGCAGTGGCTAAAGGCTGGCGTACAGTGCCTTGCAATGCATGGCCTTAAGGCCTTCCTTGGAGGCAGTGGTGGCACACTGTACTGCAAATCAGTCAGAAACTATCGCGTGTATGAGAAGTTTCTGAAGACTACATTCAGGCCCTGAGGTAATAGTAACCCAAGGTTTTATCAAATCCGTCCCCCAAAGCCCATGAGTTCCGAGAACACAAGGAGCCTGCGGTATAGCCTGAATCCCCCGTCGGTCACTGAAATCACGCAAGGCAATGATCACACAAGACATTGCTGTTCCTGTACTTTGAACAGTTATCTGCTAGGCCAGCCAGGAGTAAGAAAAAAGGAGTGTGCTACTTTGGCTTGATCTTTCCCTTCTCTGGTGCCAGCCCGCCCTGTGTGTAGGTCCAGTATTCTGAATGGCATCCCTCCCTCCCTCCTTCCCTCCCTTCCTCCCTCCCTCCCTCCATCCCTCTCTCTCTCCATCTCTCTCTCTGTCCCTCTCTGTCGCTAAAGAACTTCTTTACCATAGCTCACAGGGCAGAGCAGCTGGCAGTGGTATCGCTCTGGTTTTCCTGGACGAGGAGAGTCTTCATTTCTCCTTCTCTTTTGGAGGATGATTTCACTGGACATAAAATTCTCAACTGGTGATTTTTTTTTCCTTAACACTTCCTTGCATCCCATGCTCTTCCTGTTTGCATTGTCTCTGAGGAGAAGCTCCATTCTTGTTCTTCCATGGGTAAGGTACCACCTACTTTGGCTTCTTTAAAGATTTTTGGTTTTCTGCAGCTTGAATATGAGATGTTGAGGAGCAAATGGTTGGCATTTATCCTGCTTGGTGTTCTCTGGGCTTTCTGGAACATTCCTAGCCATTTATTACTTTACATATTCCTCCTGCTCCACTTTATCCTTGTTTTAATTCTTGTATTCCTATTATAGGAAAAGAGATCCCTTGAAGTAGGGTTAGAAAAAAAAAGTGGCACTGGGCAAACTCCCGGAAAATTCAACCCCCACCATGAAAAACCAAAATATAAGGAAACATAATTTAGGATAGACCAGATGGTAGAAGAGGGGCACTGTGGCATCTAAGATAACAGAATGGGAAATATTCACCGACTGTCAACGCTCTGTGCTTCAGCATGTAGACAGTGGTGGGGGACCCAGTCACCCACCCCTCC
The DNA here is from genome assembly GCF_033115175.1 of Lepus europaeus. Lineage (NCBI taxonomy): Eukaryota > Metazoa > Chordata > Mammalia > Lagomorpha > Leporidae > Lepus > Lepus europaeus. The sequence continues at coordinate 175,334,892 of NC_084828.1, forward strand.
CTGCACTTGTAGGGAACCGAGCGACCAACCCCTTCTGTGCTCATGAACAGAGGTGGGAGAGCCAGTCCAGAGCCAATCCTGCTGCAAGCACTAGGTGAGGGGCCGGCATCACAGACAAGGGCAGAGAGGGAGAGGGCAGATTCCCAGCCCTGGGCCTCTGCCACTTGCCCTGAACGGGGGGGCTTTTGTCCCTTCTTGCAAATAAGCTCGCTTTTGCTCTTGGACTCTCTTTGGACTCTTTAATATGCTGAGCAGCAAGTCTGTGGACCAGGGAAGCAGCTCCCAACCAGGACAAAGCACATGTCGCATGTTTAAATTGTCTACAGTTCTTGGATGTTTGTCTCCATTTTCACTCTCTCTTCTTCCTTGCCATTCAGCTTGTGAAGTTTCTGGTGCCATATTCTAACATTCAGTGGTTCTGCTCTTGACTGTGTCCAGTCTGCAGATGAGCCCATCAAAGGCATCTTTCATGTCTGTTACAATGCTTCCTGCTTCTAGCATTCCCTTTGTTTCCTTCTTAGAGTTTACATCTCTGTGACTACATTATGTCAAAGCCCATCTACTCCTGCATGCTTTCTAGCTTTCAGGTGGTGCCCTCGGCATTTGATTCTGGGTTATTTTGCATTTCTTCTCTGAGAATTCCAAAACCCGCGTAGCGTCTGAGTCTGGTGTTGACACCTGCTTTGTCTCTTCAGAGTGTTTGCTCCTTGCCTTCTAACATGCCCTTTATTCTCAGGGGTGTTACTGAAAGCTACATGTAGGGACGGGCATCGTGTCCCAGCTGCTCCACTTCTGGTCCAGCTCCCTGTTAATATACCTCAGAAAGCAGCAGAAGATGGCCCCAGTGCTTGGGTCCCCAAACCCATGTGGGAGACCTGGGAGAAGCTCCTGGCTCCTGGCTTCGGCCTGGTCCAGCCCTGGCCCTTGCAGCTGTTTGGAGAGTGAACCAGCAGATAAAAGACCTCTCTCTCTGTCTTTGTGTAACTCTGCCTCTCAAATAAATAAATGAATCTTTAAAAAAAAGAAGAAGAAGAGAGAAAACTAGCTGTGCTGCATCAAACGGTAGAAACTGAACTGAACAGACCTTTAGTGAGGCTTTCCTTAATCCAGCTGGCGGTGGGCTGTGGCTAGTGCTTGCTGCCGCTGGAATTTCTAAAGGTTTCTGATTTCTTTAGAGTCCCTGCTTCTGTCTCCCTTCGACTGCTGCCTTCTCTGTTAGTTTTGTTTTTGCTTTTTTTGAGGTATAGGACACATACAACAAGTGCAGGAAGTCCACACGCTGGACAACACAGCGCTAAGAAAACGTGCATGTGTACACACACAGTGGCTCACTAACTGAGCCTGTGCCGGCTCTGCAGAGGTTTCCCTTTGCCTTTTCCCAATCAGTGTTGTTCTTTGCCCCCAGACATCACTATTCTCTTGATTTCTGTCACCATTGATTAATTTTGCCAGGCTTTGAACTTTATGTCTTTGGAGACACAGTACACAGTCCTTTGGATCTAGCTTCTTCCTTTCAGTGTAGTCTAACATGCCTTCCTTCTCTTAACTTCTACTATGCCTTTGTCACTTTCTCTCTATGCTACACCCACGTAATTTTGCTTAGTTTGCTGTTTAACTTATCTAGTATATTTTTAACTTTAAGGACTCCATTTTTAATTTCTATCACTTCTATTGTTTTATTTTCAAGTTGATCTGTTATTTTTATTGTGGGGTCATGTTGTGCTGTTTCATTTTAAAATTTCACCTCATTTGATAATTTCAAGTGCGCTTTTCCATGCTCTCTCTAGTCTTGTTGTCTGAGTCTTGGGGAACACATCCAATCTGTGGTTCCTACCGTGAAGGAGCAATGCGGCACCCACTGTCATAGGGATAATGCCATCTCTTGTGAGTAGTGACTGCCAATCACAGACGTCTCACAGACCATCCTCCCTGGGTTCCTCAGACGTCCTTTCAAAGTGGCTCTGCATGTTTCTACTGGAAAAGGACGCGGGCGGCCCTGCTTCGAGATCAGACTTCACAGTGACTTCTTTAGTTGGGATTCCATAGTCCATGAAGAGTTTACACTTAGCTTCTCTGATCATTGTTTAGCATAGACTTGTGGTTTGGACTGCTCAAGCAAAACAGTAATTTTTCACAGAAACTCAGATAGACAGCAAGTGCCTGGGCTGGGGATCGTCGTGCCCACAGGCCTTCTTACACAGACGCTGCGTTTACTTCTCCCTCCCACCTCACTCCTGTCTCAGGTGTGTGTGAAAATACAGGTTTTGAACACTAATATCTGGATCTGAAACCCTTTGTTTCTAGAAATTGTGGCATGAACTGTATTCTGAGCTTTGCTTGTGTTAAAATTATTGTGCAGAACAGGACATTCCAGCTCAGCTGAGGCTCTGATGACCACCATCAGACCCACCCTTTCACAGTGTGGAAGTGTGGAGAATCAGAACTGACAATAAATGGTTGTTATATGAAGCCTCTGTTGTCATCAGTAACAAATAACCTGAATAACCAAACCACCTCTGTTATCTCTGTAAAATCTGGGTAACTGTTGCCATCTAGACCTGGTTGTCACTGACAATAATAGAGAGAGTGGCATTGCCCCTCCCCCTCCACCTGCAGGGCGCAGGGAGGCCGTGCAGAGAGAGGGTGCACAGAGGTGAATGTGAAGGGAACACAGCGGTCCACCGTCAGCGCTGCAGATCTAGTCTACCCAGCAGGCCCCTGGCCGCCTCTACCCAGTGCTGGAGTGAGAAGTCTTGTACCCAAACAGGCCGCTGGCCGCCTCTCCCTAGTGCTGGAGTGAGAAGTCCCAGACCCAACAGGCCTCTGGCTGCCTCTACTCAGTGCTGGAGTGAGAAGTCCCAGACCCAACAGGCCCCTGGCCGCCTCTCCCCAGTGCTGGAGTGAGAAGTCTCGTACCCAAGCAGGCCCCTGGCCACCTCTACCCGGTGCTGGAGTGTGAGAAGTCTCAGACGTGTTTTCATTTAGGAAATACTTTTCAGCCAGCCCAACAGTTATTTTTCTTTCCATCCTTTAAGCTAGCTTATCAAACATGAGAATGGCCCCAGCTACTTGGTATTCATAATTTGTGGCACACATTGACCATTATTATTTTTATCAGAAAATTACCATTTTTTTCATTTAAAGAGTTTATTATATTCTTAGGTATAATTTTATTATGTATTAGAGCAAATTTCTTCCTCAAAGGAGCTTATCTTTAATTTCATAATGAGAACCTGTAAGAATTGGAATAGACATCTATGTTCATTTATAGCAATTTTTTTTAGAAGCACCTCTATTCTCCCAAGTCAAATATATACCAAAAAATTTTCAGGTTACAATATCCCAGTAATTGCATAGTGATACATTTCTGACTATGTATGTCCTGCAGTCTTGGAAGAAGTTAAACTCCTCTGCAGTTCATGTCCACATGAAGAACAGATGTGAGAATCAGTAAGAGTGTCAGCTCTTACTTTGTTTTAAATTCTTGTTTGAAAAATAACCATTAGGGGCCAACATTGTGGTGCAGTGGGCTAACCTGTTGCCTTGTGATGCTGGCATCTTAAATCCCAGCTGGCCACTTCCAATCCATGTTAATGAGAAAGTAAAGGAAGATGGCCCAAGTACCTGGGCCCTTGCCATCCACGTGGGAGACCTGGATGGAGTTCCGGGCTCCTGGTTTAGCCTGATCCAACTCTGGCTGTTGCAGCCACTTGGGGATTGAACCAACAGAGGGAAGCTCTCTCTCTTTGTCTCTCCCCTCTTTCTGTGTCATTCTGCCTCTCAAATAAATAAAATAAATCGTGGCCGGTGCTGTGGCCTGCAGTGCCGGTATCCCATATGGGCGCCGGTTCGTGACCTGGCTGCTCCACTTCTGATCCAGCTCTGTGCTTTGGCTTGGGAAAGCAGTAGAAGATGGCCCAAGTCCTTGGACCCCTACAACTGCGTGGGAGATCCAGAAGAAGCTCCTGGCTCCTGGCTTCAGATTGGCACAGCTCTGGATGGAGGACCTCTCTCTCTCTCTCTGCCTCTCCTCTCTCTGTGTAGCTCTGACTTTCAAATAAATAAATAAATCTTAAAAAAAATTACTTCTTTAAAAAAACCATTAATCGAATCATCTTACATTTTCATCATTTTATACACATACAATTATGCGTAACCACAGGGGTGAGTTCTCAGAAATGTGGAATTGGGCCTTTTCGTCCTTGTGGGGAAGCCAAAGCGTGCATGTACAAGTGAGCTGGCCATGACATCACCAGGTCCAGCTTGTGGGGCCAGGGTTTTAAACGCAGTCTGTCACTCATGGGAAATGGCCACACAGTGCTTTACTCTGTGTGTGTACATGTTCCTAAGAGAGATTAGGTGGCAAAGAAGTGACCTACTTTGAGGACATTTATTGAATTATAGGAAATAAAATATTGAACAGGCAACAGTCTGGTTAAGAAATCTCTTCTAACTCAGTCTGTTCCCTAGGCAACAAAAGTCTGTGTTTTTTGTTTTTTTTTAAAGAAGGTAGCACTTAGAGCAGTTATGGTTTCAGTGATGTTCTTCACTCACAGCGGGAGATCATTGGTTCAGATGAGGTTGGTAATGGTGGCCTTACAAGAATTGGGGTCAGCAGAGTGAGTAGTTGTACCTCGAGGATGACAGCCTAGCATGGTCCCTGGACCACCACCACCATCACCTGGGAACTGTCCCTATCCCAGCTGTGAGGAGAGATGGGGCCGCATCTGTCCCCCAAGTCCTCCAGGTAGCTCTGAAGCCTTGGAAAGTTTGGAATCACTGGGCTGCAAGACATAAAGTTCATTTAGACCTGCTCTGATCCAGGATATTCCTGCATAGACACATGCGTGGACACAAAGTCTTTAAAATACTAGTTGGAAGGAATTCAGACAAGTACAGCTTCTTTCTGATAAACAAATTCCTCAGAAAAGTTTGTGTAGAGTCTCTAAATTTCCTCTTAATGCCATTTTCTGTGCCTAAACCTTTGTGCCTAAATGAAGGCGCAGGCAGCGCTAGCACGGTGAGACGATACCATGAGCTGGGTCTCGCGCAGTCTCTGGCAGAGCAGTCACAGCAGGAGACCTCTGTAAGTAGAGTGGAGGAGGACCCCAGCCCCCACCCACCCTCGACCCCCTCAGGTAGCTGAGAGCAGCTTCCAGAGGAGGGAGGGATGCAGGTTACAGAGAAGGCGGGGAAGAGCAGAAGAGAGTGGCTTTCACTTACTCCTGGACTTCCCTCATTCCCTGATTGATATTACAAGGGTCGCTATAGCCCAGGAACAGCTCTCTGAGACAACTAGACTCTCATTTCTTGAGACTGTGAAACAGGCAATCTAGGGAGTTCACTGCCACTGGCAAAGAGAGACGTTGGAAAGTTCTGGTAACACCTAAGTCTTGGTGCTGTTTACCCCAGCCCTAGGAACAGTTGAGTGTAGGTGAGCTTAAAAAGGGACAAGAGCAAAGCTAGACTACACTTTAATTTTTATGTTAGGTCTTAATGCAACAAAAGCTAAAAGATTTTTTTTTAAGTTTTAATTTATTTGAAAGACAGAGACAGAGACAGAGACAGGAGAGTGCTTCCATCCATTGGTTCACTCCCCAGATGCTCACAACAACCAACACTGAACCAGGCAAAAGCCAGGAGCCAGGAACCCAATCCAGGTCTCCTACACGAGTGACGGGGACCCAAGTCCTTGAGCCATCATCTGCTGCCTCCCAGGGTGCACGTTGGAAGAAGCGTGGATGGAGAGCGGAGCTGGGACTTGCACGCCCTCTGAACAAGGAGGAGGGTGCCTCAAGCATCTTAGCTGCGGGCCCAAGGTCCACCTCTATGTGGTCTTTAAAATCCTTTTTTAAACTAGCGTGCGGCACTGCATTGAGCACTGATCTCGGGGCCAGCGCTGTGCCACAGCAGATGAAGCCACCACCTGTGACGATGGCAAAAGGAGAGTGGTTTTGCTGGAGAAACCAGCAAAGCTGTCCCATAGTTGATGGCATTTGAATTTGGTGGGAAAGCCTGAGTAGGATTTATACATCTCTCAGGCAAAGGCATGATGAAGGCACAGGAATAACTGGCAAGATAAGGAAACGGCTGGTGCTCTCGGGAGACTGCTGTGCCAGAGGACCTGAGACGTGAGGATGAGTTCAGCTGAGGCACTGGAACGCCCCTTTTCACTGTGTGCAGTTGGAGGAGCAGCAAACTCCAAATCAGTCGATGTGACAAGCTGGCAAGCCCGGATTCATTTTCCAGGTCTACTGGTGTAGTTCCCTCAGTAGTTCTCAAGCTTGACCATGCATCAGCATCACTGTTGCAAAACAGATCGCTGGGTCCCTCCGAGTTTCTGATTTTGTGGGTCTGTGTTTCTAACAGTTTCCCAAGTGCTGCTGCTGCTGGTCCGAGGACCAGCCCTTGAGAACCACTGCCCATTCATTACCAGTGCCCTTCAGAGCCCGTGCTGCTGGGGCTAGGCTTACAACTCACAAACTGGTGTGTGGTTTTGGTATAGACCCACGTTTCCCAAAGGACTGAGTTCCCGCTGCTTCTCCACCAATAGTTTGACTCATGATGAATGGCCAGGCCAGAGAAAGTTTCACAACAGCAAGTAGATAGTTGCTATGGTGATTCTGTCTTTTTCTGGGGATGTATTTCTGCATGATTTTGGATTAGAGTTGAAAATGGACTCTATCACTTGATAGCTAAATGAATAATTGCAATGATCGCTCCTGATCTGGCTGCATTGAAGAGGACTACCTGTTGAACCATTTAATTAGTGGATGATGTCATAACTCTGAATCCGCTGCAGGCGGGGGAAGTTGCCCATCAGCCACACTTCACAGTGCAGGTGGACAAGGGCAGTTCTCCACTATGCTCTGGCAGGCTAATCATATGTTTAGTGTCTGCCACCCCTGACAGCTGACAGCCCCACAGTCCACTCCAAACTGGAGGTCCTGAGGAGCCACACGTGTCACAGGAGTCCCAGAGAATCATACTTACTTGGACCACTGGGGATTCACAGCAGGCTGTGCTGGGGAGTCTCAGCATTGTGTCTGCGGCTGGATTTTCTGTTTGGACGGGTTAGCATATAGAGGCCCTAGCAGAGGCAGGTCCTGTGTGGGCTGCAGGGCAGAGGGAAGGAGTTCCAGCACAGAGGGAGTCGGAAGTCTTCCATTCTAGCCCCTGTTAGATGGTGGCTATGTGGTTGACTAAGTCACTCAACCTTTCTCAGCCTCAATTTTTTCATCTCAAAAGTGGAAATCTTATTCACTTAAAAGTTTCAAACAGGGAAATAACCTAGATGCCTAGATGGTATATGCGAAGGTACCTTTTAAACTGTAGAACTATATGTTTGTGCCATTTTTTAAAATATTTAAAATATATTTGAATATCACTAAAGGAGACAACTTGATCTCCTGCCTTTTTTTCTTTCTAAGTCACTTCTATTTTGTGATCTTGGCTATATTTTATTTATCTCTATTATCTGCCTGTGTCTTGTTTGAAATGAAATGAGGGCTGAAGAAATAGATACATACTATATAGACAGATTGGACAGAAGATAGACAGATGACAGATAGTTAAATAGATGCCCCAGACCCTCAGAGGGATTCTGCATGTGTTAGTGTGTGGCATCCATTGACCAGGGTCTCACGGTCAGTTGCATATATATGAGAGGGTCTTTAAAAAGTTATGGAAAATATGTAATGTAAGAAAACAACCATACATGGATTTCATACCTTCTTGCACCAAAATAAGCATTTCAAATTCCATTTCCATAAACTTTTTTTTTATTTATTTGACAGGCAGAGTTAGTGAGAGAGAGAAACAGAGAGAAAGGTCTTCCTTCCATTGGTTCACCCCCCAAGTGGCCACTATGGCCAGTGTGCTGTGCCAATCCAAAGCCAGGAGCCAGGTGCTTCTTCCTGGTCTCCCATGCGGGTGCAGGGCCCAAGCACTTGGGCCATCCTCCACTGCCCTCCCGGGCCACAGCAGAGAGCTGGACTGGAAGAGGAGCAACCGGGATAGAATCCGGTGCCCCAACCAGGACTAGAACCCAGAGTGCCTGCGCCACAGGCAGAGGATTAGCCTAGTGAGCCGCGGCGCCGGCCTCCATAAACTTTTTAGAGTACCCCCATGGTAGGCACTTCTTAAGACTGACATCATGTGTATTTTTAAAGCAAATTCTGTGCTTTTCTACCTAGCACTTGCTGAAAGTGGTAAGAATAGATTTTAAGCGCCATTGTCTTTACTGATTTATTTATTAGGCGCTTTGTGGAAACCTCGCAGGTTCCAGACGCCATGATCAGCCCATGATCAGTACTGAGGATACAGAAATGTCACCTTCTGTCAGTCACCCTCACAGCAATGTGCTCCCCTTCACATCCGCCTGATCCCTCGGGGCAGGAGCAATGGACCAGGCCTCGAGCAGTGTGTTAGACACAAAATCACCAGCTGATACACCAGTCGGCAGAGGCGGCTCTGAGACGCACGCGGTGGTGGAGAGCCATGGGAATGTCTGGGTCTCTGCCGTGTGCTGCAGGGTACGGCCCCTCAGGATCCGAATCCCAGTGATTCTTCTGTGATGTAAAATCAATCTGTGAATCAAAATTATGAATTAGCATTTCCAGAAACTACAAATAACAAAAACTGTTTATATTGGGTGATTTGAAAATGGTCATTTTATAAAGTTATGAACACATTAAAGATTGTAATTTGCTAATGAGGGTAGAACAGAACTTAGTGAGGTATAGGCCGGCGCCGTGGCTCAACAGGCTAATCCTCCGCCTAGTGGCGCCGGCACACCAGGTTCTAGTCCCTGTCGCTCCTCTTCCAGGCCAGCTCTCTGCTGTGGCCCGGGAGTGCAGTGGAGGATGGCCCAAGTGCTTGGGTCCTGCACCCTATGGGAGACCAGGAGAAGCACCTGGCTCCTGGCTTCGGATCAGCGCGGTGCGCCAGCCACAGCGGCCATTGGAGGGTGAACCAACAGCAAAAGGAAGACCTTTCTCTCTGTCTCTCTCTCACTGTCCACTCTGCATGTCAAAAATTAAAAAAAAAAAAAAAAGAACTTAGTGAGGTATAGTTTGGTGTGCCACTGAGCACCAACCACAGTGCTCTCTTTACAACTTGGAGCTGTTTTAGGGTCAGTTGTGCTAGAAGCTGTGGACTTGATTTTGTAAAATCTGAATGTATGGATATTATTGATAGGGAATGATAAAAGCATTTCACCCAGGGTTTTCTAAGGCCTGTTGTTTTTTATGCTCAAAGTACTTGAGAAATGGTTACATTTTTCCACGGAAAATTTGTTTTGTAGTGTTGTGATGGAGGGCTATTGCTGTACTGTTATTTTTTTTTCTATGTGGATATCAAAGGCAACATATGAAATTCAAAAAAGAAAAATGAGTATTAAATTTTGATTGTGATAAAATACACATAACTGGAAATTTACCACTGTAACCGTTTTAAGTGTAGTTCAGTGTAATAAGTATGTGCACGTTGCTATGCAACCATCGCCACCATCCGTCTCTAGAACTTTACTTTCTAAATATACGAGCAGTAATAACCATGTCACATGTTATTATTCATCCATTTATGTTAAGACTGCCTTTGAGGAAGAGTAGTCACTCACTAGCCTCCCTGTACCAGCAAGCCTCGCCAATCCTATTGTGGCTCTGAGTGGGCCAGTATAAAGCTTTTGAATGATTGCAGCAATGAATAAATTCTCACTGACGTGTCCATCCCTTTTCTTCTGCAAAGTGTGAATGAGGCCCACAGAACGTGCTCAATGCTGTTTGGCCCAAGGAAAGGCCCTGCAGAGTCTAGGACGCAGGGTGCCGTGGTACAAACCTTCCAGGCACTCAGTGGCCCAGCGGCGCTCAATTCTGGGGCTTGTGTCAATGGTGGTCCATGCATTTGTTTCTCTATTGCCTTGCTCTGTGGCCCATAGAGACAGAACTATCAGAAAAACAAAGAGACTTGTATTTCTGCTATTTCCAGCCAGACCACGCCCAGCGTCATTTGCCAGTAACTCTGATCCTGTGTATTCCTTCGGGCAGCCGCCCTTCCAGCCCACTGCCAAAGTGTGACGATGGGAGGACTGGCTGAGAGTAACAATCATTGTATCATATATTGCCCACTTCTGAGTGCCAGGCACTGTGACACGTGTCTTGCATGCGTTATTTCAAATAATCCTCAAATTGCCTTCCAGAATCAAGGTGAGGCCTCATTTACAGCTGCTAGTGTGTCCTGTGCTACCTTCACTTGGTCCCTAAAGCTACTTTGTTACATTTTTATTTCACTAATGAAGATACTGGGGCTCAGAGTTTGGAAGTCCTTGCTGTTTACTTAACTGTGAGTGACAAAGCTGAGATTCAAGTTCAGGCCTATCTGGCCCCTCAACCCTCTTAGGCTTCCCAGCTACATCGTGTGAATTTTATTCCTGCTTGGACAGCTGATATGTTGTAGGTTCCTGGCTTTTTAAGCATTTTGATACATCTTGACTCTGTTGCCATCTGTTAGGCACATGTGACTCAGAGTCAGAGTCTGGGTCTTGGATTCGCGTCTGGAGAAGCAGTCTTGTCAGGGCTGTGGCTGTTTTTAAAAGCTGAGATTACAAGAAAGCTCACACCAAGAACAAACACTGGCTAAGTGGACTGAAACACACAAGGCAGCCTTGACTAGCACCATTTGAAAGAGGTGGGGAAGCTGACAGCCAGGTGGTTAACCCTTCAGACTCCCTGAAGTACTCTGCTACCCTAAACCAGCAATAGGGGACCAGACGCGACATAGCTGTCTAAAATGCTCAGTATCAAGTCTATTAGTTGACGTTTCAATAGACTTTACCAAAATAATTCCAAGTCCTTTTCTGGCTTTCCCCTCTCAGTACAAAAGTAATGCATTTAGTTGTAGAAAAATCATAAAACATGGAAGAACCAAAAATGCAAATGAAGAATGCCCCTTTGTGGAGCTGCTTCCTTGGAGTCCCAGGAGGGGAGACCCTGGACTGACGGTTGCCCTGTGGTAGGCACTGAGCCCTAGTCCTCTCCTGGTGAGAGCCAGCATGACAGGATTCCGGACCCTTCAAGCCAAGAATGAACCCAGGTTAAATAAATGACTGACACCTGTCAGGAAAGCTGGGCAAGATTCCTGATAGTGTGCAACTGATTTCTGGTTTGCAGCTTTTCTTTCTCTCTCTCTGCTTCTCTGAATTAATCACAGAAAGAATTTGCAAGCCTTTTGTTAAGATCTTAGTTGTATTCATCTTTGAAAGTTGTGTTGGAAATTGTATTGAACTTCACACACTGAAAGGTGTCTTTCATTGGTTCGTGTACAAAATACATGTTTTGGGGACCAGCACTGGGCGCAGTGGGTTAAAGCCCCAGCCTGTGGTGCTGGGATCCCATATGGGTCTCGGTTCGAGTCCACTTCTGATCCGGCTCCCTGCTGATGCCCCGGGAAGGCAGTGGCGAATGGCCTGAGTGCTTGGCCCCCTGCAGCCATGTGGAAAACCCAGAAGAAGCTCCTGGCTCCTGGCTTTGGCCTGGCCCAGCTCTGGTCATTGCAGCCATTTGGGGAGTGAACCAGCAGATAGAAGATTCCCCCAACCCCTCTCTCCCACAAACTACACGGTCCCTTCAGAATTCCTTGCAGTGGATTTACGCTGTGCTAGTTTAACTCATCTAGAATTTCGTCTCTCCAAATGCCCTCTGAGCTACTGCTGGCAGCAAGAGGAATTGGCATGAGATTTGGGAAGTGGATGCACAGGAGGAGCAAGGTCAGTGTAGGTGACCACGCACGGCTGCCGCTGCACCCTCTGCCATTAATCTGCTGCCTCTCCTCGTCGGTGTGGGCCCCTGGCCAGCTCTCAGGCTCCTCCAAGGCCCAAGCCAGGTGCACGAGCATTTCTCGTGTGTCATCAAAGTTGGAGGTGGTGAGGGACGGATGCGGAGTCCAGTTTCTCCCCTCTCAGCAGCAGTGTCGATCTGCAGGTTCTTGGGGCCACCAGCTACAGAGGTAGAAAGCCTGTCATAGACTTTTCCCGGATCCCACGCTGTGTGAGTTCAAATCCCTACAATAATACTCATGTATTTCCACATAGCACTGTAGCTCGAACCCTGTTAGAGGAGGAGTCGCTTCACTGGGTGATTCTGCCCAGAGGCAGAGTACCCTTTACAGCACTGGCAGGAGGCCAGGTCCCCAGGAGGTGAGACAGCACTCAAAGTGGCACAGTGGTGCTGTAGGTCTGAGCTTGGTCTCAGACGTCAAGGAGACCCAGGCTTACCTCCAGAGTCACCTCCTCCTGGGCAGACTTGGCCAGTCCTTCAGCTTCCAGGGGCTTAGTTCTCCCATTTGTGAAACAGAGACATGGCACTGGGTTCCCCAGAGAAATAGACCAGTAGGATATTCCCCCACCCCCACAGATACTTCAAACTTCCCTAGAAAAAGTGGAATTAAAAGACACACTGGGCTTGGGTTCCTGCACCTGCGTGGGAGACCAGGAGGAAGCACCTGGCTCCTGGCTTCAGATCGGTGCAGCGCCAGCTGTGGCGGCCATTTGTGGGGTGAACCAACAGAAGGAAGACCTTTCTGTCTCTCTCACACTGTCTGTAACTCCCTCTGTCTCCCTCTCTCACTAACTCTGCCTGTCAAAAAATAAAAATAAATAATAATAAAAAAGACACTGGGGCAAGTTTTTGGTTCAGCACTGAAGTCGTTGCTTTGGACACCTGCAGCCCATACCCGAGTTCCTGGTTCCAGGCCTGGCCACTCCACTTCAGATAATGAATGCATCCTAGGAGGCGGTGGTGGTGGCTCAAGCCCTCGGCCCTTGCCAGTCACGTGAGAGACCTGGGTGGAGTTCCTGGCTCCTGACTTCAGGCAAGCCTAGCTCCAGTTATCGCAGGCTTTTGGGGAGTGAACCAGCAGATGGAAGATCTGTCTGTATGTCTCTCTCTCTTTCTGTGTCTTTCTGCCTTTTAAATAAAAATGAAAATAAATAAAAATTGTAAAGGTACATCTATTGGTGCAAAATAATTTGAAATACATGCATAGCTTTTTCACTGTAAATAGTTTATTATAGGAGTTGTGGCACTGGAGCAGCTCAGGATCTGTCTGTCAGCTGGAGAGTTGCTGGTGCAGTGTGGGAGCAAACTGGTGTGCCGGCTTGAAGATGGCAGACAGAGGGTTCTCCCTCCCCCACCTCTTATTCTACACAGGCTTGGCTGAGGCCCCCCACGTGGGGAGGCCCTCTGCTTGCTCAGTCTACAGATGGAAATGTGAATCTCATCCAGAAACACTCTCAGGGACACCCACAATCATGTGGGACCAGCTGTCTAGGCACTACCTGCCCAGCAAGTTAACACAAAGTTAATGATCACAAACACAAGATTGTAAGATTGAAATGAACCCAGATACCTTAAACAAGCAGCACTGTAGGGAGCACAGACAGTCAGTAACTGCAGCTGTGACTAAAGCAGAAACATACCAGTGCAATCAGTTTCCATCTAGGAGGAAAAAGATACTGTTTGGGGCTGGGGATGTGGCACAGCGGGCTACGCCGCTGCTCGGGACACCCTCATCCCACATCAGAGTCCCTGCTCAAGTCCCAGTCCCCCTTTCCAATCCAGCTTCGTGCTAACGCAGCCTGGGAGGCAGTAGATGACAGCACAACTGCTTGCATTCCTGTCACCCACGTGGGAGATCCAGATGGAGCTCCTGGCTCCTGGCTTCACCCCGGCCCAGCCTGGCTGTTGCAGGCATTTGGAGAGAGAATCAGCAGATGGAAGCTCACGCTCGCTCTCTCCCTCCATCCCTCCCTCCCTTTCTGTCACTCTGCTTTTCAGATAAATAAGTTGAGAGAGAGGGAGAGGGAGAGGGAGAGGGAGAGGGAGAGGGAGAGGGAGAGGGAGAGGGAGAGGGAGAAGGAGTGGGAGAGGGAGAGGGAGAGAAAGTCTTTTGTTAGGTAGTAAATTAGAAAAATTAACCAAATTTGTCACTAGTGTATTTCTTCAAAGCCTGTCCTTACACTCTTAACCTAAGGCCAAGGACCATTCTCTGCCTTCGCTCTGGCGGAAGAGGGGCCGGAGCAGAGGAGTTAGGCGGTCAAGAACCTTTTCAGGTGGTGATGAGTGCACTTGATGAAAGGGACCCAACCCTGGCGCGAGTGTACGGCTGCCATTACCCAGCCGCGTTCTTGCCCTGTCACATGAGGCTGGGAACCACATCCGTGGTTCTGGGCTGTTTGACTTGTTGAATTTGAGGAGGAAAATTTTCTATATGTTTGACGTGGTTTTTCTTTTTCTTTTTTTCTTTTTCTTTTTGACAGGCAGAGTGGACAGTGAGAGAGACAGAAAGAAAGGTCATCCTTTTCCGTTGGTTCACCCCGCATGGATGCTGCGGCCGGCGTATCGCACTGATCCGAAGCCAGGAGCCAGGTGCTTCCTCCTGGTCTCCCATGTGGGTGCAGGGCCCAAGGACTTGGGCCATCCTCCACTGCACTCCCGGGCCATAGCAGAGAGCTGGCCTGGAAGAGGGGCAACCAGGATAGAATCCGGGGCCCTGACCGGGACTAGAACCCGGGGTGCTGGTGCTGCAGGCGGAGGATTAGCCTAGTGAGCCGCGGCGCCGGCCTTCATTTCTGCTCTTGACTTATTAGATGCTGTCTGCCTTTGTCCAAGCTCCCTCTGTGCACTGAAGGTGCCTGAGAGCAGATCTTTCTGACCCTGCCCTGCCTGGCCTCTGGCAGAAGGACATCTGAGGTTACGTGGGCTCCCCAGGGGCTGCTGTGCTGGTTGGCTTCAGATGAAGGGAGAAGGACTTTCACGCCAAGTGTAGGCATTGGTGCAAAGGAGAAATTAAAAAGCAACCACAGGGAAGAGGGACGGATCCTAATCCCTGGGAGGGTGAAGCTTCCTTCTTTTAATTGTGTCCCAGTGTGGCTGATTCTCGAGGAGAAAATCATTCTTCATAGTTAGACATCATGAAATTTTATCAAAGACTCACATGCGCTTTATGGATGAAGAAAGTCATTTTAGTAGCATGTATTAATGATGGAATCAAATGATGACTGAACCCAAAACCCAGTAGCCTTAGGTTATCATAAGAAAGACGATAAAATATTCATTTCTTTGTAATTATACTGAGTTAGAGGTAAAATAGGGGAAAAGGCCTGTGGCTTTGAAGAGTGGATTTGAGAAAGACCCTCTGTGAACAGGGAAGAGTAAATGGCACTGTGCTAAATAAAGGCCCTACGGTCATTGAGACACAGGACTTCACTAATCTGCTTTCCAAGTTCTAATTCGTCTGTGAGCAAACGTCAGCAGTTAGTGCCCACCCTGTGTAATCACACGTTTTATTACTTTCTCATGTACTCTCTGTTTTAGTTTGCACACAGTCTGGTAGCAAATGCAGAAATTCTTTGAAACCTGACCTATTTTGCCCCTCCCCACAATAACAGAGGATTTGAGATATGCTCTGCTGTCTGTATCCTCTGTGAAGGTACAGATCTTCATCTTTTGGAGACGTGAACCCCTTTGAGAATTTGGTGCAAGGTAGAAACATGGCCTCTAGAAAGAGCACCTCCTGCATTTACAGACGCCCCTTGATTTTGCAGGTAATTCCCCAGGGGTGCATGGACTCTAATGCAGATGTTTGGACTCCAGCGTGAGAGCCACTGCTTCACAGTGAGGAGGATGATTCCAACTTGGAGTGGGTCCAGGGAGCTTAGTGCAGAATCAAGAGCAGGGAGAAGTCAAATGACTTTTTGTCTTTCTATATTTAAATGTCCTAAACATACCACATCTAAATATAATTTTGAAAGGATCATTTCTTGGTACACCATATTTTTGAAGGACAAATTAGTCATATTTAACAATGTTCATAGATTTTGACTCAGTCATTCCAGTTGCAGAAATCTATCCTAAAGACATATCCAGAGATGTGGAAAAAGATCTAATCCAAGGAAATTTATTTGTGACAACAAGATTTTGACAACAACGTAGAGATTGGGGACTGGGGAAGGAAATTGGTAGA
This sequence comes from Lepus europaeus, assembly GCF_033115175.1. Classification (NCBI taxonomy): domain Eukaryota; kingdom Metazoa; phylum Chordata; class Mammalia; order Lagomorpha; family Leporidae; genus Lepus; species Lepus europaeus. Next base: position 175,350,912 of record NC_084828.1, read on the forward strand.
TAATTAAATTAATTCCATCTATATAATACATTATTCCAAACCTTTAAAAGTTGTGTTTTTAAGACTAGTGGCTGCTAATACTAACTGAAAGAATTAAAAAGGAGAGAATGATCCAACATGGGAAGCTGGATACACAGCAGACTCATAGAATGGCAGATGTCCTTAAGAGCACTCTGGCCTCAGAATTAGCCCTTAAGGCATTTGGATCTGGCTCAAGAGCCCATGAGAGTATTTTAGGCATGGAAAGCCAAGACACTCTGGCAAAAAAAAAAAAGAAGACCTAAATGAAAGATCTCTGCGAGTGAGATCCCAGTAGAAAAAACGGGCCATCAAAGAAGGAGGTACCTTTCTCTGAAGGGAAGAGAGAACTTCCACTTTGACTATGACCTTGTCTAAATAAGATTGATGTCCACGAACTCAAAAGGCTTCCATAGCCTTGGAAACTCATGACTAGAGCCTAGGGAGATTACTGACGCCATAAACAAGAGTGTCAATTTGCTAAGTCAACAACAGGAGTCACTGTGTACTTACTCCTCATGTAGGATCTCTGTCCTTAATCTATTGTTCAATGTGAATTAATGCTATAACTAGTACTCAAACAGTATTTTACACTTTATGTTCTGTGTGGATGCAAACTGTTGAAATCGTTACTTCATATATACTAAATTGATCTTCTGTATATAAAGATAATTGAAAATGAATCTTGATGTGAATGGAATGGGAGAGGGAGCGGGAGATGGGAGGGTTTTGGGTGGGAAGGAAGTTATGGTGGGAGGAAGCCATTGTAATCCATAAACTGTACTTTGGACATTTATTATTACTAAATAAAAGTTAAAAAATATTGTGTTTTTATAAAATACTTAATGTCATGGCATATATAATGTCAAATTTAAATGGACAGAAAAGACTCTCTTTTTTCTCTTTTTTAACTTTTATTTAATAAATATAAATTTTGAAAGTACAACTTTTGGGCCGGTGCTGCAGCTCAATAGGCTAATCCTCCACCTATGGCGCCAGCACACCAGGTTCTAGTCCCGGTCGGGGCACTGGATTCTGTCCCGGTTGCTCCTCTTCCAGTCCAGCTCTCTGCTATGGCCCGGGAGTGCAGTGGAGGATGGCCCAAGTCCTTGGGCCCTGCACCTGCATGGGAGACCAGGAGAAGCACCTGGCTCCTGGCTTCAGATCAGCGTGGTGCGCCGGCCGCAGCGTCCATGTGGGATGAACCAACGGAAAAGGAAGACCTTTCTCTCTGTCTCTCTCTCTCACTGTCCACTCTGCCTGTCAACAACAAAAACAACAAAACAAAACAAAACCAAAAAAGAGAGAAAGTACACCTTTTGGGTTATAGCGTTTTTTCCCCTCCATAACCACCATCCCACCCGTAAACCATCCCATCTCCTACTCCCTCTCCCATCCCATTCTTCATTAAGATTCATTTTTTAATTATCTTTCTATACAGAAGATCAACTTACTATATACTAAGTAAAGATTTCAACAGTTTTCACCCACACAGACACACAAAGTACAAAGTACTGTTTAAATACTAGTTTTACCATTAATTCGCATAGTACAACACATTAAGGACAGAGATCCTACATGGGGAGTAAGTGCACAGTGACTCCCGTTGTTGACTTAACAATTGACACTCTTATTTATGATGTCAGTAATCACCCAAGGCTCTTGTCATGAGCTACGAAGGCTATGGAAGCCTGTTGAGTTCACAGACTCCGATCTTATTTAGACAAGGCCATAATCAAAGTGGAAGTACTCTCCTCCCTTCAGAGAAAGGTACCTCCTTCTTTGATGACCCGTTCTTTCCACTGGGATCTCACTCACAGAGATCTTTGATTTACGTCATTTTTGCCACGGTGTCTTGGCTTTCTGTGCCTAGGAAACTCTCATGGGCTTTTTAGCCAAGATCCGAATGCCTTAAGGGCTGATTCTGAGGCCAGAGTGCTGTTTAGGGCATTTGCCATTCTATGATGACTCATATTATTCTAAATTAAAGAATTAAAAATTAGAGTGGATTTTAGAAGTGTGTGTGTGTGTGTGTATGTGTGTGAGATAGAGAATTAGAGATGATTATCTAGAATCTCTCTAATTTATGTTAATGTATTTTCTAATGCTTTTATAATTTATTGTTCTGTTTCATCAGTTAAGTAAACCAGTAATCATCATATTCATACAATGTACAAGGTACTATATACAACTAAGTGATATTTTCTGTCGGAAAAAATAAAACAAGTGAGACCCATACATTTAATCTATGGCATCCAAAAGACACCTGGGAATTCTCTTGCACTGATTCCTGCATATGTTTTATTTCCCCTTTGTGATGTAGATGACTGTGGGTAGAGGAGTCCATGTAATCCAGCGTGCTACAGCATTTCTTTGAACTGGGCGCTGTTCTAGGTGCTGAAATTGTTCCCCATTTTAAAGTCTTCAGTACTTTTCAAAGTCATATAGTGCTTTTAAAATTCATTCTGAAGTGAATTTTATTGCAAAACAGAAATGCATTGATTATCAGCTGAAGAATGAGATAAATCCTAGCCGATTCTCATCATAATTTCCCCAACAGCAGACACCTTACTTCCATATGCATGTTTCCTGTTTTTTAAAAAATGAAGGTACTATTACCTACCTCAGAGTGCTAGTGGCAGGATTAAGTGAAATATTGAAAATACAGTATCTATCATAGTGTCAAGCAAATAGTTGGTCTTACTGTTTCTTTTCCATTTCTTCTCAGTTATTAGATTGAACCATGTGTAACTGCTCATATTCAATCGTTTTTACCTATAAAAATGGCAGTTTTATTCAGTTCAATCTAGTAATAGTGATTGACTATGATAGATAGTAACATCCTTGATGAATTTTAAGAAAAAAATGATTAGAACTTAAGAGACCTTGATGTACTTATGACAAAACAATTCAATGAGATTCTGAAAACTAAAGATGTTGTTTACTTTTAAACTGGAAAACTATCCATACTAATTCTGTTTTAAAAACAAAAAGAGCATATTTTATAAAAATAATATATAATTTTTAAAATCCTGTAAGCCAAGTCAACCAAAAAATAATAGATGTGCCACAAATGTTTTCAACAGGAGAACAGATTAACAATTGGTATTTCTGGCCGGCGCCATGGCTCAATAGGCTAATCCTCCACCTGCGGCGCTGGCACACCAGGTTCTAGTCCCGGTCGGGGCGCCGGATTCTGTCCCAGTTGCTCCTCTTCCAGTCCAGCTCTCTGCTGTGGCCCGGGAGTGCAGTGGAGGATGGCCCAGGTCCTTGGGCCCTGCACCCACATGGGAGACCAGCAGAGGCACCTGGCTCCTGGCTTCGGATCAGTGTGATGAGCCGGCCACAGTGTGCTGGCCGCGGCGGCCATTGGAGGGTGAACCAATGGCAAAAGGAAAACCTTTCTCTCTGTCTCTCTCTCTCACTGTCCACTCTGCCTGTCAAAAAAAAATTGGTATTTCTAATGTAAAAGCATTACCAAAAATTAACAGGAAGAAAATGTGAAACTCAACAGAAAAACTGGAGGATTCATTTGTTCAAGGAATGAATGAAAATATACCCAACTAGTACATGACATTGCCACTTCAGACTGGCAAAATTAAAACGAGTGACAGCCTCTAGTGCTGATAGGGATGTTGGGGAAAGTGTACCAGCATGCCTGGCTGGTGAGAGATATGATTGAATTGCAATCTGATGCTATCTATTAAAATAAAAAAATCTGTGTACCTTTTGATCCACAACTACTTTGCATCCAGGTATCTGTTCCCTAGAATGAAAGTGAGCATATGTTCAAAGTGGTTTATTGCCACATTATTTTAAAGGCACAAAATAAAGCAAATACAAACTGGGATTGCTCAGCAATAGGGGAATGGTTGAATATGTTACAGCACACTGCAGAATAAAATGTGCAGTCATTACAGAATTCTTGCTGAGTGAGAAAAAGTAAGGTCTTAATAAATATGTGCATGTCCTAAAGTTTTTCAAAATAATGGCGAAAGCTCTCTGTGTATATTTATGTTATGTATACATAATGGACATCTGTACATTTGTGTACTCAGTTATGAACACAGGAGCATAAAGAGTAAGGTAGATGTAGATGCAATAATTTGTTATAATGGGCGACTGTGAGGAAATAATGTAAATTGAAACAGAAGCATATGAGAAAGGAAAAGCTAAGTCAAAAAATACTGCATTTAAAAAAAAAACAGTATGTATGATACAGTCCCTCTAATGGGTGTATGTGAAATTATATGTGGCTGTTCACATGTATAACTATTTGATGAGAAAAAACAGAACAGTCGCAGCAAGTGTCACTGAGCCCACGCTCGTCTCAGTGCAGCCTGCGTGTCTTGGCGTGGCCATCAAGAGCACGAACGTGACAATGGAAACCCCACCACTGCCAAGCCCATTCACAGGGGGGTGGCGGCGTGCGCTCCCGCCATCAGATAAATGAAAGTGAATGAAGTAAACCAGAAGAGCCCACTCCTGGAGACCGCAGAGAATGTCTGCAGGGAGTTACTGGTAGGAAGAGACGAAAATGGAAATAATGAAGTCAGCACTGGCAGCACATTTGTTAGAGGCTGCATTCAAGCCTCCAGGTAAACCCAGGACTGAGAAGCCGGAGAGCTGGGCTCCCTCCTCTGTGGACAGCGTTGTGATGGATGTGCAGAGTCCAGCGTCCATGGGCCTGGAGTGCAGCTGGGGTGATGCAGCACTTAGCAGTCACGTGGTCACTGGACTTCAGGGCTGGCTGGGCTGGGAGGATCGTCCACCAGAGGATGCAATGGTTGATTTGGTCTTTGTTTTTTTTACATTGTTACTGCATTTTAAAAATATATAAGAGAAGTTTACCATTTTAGCCATTGTCAAGGTACAGTTCAGCAGTATGAAGTACATTCACATTTTTGTGACAAAGGTTTTTTTTTTTTTTTTTTTTTTGACAGGCAGAGTGGAAAGTGAGAGAGAGAGAGACAGAGAGAAAGGTCTCCTTTTCCCATTGGTTCACCCCACAATGGCCACTGAGGCCGGCGCGCTGCGGCTGGCGCACCATGCTGATTCGAAGCCAGGAGCCAGATGCTTCCTCCTGGTCTCCCATGGGGGTGCAGGGACCAAGGACTTGGGCCATTCTCCACTGCACTCCCGGGCCACAGCAGAGAGCTGGCCTGGAAGAGGAGCAATCGGGACAGAATCCAGCGCCCCGACCGGGACTAGAACCCGGGGTGCAGGCGCTGCAGGCAGAGGATTAGCCTATTGAGACGAGGCGCCGGCAGTGCCAAAGGCTTTTAAAAATAGATCCACACCCAGGTACACAGGGCCTTTTTGTACTCTCTCTCTGGCACTTGCTGTAAATTTATGATTATCTCACAATTAAATATTTCCTGTGTGTTGCGCAGCAGCTTCCTCAGAGTGAGGAGAGGGCACACAGCGAGATTCCAGACAGAGTGAGGAGAGGGCACACAGCGAGATTCAGACAGACTCCCCCACACGCTTTCACGCAGAGCGCTGCCACCTTGTCTCGTTCACGTGCTGTATTCCTATGTGAGAATTTTTAGATGTTGTGTTAAGAAATGGTCCTATTACAAAAAAAATTGCTTGGACCTTCCTATTTACTGATTAGGAGATATGAACTTAGCTTTACAAGGTCATTAAGAGATTAAAGGCAGGACTAGGACACAGATTCAGAACAACCAGCTCTCAGTCCAGTGCTCCCTCCACCACTCCCGGGACCCAGGTGAAACACCTTCAGATGGTAGTACAGGTAATGTGATGTTACAGACAGGGAGGAACCCCTTGTTGAGAAAAGACCTAAAGATTCAGAAACCTAGGGTTTCAGATTCAAGTTTGTAATCTTGATCAAATAAACGTGTGGCCATGTGCCTTTGTCTCCTGGAGGGATATGCAGCCTAAGTTAATATATCTGGCCTGGGTCTTAGAGAAATTAAAAGAAAACCAGGGGGCCGGCGCTGTGGCTTAGCGGGTAAAGCCGCTGCCTGCAGTGCCGGCATCCCTTATGGGCGCTGGTTCAAGACCTGCTGCTCCACTTCCAATCCAGCTCTCTGCCATGACCTGGGAAAGCAGTAGAAGATGGCCCAAATCCTTGGGCCTCTGCACCTGCATGGGAGACCCGGAGGAAGCTCCTGGCTCCTGGCTCCTGGCTTTGGATTGGCACAGCTCCGGGCATTGCGGCCAGTTGGAGAGTGAACCAGCAGATGGAAGACCTCTCTCTTTCTCTCTCTCTCACTGCCTTTCCTTCTCTTTTTGTGTAACTGTGACTTTCAAGTGAAAGGAAGGAAAGAAGGAAGGAAGGAAAGAAGGAAGGAAGGAAGGAAGGAAGGAAGGAAGGAAGGAAGGAAGGAAGGAAGGAAGGAAGTGGGGGGGAGGAAGAGAGGGAAGAAGGGAGGGGTCGGAAGGGGAGGGGAGGGGAGCAGATGAATCTCTGCTTTCCCATTCATTCAGCACATGCTTCATGAGTCTGCTAAGTGGGGGTGCGATGGTGATCAGAACAGGAGCCTACCTGGTCTTTGCTCCCACGAGCTTACTCACTGGAAGGGTGGAATGCAGTCATGATTACAATAACAAAAGTAATGGAGGACACTTCCAACTGAGCTGGAGAAGGAAAGGGAAGCAAACCGTACAACAGAGAATGATCCAAAAATGGCTGGGGCAGGCTTCCTTGAAGAAGTGCTTGCACTGGATCTGCAGGATGTGTGAATACTAACTGGACGTGCTTGGGGATAGCTAATTGTAAATAAAAGTATAGATCCAAGTTCCTTAGGGAAGCTGCGTGGGAAAAACATCTGTGTAGAGAAGCAGTATTGTGTAGGCTCAGCAAGGCCCAGGCCTCCCGTCTCCCAGCCCAGGCGATGCCACAGGAGAGGGACAGTGCCCTTCTGATATAGCCTAGGGCGGATTCTCAGGAGAGAGGCCAGGCTGCCGTGGCCAATCAGTCAGAGTTGGCACTAACGCTGACGTGTACTTGCCATCTTAGTACCGAATATCATACATATCACACATAACTGTAACATAGTACAGTGTATCCAGCTCAAGTGTTTGTCCTGAGTTGTAGCTGGACAACTCTGATGGTAGGAGGGTTCTGGCCGACATTTGGGCAGTTCACGTCTGTCCCCAGCAGAGGTGACAACAGATTCTCCTGCCCCTCCTGCAAACCACCTGGAAGGGTCTGTGGAGCGACCTCTCTGCGCCCCAGCCCTCAGTTTACAGCCAGAATGACCCAGGAAACAAGGCCCGAGGCTGCACCTGAGTTCCAGAATCTGAGGATTCGGCAAGGCTTTTGCTGATACTTGCAAAGCAGCAGCTAAGAAGGTGCGAGGGCAGAGGTATTACATTTCCAACCAGAAGGGCTGATATTAAAATTCTTGCAGAAATGTTGAATCCACATAAAATTTGTGAGGGCTTCTGCCTCTGCAGGTCACAGAGCCATGGCCGTGTTCTCTAACAGACTGGTGGATTTCAAACACGGCTGCTTTCTGGACCTTCTGTTAATCTGATACTTAAAAATGCACATTGATGTCATTTTCATAGTCCCCCATTCTTACTTTCTATAAAACATGTCACCTGAAGTCTTGCCAGTCGTGATACTTTAGCAACCAGCAAAAAATCACTGGATTTTAAAAGGTTTTTTTGTTTTTAAATTTTTCATCTCAGCATGGTCGTGTCTTTAGTGATGACTGTTGCTGTATTCCAGAAGATGTCCACCCCCCCCGTGCTACGTGTAGAACCACCCTGAGCCCACTTCCACTGCTGCCAGCACAGTCCTGGGAGGCGGGCTGTGGATTCCGTGGTGGAATCCTACTCTCACTAATAAAAACAGACGCTTGATTCTGAGTGAAATTTTAATTTTTCAAAAGATTGTTTTATTTATTTGAAAGGAAAATTGATGGGGTGGCGGTGGGGAGAGAATCTTCCATCCTCTTGTTAGGTAGGAAGTCAGAAATGAGCTTATGTGTGTGTGACAAAGGCCTAAGGCATTGACATCAAGTCATCCCGATACCCTTCCAGGTGCAGCCCAGTATCTGCACTTCCAACGCCCTGCCCCTTCTACCCGATAACCATCCTTCCTCTAACCGGGCGATGCCAGCCAGGCTGCCTCCTGTCTGAAAGCTTTAGGGGGAAAACTCAGAAAGGAATTTTTAGTATTTATATCCAAAAAGCCCTTTGTTCCAGGAGGTGATGTGGGAAGGCAAGACCCATCCCCTTAAACCCCCCCGGCCTCAACCGGACTGCGCTCTCTGCTGAGCCGCCCGCCCGCCTGCCTGCCCAGGTGTACTCTCTCCATTCAACCATGTAACCTCGCTCTCCCCCAGTCCAAGCGACTGGACACTCTCAGGTTCTGTCTGGAGCGGTGCCCATCCATTCTTAGGGACGTCCCTGCCCTAATAAACCTTGCTATTTGCTTTCCACTTACTCTCTGTCTCACGCCTGAATTCTTTCTTGCGCGAAGACAAGAACCCTTGCATTCTCCGGTAACACTCTGGGTCAGTCCACAGTGGCAACAACTATGCTTGGACCAGGACAAAAGTAGGATCCTGGAACTCCATTCCTATCACCCACATAAGTGTCAGGGGCCCAGGTACTTGGGCCATCTTCCACTCCCTCCCAGGCGTGTTGGCAGGTAGTTGGATTGGAAGCAGGGCAGCCAGGACTCAAACTAGTGCTCTGATATGGGATGCCACACTGCAAGCCGCAGCTTAACCCTCTGTGCCATAACACTGGGTCACGTGCTTTCCATTTCTTTAATCTTATAATGGATAATTGATCATCTGCTCCTAATGATTGCCTTTCCTGTTTGATTACATTATTGTTATTTGACTGCATTATTGACTGTTTTACTATCAGTGAGAAATTGTATGAGAGCTACAGAGCAGGTTTCAGTTCAGTAAGTGAAATTTGCCAACCTCAATTCCACTATGTAAGTGTGTTGGCAAATGAGTCAAAGTGACCCAAGGAACTTTGGCTGTGGGCACAACTTCTTTTACTCCAAGGAAAAATGAGTGCAGTATCTGGTCACTCTCATCCTCCTCTCCTCCCTCAAGCTCTCAGTTTGAGGGTCTTAAGAGGGGTGGGCAGGCAAGGTTAATGGTGGTGCACTTCCGTGTTTAAGGTGAGGACACGTGGACAATGTCCCTTTTAGTGCTTGTGTGTGTACACCAGGAATGCCAGGACACAGACCAAGCAGAGCTGCTGCTGTGGCCTAAACACTTGAGGAGCTGTGTTTGCATCTCTCTCTCTCTCTCTCTCTCTCTCTCTCTCTCTGTGTTTGTGTGTGTGTGTGGGGGGAGGTGCTCCATGATCTGATTGCTCCTGTCCCCAGCTGTCAGGTGTTGAGTTTTGTTAAGTCCCCAGCAGAGTGTTCTCTTTTTTGCTCCCTCTACTCCTTTCTGCTGACTGCCAGTCAAACCTTAGGGAAGGCTGGCGCCGTGGCTTAACAAGCTAATCCTCTGCCTTGCGGCACCGGCACACCGGGTTCTAGTCCCGGTCGTGGTGCCGGATTCTGTCCTGGTTGCCCCTCTTCCAGTCCAGCTCTCTGCTGTGGCCCGGGAAGGCAGTGGAGGATGGCCCAAGTGCTTGGGCCCTGCACCTGCATGGGAGACCAGGAGAAGCGCCTGGCTCCTGGCTTCAGATCAGCACGATGTGCCGGCCGCAGCAGCCATTGGAGGGTGAACCAACGGCAAAGGAAGACCTTTCTCTCTGTCTCTCTCTCTCACTATCCACTCTGCCTGTCAAAAAAAACAAAACAAAACAAAACAAAACAAAAAAAAACCTTAGGGAAACGGAACCACGTGCCTCCTGGGGGTTCTCGGCCTGCTGTGAGGAAGTGGTGCAATTCCAGATCTGTGCTGCTGGAACTGCAGACAGCCATGGCCTGGGAGGGGCGCCCCAGAGCCCCCACTGACATCTTTTTAGAAACTCCCACATCCCTTGCATTTCAGGCTTGAAACATGCGGCATTTTGTAGGCAGGAACGGTCCTAGGCCCTGCTCCCTGGACTCTGCCCCCATCCTGCACCTAGTAGCAGAAGCCTTTCTCTGGGCAGCTGGTAGAATTTGAATATCTAAAAATTCAGGACGAATGGCTTTAAGCAAAAGACAGAATGGTTGGGGGGGGGGGGGGCGGGGTATGGCTTCCGTTTTAGCTTTTTCTTGCCCTAAGGTGTTATGTGCGTTTTTCTCTCTCATCCTCACCTATAATTCTCACTTTATCTCTTTCTCCTACCAGTGCAGCTGTGACCCATCAGGTGTTGTGTTTCACAACATGACCTAACTTCAGGAGCCCCGTGCGCAGTTGCTGAGCTGGGAGCTCCACACCACCTCACGTCATGTGGACCCCCTCGGTGGGACCGGTGAGTGTGGAAGTCAGGACAGGCCGCCCTTGGTTGGGTCCAGTTTATGTCATGAATTGCATGTAACTGGGAAGATCAGTCAGTGAAGATCTATGCCTGCCATTAGCCCTGCAAAATCTTTATTTAGTGTGGCTGTATGAGAGAACAAGGCCTTGTGAGTTAGGAGAACTGAGTTTCAGCCGTGACTCCCCCCGATTCACAGTCACATCATCTAAAAATACGTGATGTGATATCTGTATCCCAAGAGCTTTGCTAGTGAACTGGCCAAGTGCCCTGCCCACCGTAAGTGGCCAGTAGGTGGTAGCCATTGTTCCTGTTTTTTTTTTTTTTTTTTGACAGGCAGAGTGGACAGTGAGAGAGAGACAGAGAGAAAGGTCTTCCTTTTGCCGTTGGTTCACCCTCCAATGGCCGCCGCGGTAGCGCGCTGCGGCCGGCGCACCGCGCTGATCTGATGGCAGGAGCCAGGTGCTTATCCTGGTCTCCCATGCGGGTGCAGAGCCCAAACACTTGGACCATCCTCCACTGCACTCCCTGGCCACAGCAGAGAGCTGGCCTGGAAGAGGGGCAACCGGGACAGGATCGGTGCCCCGACCGGGACTAGAACCCGGTGTGCCGGTGCCGCAAGGCGGAGGATTAGCCTGTTGAGCCACGGCGCCGGCCCATTGTTCCTGTTTTTGAAGCACGTGTCGTGGGTTGCCTGCCCCAAATCCACGGCTCCCTTCATTCTTGCTGGAAGTGCCCTTGTTCACTTGTCCTTCCCTTCAAGATGCCGATGATAGGGTGGGCAGCTGGCTCACCTCTGCGCAGTGACACAGGGAGGGGCCATAGGAAGGTTTGGTTGGGGGATTTGCATGGAAGGATGTGGTGGAATGAGAAGGCCATGCCAAGGTGGCCACTGGCAAGCGAGTGTCAGTTACTCAGGAACGGCTTTGAAACCCACCTGGCAACGGAGCCTGCCCAGCAACAGGCTGTGATTGGATGGCTTTGGAAACCACATAGCAATGGAGCCTGCCCGGCAACAGGCTGTGATTGGTTGGGGCATAGACCGCCCCTTGACCAGATTGGCTGGTCTTGGCTATATAAGCTGTTGTTCCAACTGTAATAAACGAGTCTGCGGGCTGCTCGCCTCTGGCCCGCTTTCACCCGACTCCCGGGGTCTGTGTGTTGACTCCGCGCCTCTTGCCCCCACCACGCTGCTCCTCTCAGAAACGAATCCACAGCAACATGGTTGAGAAATCAACGGCAACAGAAGGAACAGCCCTGTTTGCAGTTGGATGCTGTGCTGTCTGGATGTGACAGTGGAAGGGAACCACGTCGCAGGAACCAGGAACGAAGCTCTCCTCCTTCTCTTTATTTCTCTCTACAGCCAGCAGAGTGGATGGAGACAGCCCTGACCCTGCAGGATAGGGCAGCCAGGCCCATCTGCTTATTTTTCTCCAGATCAACTGCAAGTAGATGGCTGTGCTGCAGCCAGCCAGAAAGTGGAAAAGGATTTGATTTCACACAAAGAAATGCCTCTGGAGAGTAGATCCTCCGTCCTGTGCTCCAGCCAGCTGCAGCAGGGCTCCACTCTGGGCCATGGGCACAGACACCAACAAGCCAAGGCAAACTCTGATTCTTCCTGGCACTTCCTGACACGGGGCTCCCTGAGCAAAGGTGGTGAAGCCCTCGGCCACAGCACCAGCTCCCCTATCTCCTTCCTGTCAGCCTAGGCACACACAGTCTACTCAGCCTGATGGCTAGAGGGTTTCCACATAACTCAAGCTGAGCCCTCTGTTCAAGACTTTAATGTAAACACATTTTGTAGAATTGTCGGGCTATGCGGTTCTTGTTTCTTTGCATTCTCCCAAGGGCTAAATGTGGCTTACATTTTTTCCCAGTGATCACCTGTAGCCATCTTGCGGACACATCTTGGGACCCCCATGTGCCTGTCTTCAGCCCCTGGTGCTGTCTTTAGCACGTGGAGCTCAGGAAGTTGGCAGCTTGCCACGCACAACTGGGAACAGTCAGAAGACTCTGTCCTACACAAAAGCAGCATTGCCCCAACGTCGGGATGCCTCCTCGTGTCTGTGAATGTGGGTCCTCTTGGAGGGAAGTGTGCTGGGCTTGTCAGGTGACAGGACCTAGGCAGAAGAGGGCTTTGTGGAGGTGGGGTGGTCACTGGAGTCCCCCTGGTGAGGATTTGGGGCGGGGGACCAGGAAGAAAGCTTCCAAGGGGAGCCCTCAATAGGCTGAGACAGGAGAGAGATGTGTGTCTCTGTAAGGCCAGGTTGCTAGGGTTGGAGAGTTAAAAAAAAAAAAAATTAGGGAGAAGGTGTCAGGCTTTTCCTGATATTTCTTCTTGTTCCACCCACCTCCCTCTCCAGCCCCTCCCTAGAATCTTCTGAGAAGTGAGTTTTGACCCTTCTGCAATCCTGGGGTCTAGTTTCTACTCGTGGCTTCTGGCCTGCCTTGACCTTGCTGATACCCCTTTCCCAGCTCTCGTCTCCTGGATTCTCCTGCAGAGCTAGATGGGAAATTCTTGATCCAACCCAGCAAGGTGCAAGGCTATTTAATGCCACTGGCTGCATGCAGGAGAAGCACTCTGAAATTCCGCAGAAGGTGATTGTCTTTATAAATTTTAAAGAATGGGGAGCTAAGTCTATAAAACAATAAGAAAAACCTCTCAACTTGTTAGTGAACTGACCTATAAGAATCCATTTTATTAATAAAAAATGGTGTCATTTTTAAAATCACCATATTGGTACTTTGTGAAACCAGTGGGTCCAACCAGCCATTCAAAAATAGAATAGAAGTGATCAGGCTGCATCACATATAGTGAGGAAACGTATTGTTGCATGAAAGTTAGATTTAGTTAAATATATAAAGGTCTGACTGTACAGACAAAACAGGCTACAACCAGGCTACAAGAGTTAATGTACTTTTTTTTTTTAAGTTTTTTTAATTATTTGACAGGTAGAGTTATAGACAGTGAGAGGGAGAGACAGAGAGAAAGGTCTTCCTTCTGTTGGTTCACCCCCCAAATGGCCGCTACAGCCGGAGCTACGCTGATCCGAAGCCAGGAGCCAGGTGCTTCTCCTGGTCTCCCATGCGGGTGCAGGCGCCCAAGCACTTGGGCCATCCTCCACTGCCTTCCCGGGCCACAGCAGAGAGCTGGACTGGAAGAGGAGCAACTGGGACTAGAACCCGGGGCCCATATGTGATTCCGGCACCACAGGTGGAGGATTAGCCAAGTGAGCCATGGCACCGGCCCGAGTTAATGTACTTTTTGCTGTATGTGGTGAGTGCAATGTTTCAGAATTACTGAATTCCACTACTTGTACCTGGCAGTCAGTTTGAGAGCATGTATAAGCCTTCCGTTTGGTCCTAGAAGGTCCTGAAGTGTCTTGGTGAAATAGGACTTACTGCTGCACGGGGGCCAAGCGGGATCTTTGGGCTCAGAGCTGGAGTCCTCCACCACTTGCAGGGAAATACTCACCTGTGGCTTGAATCGGTCTGCAAGTCATTTGGGGCTGGAAAGAGGCCTCCCCCTCTTCACGTGGGTGAACGATTGGAGACACAGCCAGACATCATCTGAAGAGGGGTGGCTGCACCTGCACTGCCTCTCATCCTGTGAAGCTGGCTGTGCTGTGGTCTGTGCGTGTGATTTCTCTCCTCTCGTCTGTCTCTAACCTGGCCATGTTACAACTTTGTTAAAAGATAATGGCCATGGGGCCAATGCTATGGCTCAGCTAGTTAAGCTGTGGCTTGCAGTGCTGAAGATCCCATGTGGAGACTGGTTCATCTGCTCCACTTTTTTTTTTTTTTTTTTGACAGGCAGAGTGGATATAGAGAGAGAGACAGAGAGAAAGGTCTTCCTTTGCCGTTGGTTCACCCTCCAATGGCCGCCACGGCTGGCGCGCTGCAGCCAGCGCACTGTGCTGATCCGATGGTAGGAGCCAGGTGCTTCTCCTGGTCTCCCATGGGGTGCAGGGCCCAAGCACTTGGGCCATCCTCCACTGCACTCCCTGGCCACAGCAGAGAACTGGCCTGGAAGAGGGGCAACCAGAACAGAATCCGGCGGCCCGACCAGGACTAGAACCCGGTGTGCCGGCGCCGCAAGGCGGAGGATTAGCCTAGTGAGCCGCGGCGCCGGCCTGCTCCACTTCTGATTCAGCTCCCTGCTAGTGTGCCTAGGAAAACAATGGAAGATGGCTCAAGTCCTTGTGCCCTTGCACACACCTGGGAGACCTGGATAAAGCTCCTGGTTTCTGGCTTCAGCTTGGCACAGCCCTAGCCATTGCAGCCATCTGGGGAGTGAACCAACAGATGGAAGATCTCTCTCTGTCTCTCCTTCTCGCTCTAACTCTGACTTTCAAATAAATAAATAAATCTTTTGAAAAAAGAAAGATAATGGGCTTGGAGCGGCTGATTTTATTTGTCCACTTGCCTAGACACAAGATGCCCTTGTTAAACATTGTTTCTGGGTGTTTCTGAGTGAGATTAGTATTGGGTCACAAACTCAGTGAAGTGCATGCCCTCATACTATGGGTGGCATCATCCAATCCATTGAGGGCTTGAATAGAACAAAAGGCAGAGAAAGGAGGAATTGACCCCTTTTTCCTTCCTTACTGCTTCAGCTGGGACATCTCGCATCTTCCCCAGCCCTCAGACTAGAATTCACACCCTTTGTCTCCCTGGTTGTCAGGCCTTTGAACTGACAATGAATTACACCATCAGCTCCTCTGCTTCCGCTTCTAAACAGCCGATCATGGGGCTTCTCAGCCTCCAAAATTGCAAAGCCAAGTCCTGCACGCAAAATTGTGTAGGCAGATGCTGATGTGGGATAGATGGCTGAAGATGGAGATAGCTGGATATAGAGGAGAGGCAGAGGATAGAAGGCTTCCTGTTTCTCTGGAGACCCTGACTAACCCAGCCTCAAGAAGCCTTGTCTTATCTGTACTGATGACTGGTGTGGTTAAATTTGATAGATAAATTAAAAAATAAAGCCTGCAAGCATCCAGAAACATCTGCACTGCCCTCAACAAGGAAAGAGCCTCCATTACCTCATAGCTGGTTTATATCTCACCAGCTCTACATGTTCTTTTACGCCTTTATCCTTCTCTGACTTCATGGCCGTACTGAAAAATATGCTTACTGAGGCTTGTAGCTACAACTTCTGAATGTGAGTATATATGTCCATGTCTCCTTAGACCAGTATACGGATGGTTACCCATCCAGGTCCAGTGGGTTGACCATCACCAAATCGCCAATGGCATTGAGGCTTCAAGATTGTTACCAACAGGTGGTCCTCTGGATGACTTGCAAATGGAAATTGACAGAGCATCATGCGATGTAGCCAAGGTTTGCTGGAGACTTGTGCTAAAAAAAAAACAAAAAAAAAACAAAAACAAACAAACAAACAAACAAACACACACAGGGAGACAGCATGCCAGGAGGAGGTTCTGCTGATTGGCACTCCTGCAGAAGCTGAACAGGTGCTTTTACTGGGTTAGGAAGGCATGGCTGTGCCCCCTCTGCACCTGTCCTGGAATGCATACCCTCTGGCACATGACATTTGGGTTTGCACCTGGCTCAGTGTTCACCAGTGTTGCTGGCTTCCTGTACATAACTCACCCAAAGTGATGATGTGGCTGACTGCCACCACCCAGGCAGTCACATCTGAGTCCCCTGGACTTCCCTGGGCTGAACACGGTCGGGAAGTTTCTGCCAGGGCAGTAGGGGTCAGACTGCGCCTTGCTCCTGATTGTCTTGGAGTTGGAGCCGGACAGAGTCGGGTCAGGAGATGGACACGTGTCTCTTAGGAGGGGTCTCACTGAGTGAGTCCTGGTTTCAGTTCTGCCTCAAGATGACCTCCACCTGCCATTCCAGCAAGCACACAGCGTTCTTTATTGGGCACAGTGCACAGTTTATTTGGCTATTAGACTTACAGGTTTTTAGAACTTGACTATTCAAGTTGCCCCCACAGTTAGTACATTTTGGAACCAAATCATTTGATTCTGTGATAGACATGAAGGATAGACTAAGGGGTAAGCCTCCACTTGGGAGGCCCCCATCTCATATCACAGTGCCTGGGATTGAATCCCACCTCCCCTTCTGATTCAGCTTCCTGCTAATGCACTGGGGAGGCAGCAGATGATGGCCCAAGTTCTTGGATTCCTGCCACCCAGGTGGGAGACCCAGATGGAGTTCCTGGCTCCTGGCTTTGGCCCGGACCAGTCCAGGCTGCTGTAGGTATCTGGGAAGTAAACCAGCAAATGGAAATTCTCTCTTTCTCTGTCTCTCCTTTTCTTTTTTTCTTTTTCTTTTTTTTTGACAGGCAGAGTGGACAGTGAGAGAGAGACAGAGAGAAAGGTTTTCCTTTTGCCATTGGTTCACCCTCCAATGGCCGCTGCGGCCGGTGTGCTGTGGCCAGCGCACCGCGCTGATCCAGTGGCAGGAGCCAGGTGCTTCTCCTGGTCTCCCATGGGCTGCAGGGCCCAAGCACTTGGGCCATCCTCCACTGCACTCCCTGGCCACAGCAGAGAGCTGGCCTGGAAGAGGGGCAACTGGGACAGAATCCGGTGCTCCGACCGAGACTAGAACCCGGTGTGCTGGCGCCGCAAGGCGGAGGATTAGTCTAGTGAGCCGCAGCGCCGGCCTGTCTCTCCTTTTCATATAAGGAAATAGAACTTTTTTTAGAGAATAGATTCTTTGCTTCTGATGTGTAAGTCAAAGATTGCTGCCTACTTTAGTTTTTGTGACTATGTCTCCATAGAAATAAATGACCTGTAAAATGCAAACTGTTAAGCTCATACCCAAGTGAGACCAACCCCACACTGCTCCAGGGTCCCAGGAAAAAATGTAGTAAACAACTAACAGTATCGTAGTCTATCGCTGTAGGTGCTGAGATCTGGTTTCTAGGTTTCTGTAGGCAGCACCTACACAGACCAGGACACATCTGAAGTGCTTACTAACGGAGAGTTGTTGGCATTTTTATTTTCTTTTGCTATTCTCATCCTCCCTTATCAGGAATATGGTAAGTGGACGCTCCGTTGTTACAAGAGGGAATTACGAGCATGGATGGTTCATTACAAAATCTTGCCCATATAAGAACTAAGTAGTTCAACCTGTTTCTTGCTATTGGCATTATTAAAAATTTACAGTATCTATTATCCCAAGAAGAAGGAACAGTGCTATAAATGAGGCTCAAATATGTAAGCCCTCTTAGGTTCAGCCCTTGTCCGCCTTGTCCACAGTGACTCGGTTCTCTGGTGGACATTGAGCCAATTCACTGTGTCAGAGCAAGGGCTCCTCTCTCAGCGAGCTGCCTGCGCTTCAGCAGCTTCCCCTGGGGCCACGTTTCCTCACAACCTTTTCAATAAAACATCCCAGCAACAGTCTTCTTATTTCTCTCCCTCCCACCCACTCAGACTTCTTGACGGAATGACTTCTACATTCACAACCTCTAGTCCTCACCTCCTGTGTTAGTTAGGGCACAGGCTGAGAAAGCCACTGTGACAAAGAGAGAAAAAATACAGTGGCTTATATAATTCAGAACCTCCTCCTTTCTGCAGAGCTTTCTGGAGATGCGTGCTCCAGCCTCCCCAGGCAGCTGTACCTCTCTCAGGAGAGCAGGTTCCTATCGCCCTGGGGCTCTGTCCTGCCCCAGCATTTTGTCCTGATCTGAGTGACCAGGCCAAAGATGACGGTAAGGATTTGGCCTGAACATTAGAAGAACGAGTTGCTGTTAACTGCAGTGAGAAGTGGGCAGAGGCGAGGAGCTCACTTTCAGTCGTGTTAAGCCTGAGAAGTCCAGGATGCACCCGGGGGGGACCACAAGCAGGCAGTCAGATAGACTGTTAGGAGTTCAAAGGAGAGATCCAACTCTAGATATATTTTGAGGAATCGCCAGTCGCAGGCATCAACAAGGCAGCCCAAATGCACTGAGTGTACAAACAAAGACAAGGAAAGCCCGGGGCTGAGCCCTGGGTCACTGGGAAATGCAGAGTGGGAACACAAAGAGGAATCGCAATGTAAAGAGAGAAACCTGGAGAGTGAGGGTCCTCAGAGCCCAAAGCAGCGCCTGGGTCAAGGAGGGGAGGGAGGGAATTCGTCAGCCATGCTTACGAGCCTCGTGGGGGAGGACTGAGATACAGTGGCTGGACTCAGAGCAGAGGTGAGACCGAGCGCAAGGACTCCTGTTTTGTGGATTCATTTATTTCTCACTCTTTGATTCGAGACATATAGAATACCCACAATGTGTCCTGAGTCTGTGACATTTGCCCTCAGGTAGATGGTTAATAAGCTGAGCCACAAGTCTTAGATTCAACCCTGGAAATAGCATTTTTTTCTCCAAAAGTGCTCTGTACTCAGTCTTTCCCTATCAGTTCCCTCCCTCTCTGGACACGCCAGCTGCCTTGGTGAACATGGTCCACCGTAGGGAAAGACCAGAGAGAGAAATCCTTGAGGAAAAACACAAAGCAATGGAGAAGTTTGGTAAAATGCACAGCAGTTTGGGAATAACGGGGCACAGTGGATGTTTTCTGCAATTCCGTGCATCAGAGAGAACTGCAGGGAGGATTTTGTTGCACTGAGTGTACCCAGCATTCCCTGCTAGAGACTCACGTCAGTGATGTGGAACTCGGTTGCAAGCGGCCCAGTAAGTTTTAAAACTGCCATATGTGCTTATGTTCACTTCACAAAGCGCTCTATACGAACACGTATCAGCGTGGCTTTGTGGGCCTGTGGCCAGGAGGGATCCAGGACATGGGAACCACAGGACACAAAATCCAACAAAGGAAACCCACCAGGCACAAGATAAACAAGGGGGCCGGCGCCGCGGCTCAATAGGCTAATCCTCCGCCTAGCAGCGCCGGCACACCGGGTTCTAGTCCCGGTCGGGGCGCCGGATTCTGTCCCAGTTGCTCCTCTTCCAGTCCAGCTCTCTGCTGTGGCCTGGGAGTGCAGTGGAGGATGGCCCAGGTCCTTGGGCCCTGCACCCTGTGGGAGACCAGGAGAAGCACCTGGCTCCTGGCTTTGGATCAGCGTGGTGCGCTGGCCACAGCGGCCATTGGAGGGTGAACCAACGGCAAAGGAAGACCTTTCTCTCTGTCCACTCTGCCTGTCAAAAAAAAAAAAAAAAAAAAGATAAACAAGGGAGTGTTATCATCTGGCTGGTATTAGACTGCTCTGGGGTAAGCAGGTCCCTCGGTTCTGCTAAATACGCAGCCACTACCTCTGTGACCTTGGATACGTGTGTGTGTGTGTGTGTGTTTCCTTTCAGGAGTAAAAGGAGGGAAGTGACAAGAGGACATTTGCGATCTCCGCCAGCTCTTCTGTGTCAGATGTGAAGTCTCCTGAATCTGTGAGACAGTTCCCTTTGTTGAGAAGGAGGCAGGCCTTTGTAGGCCGCGGTAGTGACCTAGCTGCACGCATCGCTGAAGGCGTTGGTGACCATCCGCGTGGACCACTTCTGTAAAGAACCGTGTACTTAGCGAGTCAGAAGCCACATGTGCACACACTGTGCCGGATGTGGAGGCCCACTTGCCTCCAAAATGTGGGGAGCATTTGCTGCCTCTAGCCACACTCTCACAAGGACTTGTCCAGGTGCCTGGCCAGAGCGAGACGGTGAGATGGCTCTGCTGGGAAGCAGACGTTCTGTTAGCACGAAAGGGAAAAAGAAGAGATGACGGCGGATGTGCGGGGTCACCCTGTGACAGGGGATGCCTGTGACGACTCTCCCACTGTGTGTGTGTGTGCCCCTCCTTTTCCTTAGTGATCCCATGCACTTCCTTCCACACTGGTTCTTGGCGTGTTTTGTGGATGGACACGGTCGGGCTCCATGTCCACCATCTGAATCACACTCAGCACAGTGGAATCATTGTTTCTGAACCGAAGTTTCCAGTGGAATTCACACAGACATTCCAGCAATCACTCTGCTGCAGAAACTGAGAGCAGGCAGAAGAGTAACGTAGGACAGAATATATTCCTAATCTATTTCTGTCTTTTAGAGGTCAAATTGGAAGCTGATTATTAGAAAAATCAAAAGTCACCATGTGGTACAATGCCTTTTTAAAAAATATTTATTTTTATTTTCTTTGAAAGTCAGAGTTACACAGAGAGAGAAGGAGAGGCAGAGAGAGAGAGAGAGAGAGAGAGAGGTCTTCCATCTGCTGGTTCACTCCCCAGTTGGCCACAACAGCTGGAGCCATACCGATCTGAAGCCAGGAGCCAGGAGCTTCCTTCAGGTCTCTCACGTGGGTGCAGGGGCCCAAGGGCTTGGGCCATTTCTACTGCTTTCCTAGGCCATAACAGAGAGCTGGATTGAAAGTGGAGCAGCCAGGTCTCGAACTGGCACCCATATGGGATGCTGGCACTGCTTTACCCACTACACCACAGCGCTGGCCTGCTATGCCTTTTAATCAAGTGCAATGGCCTTGGGAACGTTGACAGCATTTAACAGTCGATGAAGTGCTTGCCTGTGTGTTCTGTGTGTCACCTCTACAATGCACCTGCACACTTTGTAGGCCAGTTAATTTGGGTCTGTCAGTCTTGGCTTTTTTGCAATGACAATGACAATGTAAATTCCAGGATATGGTGCTTTCCAGCTGTCTGAGTGGGGCTTCTCGCCAGCTGTCCAAAGTTTCTCCAGTTGCGGGCCTGCAGTTCAAACTGACGCTTGATACGGGATGCCATGGTCACAAGCAGTGGCTCAACCCACTGCACTCCAGCGCCAGCCCCTGCATGAACGTTTTGATGAATCCTCATATACAGAGCCCAGTAGAAACTAGAATGGCTCAACTGAGTTACAGATGTGTGAATTTGTTGTTTAAGCTTTTAAATCATGTGTGTATAATGTACCGACATGATGCACTCACTCCTGACTTTCCATTTCTACTGGCTGGATTTAGACAATGATGCTTTGAGGGGGTATGAAGAGCCACAAGATGGAAGGAGCCTGGGTCCCTGAATGGCTGCAAAGTCCCCACCAGCCTGAACTTAAGACTTTATGTGTACAAGAGACAGCTTCTATTTTTTTTTTAAAGAATCATTTATTTACTTGAAAGGCAGAGTTACATAGAGGCAAAGGCAGAGAGAGAGAGAGAGAGAGAGAGAGAGAGAGAGAGAGAGTCTTCCATCCACTGGTTCACTCTCCAAATGGCCACAACAGTGGGAGCTGGGCCGATCCAAAGTTAGGAGCCAGGAGCTTCTTCCGGGTCTCGCACATGAGTGCAGGGGCCCAAGGACTTGGGTCATCTTCTGCTTTCCCAAGCCATAGCAGAGAGCTGGACTGGAAGTGGAGTGGCCAGAACTTGAACCAGTGCCCATATGGGGTGTCGGCGCTGAAGGCAACAGCTTTTACCTGCTACGCCACAACGCCAGCCCCAAGACAGACTACTATGTTGATCTCTTCCATGTGTGGGTGTCTTTGTCACAGCAATGCAGTTTATGTTCATTATGTGAGCTCTTCAGGAAATGCATTCCGTGCACAAAGTTCACCTCTACACATAACAAATCCTGCACTTCCAGGTGGCTGCCAAACAAGCCTGAGTCTCCTTCTCAGAGCTGTTCTGAAGGGGTTGGCTGCTGAGATCCTCAGCCGTTCCTCCCTCCAGGTGGGAGCTGTTAGAGCCCGTCATCTTCAGCAGAGTACCACTTTGCTTGTCCTGGGACAGGGTGGTCATAGTTCTTCAAGCCTCAGACCAGTAGCTTGGGAATTCTTGAAAGAAGTTCACAGATGGCAGTGAGAAGCTACTGGAGTCCAGAGCGAGGCTCTCTTGGTGTACTATCATGTGCCTGCTGGACCCCCAGCAGCAGAGCACCGGTTCTGGGCTTGCTCATAGCTGCGCCCCAAAGAGACCGCTGGGGATCTGCTCTGGCTGCGGCGGCCTACCTGCCTTCCCTCCTGGAACCAGCATTCCAGCTGTCTTGGGACATTTTTTCAAACGTTCTCAGGTGAGAAGGGAGATGGCGTGGGGCCAGGAGCAGCTGCTGACATTCAGTTGTGGTTCTTTGCAGAGACTGAGATTTGCATCTTTCAACCCAGAGCTGGAAACTTTGCAGAGAAACATCTGCTGGGTTCTGGGCTGTGCAAGCTTTGGCTTGCCTGGAGCGATGTAAGGGAGATGACACAGTGGCCCCCAGGCGGAGAAGCAACCTGGGGCTTCACAGAGGTGTGTGTCACAGGCGTTTGATGCTATTTTGATTGCAGCCTTCTTAACTGTTGGTGAACACAAGATGGTCGCTTCTCTGTCTCTATATAGTCCTCTGATATGAGTTAAAAGTCTAAAATTCTAAACTGAAATCCATTTTCCTTTGTACTTGATCATTTTCTCATGCTGCTGTGCATATAAGGTGGCCTATAGATTCATTTTTAGTAATTCCCTTAGGGGAACCCTTTGGTGCCTAAATTCCGAGTTGGAGTGCCTGGGTTCCAGTCCTGTTCCTCCATTCCCAATCCAGCTCCCTGCTAGTGCCATCCTGGGAGTCAGCCAGTGGTGGCTCAGGTGCTTGGGCCCCTGCTGCCTACGTGGGAGACCTGGATAGAGTTCCTGGCTCCCGGCTTTGGCCTGACCCAGCCCTGGCTGCTACAGGAGCCCTGGCTGTACTTGGAGAACAAACAAGCAAATGGAAGTAAGGTTTCTGTGCTTCTGTCTATCTGACTTTCAAGCAGAATGAAAATAAGTAAACAAAAATTATTAAAAATAATAATCCCCTTACAAGAGATGTGGAGGGGGCAGGTGTGTGCTTTTTGCCTGTGACATGGCAAATGTTTACCTTTGAACGAACTCAAAGAAAAAAATGAGTGTGCTCTTTTACTGGGGGGGGGGGAGGGGGGCTGTAATTGATAGTATTCTTTATGCTGTCTCTTTTTAGAGTCGTAATTTTTCTTCAGACCAATTAAAACGTAAACAGAAGTAAATACTCTCATGAATTGTTTATAAAGGATAAGCCGTGAGGATAAGGACAGCAGCAGTTATGAAGACTTATTTATCTACCGATGACTGTCTTCATTATTTACCACCGTCCTTAGTGCCACTCTACAAGGTAGCATGACAGTCGTCATTTTGCATATAAATAGAACTTGAAGTTGTTTTAGAGGTAAATACTTGTCCAGGGTCACACAGTGACCAGTCTGCACAGTTCCTACGCCCACAACTGTGCGGTGCTTTTTGCCTCGGGATCAGTACTGTCTAAGATGAATAAAACATGTGAGTAATAAATGTGATGTGATTTATAAAATTAGTTTGTAGAAAGGACCACAGCAACCCAGCCCTGAGAACAAAGCGTTCTCCGAGGGAGGCCATGGCGTTTCCTAAGTCAACGTTCTCATGTGAGAGGTGAGCAAAAGCTCAGAAGGTTGTGATTTGCTTGGGCACCAGAGTGGCCAAGACCACACCCTTCAGGTAGTGTTGTTCCTACAGATAAGAACTGTCACCTGGTTATGCCCCAAAGCGTTAGGGATCCGTTGGCACTAACCCAACTTATAAAACTAGAAAATAAAAAGGACAAAAGCGTAGCAGTGCTAGGCGGAGATTGGTTCCCAAGCTATTCTGTTTACCCAGGACCAGTTACTCTCAAAAGTCCTTCTCCCTGCCTTGGATCTGTGAGGTCGGAAGTTAAAAATTAGCGTGTGTGTGTGTGTGTGTGTGAGAGAGAGAGAGAGAGAGAGAGAGAGAGAGAGAGAAGGGCCTGAAGAAACCAACGTCTGCTTTGGAAGCTTCAGAAGCCCAGCATCTTGCACTTCCAAGTCCTGCCCAGACCCTGGTCACCTCCCAGGTGGTCCCAGCCCTTCCCCCAAGGAAAACCCCCAGGAGAACTCTCTCTTCAGGACCAAATGGGTTACCTGACCTGATAACATGGGACAATAAAACCCTCACAGAGGCCCTAAGGGCAGCCCCTCTGCTCTGCCCAGTGCCAGCAAATCTGGAGAGGAATTTGCTGATTTTCACCCAACAAACCCTTTCGCCAGGGCTCCCCATCCTTTGTCCTGGAGGAGAGGGGGAGGGAGTAAACAGACTCCCTTAACAACCAGGAGTCCAAACAAAGACCCGGAGCTAGGCCCTCTGCTCTCCCTGAGCGCCCGCCTGGCCTGCCCAGGTCCATCCTCTCCATTCAACCTTGTGACCTCGCTCTCCCCCAGTCCGAGTGACTGGGCGCTCTTCTGTCCCTTCCGTTCTGACGGACGCCCCATCCCCAGTAAAACCTCATTACTTCACTCTCCGTCTCACACTGAATTCTTTCTTGTGTGAAGACGAGAAGCCCAGGGCTTCCACAGCCCCTTTCTCCGGTGACAGATCCAGCATCACATAAGTGGCTGTGGTTGTTATCTCATTCCAACCCCACAACCAGAGGGAGGAGGTTTAAGGGGCAGGTGGAAGGGCAGCATGGAGCGTCCAGAGGTGGGGGACTAGGTTAGCCAACGCCAACCAGTCCTTTCTGTGCAGTCTGATGTGTCCGAGGGTAGCAGGCATCTGTTGATGCATCGCAAGACCACTCCAGAATTCAGCGGCACAGAAACAAGCTTCCTTTTAGTTCATGGCCATCGACTGTGTGGGTCAGGAATCCAGGCAAGGTGTAGCAGAGGTGACTCATCTCTGTCCCATGAGGTCTGAAGCCTCTGCTGGGATAGCTCAGAAGGCCAGTGGCTGGCTAGGCACCACTGTCCCCAGATGACCTCTCCACTGGCTAGTTTAGACCTCCTGACAGCCTGGAAGTCTCAGGGAGTGGAGCTTCTGAAAGGGAAGCTCGGGGGCCCAACAGCCCAAGGGGGAACTGCTAGTTCTCTTTAGAGCCAGTTCCAGACCACAGTTGTCCTGATCTGCTTGCCATTGCTGTCAAGATTTAAGGGTAGAGTAGATGGACCCCAGCCTTCCCTGGGAGGAGTGTCAAAGAATTTGGGGCTCTCTTAATTTACCACATTATGCTATGAGTAAGGAACATGTCTCTGTCCCAATCACTGTGTGATAAGAAGCCTGGCACGGCCAGTCCAGCAAGAGGAAGCGACAGGAACACTGAGACCTCACGAACCCAGGAGTCAGGAATTGCCGAGGCAGGGAGGTGAGAAAGGAAGCACCGAGTTGTGTCTTTGAGGCGGTCTGGCACAGCAGAGAAGGGACTGGCTTGAGAGTCCGTCCAGCTGCTAAGTGATGTGATCTGGGGCTTGTTCACTCACAGCCAGAACTGGCGTGTGTGTGAAACGGGGTTGATCCTGCGACCTCAGAGGGTAAGCTGACGTCTTAGGTTGGACCCCCTAAAGCAAACCTTGAAATTGGAATGTGTAGGAGATTGTTTACTAGGATATGTTGTCTGGGAAACAAACAGTAAAGGAGTAGGAAGTTGAGTGAGTTGAGGTAGGAGGCTAAAGAAGAGTGAGAAATCAAGCCAGGCCTCCCGGACAGCCACTCCCGACTGGGTTCCTCAAGGGAAGGTGGAGAAGGAACAAGGGAGGGTACCACCCCAGGGTGTTCACGTTTTCACATCATTGGGTAGAGGTTGCCCCAGGGGAATGTCAGTTCCCAGGCACTTTCAGTTCCCTCTGTGGCCTGGGGCAGCCCTCTGAAAAAAGAAGTCCTAGGGAGTGAAACAGTACCAAAGGCCAGCATGCAAGAAAATGCTAAGCAGATTGGGAGGGCAGGAGGCACTCCAGCAGGTGTTCCCCGGGCGCCTCTCAACACAGACCGACAGGACCAGGACGCTTATCATTCCCGAATTCCTGGGTTCGTGAGGTCTCAGTGTCCCCGTCGTTTCCTCTTGCTGGACTGGCCGTGCCAGGCTTTTTGTCACACAGTGATTGGGACAGAGACTGTGTTCTTCAAGTTCCTTTCTCACAGCACAATTCCTTTACATTCCTCCAGAATTTGAAGGACTCTGGAGTGCAAGGCAAACTACAGCTGCCCTCCAATCCCGGGCTCCTTGCAGCTTTGATAAAGTCCCACAGGGCCTGTTATCTCTGCCCGCATCATCTACTTCGCATTACTTTTGATGGAAGGCAAAGCTCCTTTTCAAAACTCAAAGCCAGAGGTAAGGGGATAGCTTTCCCTTTATTCATCTCCTCTGTCAGCCTCCAGGCTTCTCAGTACAGTGGACATCAGCCAAGCTGGCTCGACTTGGCCCGAGTTGCCTCTGCTATTGAATCATAGCCCTTCAGATGTGGCGGGGGTGAGGGGTGGAGGGGCTCCAGCCTCTGATCTCCCGATGGAATCACTCATCCCTCCCTTGGCACTCACTGCCCAGCATTTACTTTGGTCCGGTCATCAATATTTCAGTTACATAAAGCCAGTGCGTTCAGATGGTTTCAGGCTTGTTTTGTCTTCGAAGCACCTGGTGTCCTTAGAAGGGGAGAAACTCGGACATGCCCAGGGGAGGCTCTGAGGATGCACAGGGAGAAGGCTGGGTGATGACGAGGCAAAGGTGGAAATGATGGCTCTACAAACACCTGCAAGACTGCTGAGAACAGTCAGAAAATAGAAGAGGCAAGGTAGGACCTTCTCCCCCTAGAGCCTTCCTGCTGACACCTTTAGGATATGTAGATCCCAGAAGTATGAGACAGATTTCTGTGGAGGTCACTTGGTTTGCGGTACTTTGTTATGGCAGCCTCAGCAATCCACTCAGCTGGGATCCCCAAGAACTCTGAAAACTGGTGGGCCGCTCTTTGCCAGGCATTTCCCAAGTTCTCTGGGCCTTAGCACTGTATGAACTGTGCGAAAGGGTCCAACAGCCATAGCAGAGGGTGTGTTCTGCGAAGATGCCCGCAATGCTGTCTCCCATTTCACGTGCTTTTCTTCAGTTGATCATAGTGGCAGCTGCTGAGCCTCCCATGATATATGGGTGAGTTTGCAAGAGAACGAGGCTGAAGCAGCACTGTGAGACTCTGATTCCAAAGCAGAAAAGCTCTACCTTATCTCTTGGACCTTGCGGCGAGTCCTGAGCCACTGAGGACGAAGCCTGACTCTCCCAGGCCGTGTGGTGAGGTCACAAGGGGGCACTCCCAGCTGTGGGTCCCTGGTGATGCTCGCTCCACTCACGAGTTCTCTCCCATCCACGTATTCTTCCCCACTGGAAAACCAGACACCCTCAAGCAAAGTCAACTCCACTGTGTTCTCCCTAAGTGGTTGACTCCCAGAGCCCATGAACATAATAAAATTGTTATTGTTTTATGCCACTAAATTGGGGTATAAGTAGTGATGCAGAAATACTGACTGGGCCATCCATCAGCTCTCCAATCGTCTGAAGGTCTTCCTGCTGAGAGCCTCAGGACTAGTCCATGAATTCTGAGGAGAGCCTGGAGAGGCCCTGGGGTTCCAGGCCTGCTGCAAACCCCTGGGGCCCTCGGGTAGGCCCTGCTCCCCTGCTCTTCACCTCTCCCTGCCAGAATTATGTGGCAAATGCTAAAATAACTCATCTTTTCCTGAAGCTTCGGCTCTCACAGCAGCACCTCCAGAGTTGGTGTGGCCCTGCTGCTCACAGCACGGTCAAGCATCTCTACGCTGTTTGAATCAGTCCACAAATTTGCAGCGACTTTGGTTTTCACTGGACTTCCTCTGTGCCCGTTTCCTGCCTCCTTATCAACACTGGCGTCTCACTTCTTTGGCATCAAATGCACTTATTTGACAAAAGTATTGCAACCAACTACGTACAGCTGTTGTGCTAGGTGGGCTTTGGGGCACCCGGAGATGAGTCAGCCTCTGAACTTGCTCCTAAAGGAATTTATATTCCCATCAGAGAACTAAGGCGTAGCCATTCAGGGTAGAAAATGACTTGTGCCGTTAAAGAAAGCAGGCAAGATGCTGAAAGTGCCGTGCAGAGAGGCCTCTCCCTGGAGGGCGGGGCCCATTACTGTTACTGCCTCGAGCTCCAGATCCACCTTCCCTACTGAGCTTGGGCTGAGGCTGGGGCTCT
The DNA here is from genome assembly GCF_033115175.1 of Lepus europaeus. NCBI lineage: Eukaryota > Metazoa > Chordata > Mammalia > Lagomorpha > Leporidae > Lepus > Lepus europaeus. The sequence goes on from NC_084828.1 coordinate 175,379,172, forward strand.
GCCAGCTGTTTCTGTTTTTAGCACTCCCTGGTAGGCCCTGCCAGCGAGGGGCTGCAGAGGCAGCCTGCGAGGCAGGGGAAGGACTAAGGAGTTTGCCTTCACCAGGTAGCAGCATTCTGGCTGTGGCGGTGCGCTCCGCTAGCAGCTGCCGGACCCAGGGTGCATCTCCCAACCTCGCAGTGAGTCCTCTGTCGCCGCCCAGGGACACCAGTCCCAGCTCGAGCCCATCCGCAGGGTCTGCAGCCCAGCGCCGGGCCTTCCTCTGAGTCTCCACACTCACTAATTCCTACCTCTTGCCTTTGCCCCCGACAGTTGCCACCTCCTTGAAGCCTTAGTTTTCCCTTTTGACCCTTTCACTTCCTCGTTAACAATCCTTTATATTCCATTCTCTCTTCAAAAAAACTGGTGTGATGTTGGCAAAGATGTGGAGAAACTGGAAATTTTGCACTGTTGGTAGCAATGTAAAATGGCACCATTGCTGTGGAAAACAGTATGATGATTTCTCAAAAAATTAAAAATAGAATTTCCACATGATCCAGCAATTCCACTGCTGGGTTCCCCTCCAAAAGAGCTGAAGGCAGCGTCTCAGAGAGATTTTTGTGTAATCATGTTCCTAGCAGCATTATTCACAACAGCCAGGCAGTCCAAGCAAGCAACCAGGTGCCCACAGATAAGAAACGCGGCATGCATATATGTATATATACATATATATGGAATATTGTTCAGTCATAGAAAGGGAAGAAATTCAGCAAATGCTATAGTGTAGATGAACATTGAGGACATTATGCTATGAAATGGACCAGTCACCAAAAGACAAATACTGATTATTCCATGTACACGAAGCATCTGGAACAGCCAGACCCACAGAGAGAGAAAGTAGAATGAGGAGGTTGGCCAGCGCTGCGGCTCACTAGGCTAATCCTCCGCCTGCGGCGCCGGCACCCCGAGTTCTACTCCTGGTCGGGGCACCGGTTCTGTCCTGATTGCTCCTCTTCCAGTCCAGCTCTCTGCTGTGGCCCGGGAGGGCAGTGGAGGATGGCCCAAGTGCTTGGGCCCTGCACCCGCAAGGGACCAGGAGGAAGCACCTGGCTCCTGGCTTTGGATTGGTGCAGCGCACCAGCTGTAACAGCCATTTGGGGGTGAACCAATGGAAGGAAGACCTTTCTCTCTGTCTCTCTCACTGTCTAACTCTGCCTGTCAAAAAAAAAAAAAAAAAAGAGTGAGGAGGTTGTGGGTTAAGTAGCAGCCTGCAGCGCCAGCATCCCATATGGGCACCAGTTCAAGTCCCAGCTGCTCTACTTCCAATCCAGCTCACTGCTAATGTGCCTAGGAAGGCAGCGGAGGATGGCCCAAATCCTTGGGCCCCCACACCTATGTTGGAGACCAGGAAGAAACTCCTGGCTTCTGCCTTCAACCTGGCCATTGCCAGGAGAGAACCAGCAGATGGAAGATATCTCCCCCACACACACCCCTGTAACACTGACTTTCAAATAAATTTTAAAAAAAGTTTAAAAAAGAAAGTAGAATGGTTGTTTCCAAGGATTAGAGCAGGAAAAAATGAGGGACTATTGTTTCATGGGTATTTATTTCAGTTTTGCAATGAAATTTTTCTGGGAATTTATTGCACAACAGTGAGAATATACCGGACCCTAAAAAGGGTTAAGATGGGGGATGGCACTGTGGCACAGCAGGTTAAGCCTCTGCCTGAAACGTGGGCATCCCATATGAGCTCTGGTTCTAGTCCCAGCTGCTCTACTTCCAATCCAGCTCCCAGCTAATGCACCTGGGAAAGCAGTGCAAGGTGGTCCAGTGCTTGAGTCCCTGCAGCTACGTGGGAGGCTTGGAAGAGGCTCCAGGCTCCTAGCTCCTGGCTTTGGCCTGGTCTAGCCCCAGCTGTTGCTGTCATTTGGGGAAATGAACCAGTGGATGGAAGATTCCCTCTCTCTCTTTCTCCCCCCATCCTCCTCCCTTCTCTTCTCTCTCTAATTGCCTTGCAAATAAATTTTTAAAAATCTTAAAAATGGTTAAGATGATAAATTTTAGCTTAAGTTTATTTTACCACAAATTTTTAAAAACTGGTATGAGCTCTATTTCCTGAATAAAATGGCAGTTGAAGAAATGTTTGTATTAATCATAGGAAGAGTGAGGGAGAGGGATTGAATAATTAAATAAGTGACCTAGATCTCAGTGGCTTCGCACAGTAAAAAGTTAGTTGTCTGATCCGGTAACCGTTCCTGTGGCCGGAAGACAGGCTTTGTGCCATGAGGTCACCCAGCGACCCAGGCTCCTCCACCGTGTAAGCTCAGCATCTTCAATACACTGCTGGCCGTAAGGTGCCTGGAGAAGGAAGGAGCATGTGTAGAAAGCTGCCCCAGGGCTCACAGCCAGGCTCTGCGTACAAGCAACACCGTTTTCAGATTATCAGTCGGCCAGAGTTCAGCTCCATGCCCCAGATTTAACAGCGCAGGAGTCTGGAAGTTAGTTTTCCTGCGGAGTGCAGGAGGACTGAAACAGGTGGACAAGCAGCATTATGGCTTCAGCTTTATAGAGAGTGTGGTACTGGGCTGAGCCACGAAAAATGAGTCGTGTCCTGACTTCTTCATCTCTGTATTTCATGTTTTTACTAAAGGGCTTAACATAGACTAGTTCTTTGATATGCATTTATTGGCTGGATAGATGGATGAATGAATTGGTAGACAGCCTTTTTTTTTTTTTTTTTTGACAGGCAGAGTGGACAAGTGAGAGAGAGACAGAGAGAAAAGTCTTCCTTTTCCTTTGGTTCACCCTCCAATGGCCGCTGCGGCTGGTGCACCACGCTGATCCAAAGCCAGGAGCCAGGTGCTTCTCCTGGTCTCCCATGCGGGTGCAGGGCCCAAGGACCTGGGCCATCCTCCACTGCCTTCCTGGGCCACAGCAGAGAGCTGGACTGGAAGAGGAGCAACTGGGACAGAATCCAGTGCCCCGACTGGGACTAGAACCCGGTGTGCCGGCGCCGCAGGCAGAGGATTAGCCTAGTGAGCCACGGCGCTGGCCAGTAGACAGCGTTTTATAAGCACCAGTCTACAAAGGTACTAGAAAAAGAGTTCATCTATTCTGTGTCGAGCAGAACCATTGTCCAGTTTCTTCTTTTGGATTCTGAGAACATTGGAAAAATCTGATTGCCATCACTCAACAAATTTTTCTTTTCTTTCAGCGAAAGAAAATTGACACAGAGAAACTGACAAGGGCTTGCTTACACAGTTCAGCGAGAAAATGAATGACCCGTATTAACTAACCTCAGAGGTCACCTAATGTCACTTCCTGTACTCTGTTTATTGGAGCCAAGAATCTTGACCTCACCTGGAACATAGTCTGACAGACGTGTGGAATCTTGCTGCTCACATTAATGAGTGCATGCTTGGTCCGTCTTAGTTTCTGGCACGAAGTATGTGGAGGGAGGTCATGCCTGGCTGGATCCATTAAGCCTGTGGAAGCTTGCCCATGTATGGAGGCATTTGTTCCTCTCTCTCTCTCTCTCTCTCGGCTTGTTAGAGGAGATATTAATAAAAATAAAGCCAATCAAAGCAAAATGATTACAATTAAAGCTAATAAAGGGAGGAACCAGATTGCTAAGTACATGTGTTCAATCTGGCTTTTGGTAGTTCAGTGGAGGTTTTATAATGAGTAAGTGAGGAATGGTGAATTCGGGCCATCACCCACTCCTAGTGCACAGGCATGAGAATGACAGCACAGTTTCTTTGGCATCTGCCTCCTGCGTTTTGTACAGCAATGTAATCATGTATAGTCTTGGTGGGGAGAGTGGTCTTAATGCCCCGTACTGCAAGTACCTCCAATGTGTTTTGATTATCTATCTATCTGTTATCTATTGCTGTGTAACAAACATGCTGAACTTAGTGACTCGAACGTGTTCAAAGAGCCTATGGGTCCTGACACCAGAAGGGCATGGTGGAAAATGCGTGTCCCTTTTCCATGGTGCCAGAGGCCTCAGCTGAGGAGATTTACATGGCTCAGGACTGGCCCGTTCAGAAGCTTCCTCGCTCTCCTGCCTGGCGCCCAGGAATCAGTAAAAAGCTGGGATTGCCAGCTGGCACATCTGCACCGTGATGTATCGTGTTGCTTGGATTTCTTGCATCATGAAAGCTGGGTTCTGAGAAGGAGGGAGGCCTTCAAAGACCAAGAAGAATGGCCTCCGGGCACTTGGACTCAGGAGAGGAGGTGCAGCTCTCAAGATGGGTGGCACAACAAATACTTTGTTTTAAACACCGTACTTAGATTGACTCTGTTCATGGTAAGCAAATTCTCTTGATGCTAACTCCAAGATGTATCCCAAATCCAACCAGTTCTCACCGCCTCCTTTGTCATCACACTGATCTCAACACTCCTTCCCCCAAATTGTTGCCTTGGCCCATGGACCTCACCTCACCTTCCTACAGATTATTTTCCAGAGCTTGCTGCTTAGTAGCATCCCTTGGCCCACGCCTTCAGCGGTCCCCCATCGCCTCAAAGGAGAATGCATTCTCATGGAACCCAGGTTCTTCGCAGTCTTGTTCCTGTGGCTTCGCCCTGCTCTCTCGCTCCTGCTGCTCCAGCCACACTAGTCCCTTTGCCGTCCTGTGTCCCAGGCACAGTCCCACCTCAGACTCATTGCATTTGCAGTGCATTGCATTGCATTGCATTTGAGAAGCCAAGAAAGGAGGGACAAATGGGAGGAGATGACAAGGGAGTTCTCAGCTTCATGCCTGCAACAAAATCATGTTGATGTTTTATTTTTAAATTTTTAGTTTAAATTCTATGTCCAGGAGCTCTTAAATGGGCTCTCCTCAATTTTTTAGCCTCTGTAAACTCCGGCCTCTGGATTGGGGTGAAGCTGGGACACTCCTGGGATTCCCAGGGACTACTGGACTCACCCTTGGCCTAGCCGACCACAGCATCATTCCCAGTCCACCCCGGGGCGCTTTCGCCGTCTATTTCTGTGACTGTTTTGATCTGTGGAAAGCCTGCAGGACTCCGAAAGGCCACTTGGAAAGCAAGGGAGAGAGATGACAAATGATGGCCCAGAGGAAAGGCCATCGCCTTTCAGAGGAAGCCCCACGGGTCGAAAATTACAGCTGGTCTTTGGAAGCAGTTGCCCAGACAGGGTCTGGTGACTAAAGGTGAGGCATTTGAAGAAGGCAGTTTTATTTCCCACTGCAGTCCTTGACAAGCAACAAGAAAATCAGTGTGCTGACGCTTCTGGTGACATTCTGCAGCCCCCTTCTCCCTCACAGGTGCCAGTCCTTTTACAGACTTTCCAGGAGCGGAGGCTGAGTGCCGTGTGGTCATCCTACCCCAAGGTCTCCTCTGAGGAGCAGTTTCAGGACCCCCAGAAGCAACAAAACCCACAGATGCTCTGATCCCTTACATAAAACCGCGGAGGATCAGCTTACAACCTGTGCGTATCCTCCCTATTACGTAATCACCTCTAGATTACTCGTAACACCTAGCACAGTGGAAGAGCTATGTAAATAGTTGTTATTCTGCGTTGTTTATGGAATAAAGAAAAAAAGGTCTGTACCTATTCAGCACACTTTAAAAAATTTTTTGAGTATTTTCTGTTAGCAGTGGTTGAATCTATAGATAGAGAACCTACAGATTTAGAGGGCTAACTGTAGTTTCCTTTTCCTTCTGGTGTTGAAGTTCAGGACAGCACAGTGTGCGATTATATTTTAGTGTATGTGCTGCCGAAGCAAGCACAGTGTGCTGATTGTATTAACAACCAAGTGATAGCTGGCCTTCTGTGTGTGCCGAAGAGTGTTTCTTCATACACAATGACATGCCTGTTACAGAGGAAGAACTCACCTTAATCCTCACCTTCGGTGCTGCTGCCTTTGAGATTTCTTTTGACTAGATTGTACCTGTTACCCATTGCTGTGTAACAAATCTCCCCAGCATGCAGTGGCTCAAAACAACAGTGATCATTCATTTTGCTCACAGATCTTAAATGTGGCAGAGCTTGGCAGGAGTGGTAGGCCAGATGACCCACTTTCAACACGATCCACCCACAGGGCAGCCGAGTTGATGCTGCCTGTCAGATGGGGATTCAGCCAGGGCTGTGGGTCAGGGGACTCACTCCCTCTCCACAAGGCCCCTTCACAAGACTCCTGGGCTTTGCTCTTGGGCTTCCGAGAGACAGTGTCCCAGAAAACAAGATACAAGTGCATGACACGTTTATGATCTATCCTTGTGATACAGCCACACTTTATTGATTGAAGTAGTCAAAATTCTCCTACCCAGATTCGAGAAGACACTGACCTCCCCTGTCTTTCTAAAAACATTTTATTGAAATGCAATATACATACCAAGAACTGCATATCAGTGTACAGAGAAATGAGTTATTTTGTCCTCTAATCACACTCATAACTAACACCCAAATTACCAGTACCCCAAGAGTCCTTACTAGTCCCCCCTCTTCATTTCTTTTTTTTATCATGGGAAAAAAGAGTATATTGTCATTTACATGGCATGATTCAGAAAAGCAATGTTTATAGTATATACCTACAGATACGACATCCACACAATGCTTATACTCTATATAATAACTACCACAAATGAAAGAAAATGTGATACTTGTTTTGACTTATTTCATTTAGAATAATGACCTCTAGTTACACTCATTTTGTTATAAATGTCAGGATTTCATTCCTTTTTATGGCCAATTAATATTACAATATGTATAAATACATTTTATTTATCCAATCATCAGTTGTTGGATATCTAGGTTGATTCCATATCTCAGCTACTGTGAATTGAACTGCTATAGATACGGGATTGCAGATACGTTTTTCATATGCTGATTTCATTTCCTTCAGATATATTCCAAGGAGTGGAATAGCTGGGTGATATGATAGATTTACTTTTTATTATTCTAAGGATTCGCCATACTGTCTTCCATAATGGTTGTACCAATATACATTCCCACCAGCAGTGTACTAGGGTGCATTTTTCTCTACATCCTCATCAGCACTTGTTATTTTCTGATTTTTAGATAATAGCCATTTTTAAAATATTTATTTTTTATTTATTTGAAATCTGGAGTCATAGAGAAAGAGAGAGAAAGATCTTCCATCCACTGACTCCCTCCCCAAATGGCCACAACAGCCAGGGCTGGTCCAGACTGAAGCCAGGAGCCAGGAACTTCTTCCAGGTCTCCCAGGTGGGTGCAGGGGCCCAAGAACTTGGGCCATCTTCTGCTGGTTTCCCAGGCACATTAGCAGGGAGCTGGTTCAGAAGTGGAGCAGCCACATGAGATACTGGCATTGCAGGCAGAGGCTTAACCTGCTAGGCCACAACGCTGACCCCACAACAGAGTTTTATTTCATTTTGTCTAGAACTGCCTCAAAGGCCTGGCTGTGTGGGTGTATACTCAGTTACCTCATATAAGTCATGACACCTTTGGTGAAATAATGGACAGGGCAAACTTCAGAAGTCTGGCCATTTACAATCCGCCTCAGCAGTGTTTCTTCCAAACCAAAGGTGGTCCAAGTCAGGTAGCTCAGGGAGGAGAATCTTCCCAGCCAGGCAGTCTACACATGGCAGTTCTGGGGAGCTGAGCCATGGTGCACAGCCAGTGAGGGGGTAGACGTGGGCTCACTCTGCAAAATGAAGCAGGAGAGAGCAGCAGTCACAAAGGCAGGAACACGCCAAGGGGAACATGCAGGCAGCCCTGCCTGGGGCTCTGTGGCTTCTGCCCATCCCTGAGTTCCCTGTGCTTTGTAGCCGTGAGGCCTGGCTGTGCAGTTTTCCCGCAGTGAAACTGGCAAATGGGTTGAGCTTCTTGTTGTGTTAACTTCCCCCAGGTGTTTCCATAATTAACTCGCCTTTAGCAAGCCTGAGTAAGACTTCCTTAGGGCGAGAAGAGCCGCGCTCACACTGGTAGAAAACCCAGCAGGAAAACGGGTGACTGCTCTGCCTTTTTTGCTGCTGCCTTGATGAACCCCTTGTCCCACTTTCGCAGGAGGAGAGGGGATGGCTGCCTCCTGAGCTCTGCTTCTCACCCGGCATTGAGCCTCAGATCTTTAGCCTAAGGGTTGCTGTTGGTCGGTCGGAGCCAACTTATCTGTGAGTCCTCCGACAGTGCAACTGAAATGTTTGCCCGTGTACATTGTTCTGGGTTGGGGTACCATTCATGACTGCCTAGCCCCCAAAGATGTCTGTGACTCAAAAAAGGTTATACAAAGAAGGGAAAATCTGGGACTGTTTATTTTTGATCCATGAGTTTTTTCTGTAGATCAAATAGCTTGCATCTCTATATAAAGTATTGAGGGCTTTTTTTTTTTTTTTTTTTTTTTGTAATTTCTCTGAATTCATTCTGTGTGACTAAGTTTTATTTCCCTTGGATCTGTCCCAGCTTGACATGACTTTTATCTTAAGAGAAAGGGGGCATAAATGTCTCTGTTTCTATTTGATGCATAAATAAACAGCACTAGAAAATGTTCAGAGAGTCAAAATCCCATTTAAGTGCTAAAGTGAACCTTTCCCTGGCCTCATACTTTTAGTCTCCTGCCAAGCCTTCAAGTTGAAAGTGCATGAAACTATCCGTATGGCCATGCTGGTTCTGCCTCCTTCCCAATTTCTTGCTTTTCCCTTTCTTTTCTCTCCCATTCACCAAATATAATCCCAAATTACAGGACATGTAGCAATAAAATGGCAGAGGTAGTGAAGTCATGTTAACATTGAAGAAAAGATTTAATAAGCCAAAACCCCACAGAAGCTAAAGTATAAAACTATTGAAACCTATCCATAAGGAGAAAGGAGTTAGCAAAGTCATTTTAAAAATTGAATTTAAATTCAAGAATGAAAATCCTTGATAATGTCAAAAGCATATAAGCTCAGAAATAAAACACTCTCACAAATGTGTGAAACTCACCCATAAAAAGTAGATATTTTTAATTGGCTTTGAAATAATAATTTTTTTGGCTTTGAAATAATAAATCCATATGCTAGGGCAGCAAGACATGCTAAGAAGTAAACAACCCCAGTAATGATGAGAAAAATGGAAACGTGCAGTCCGTGCTGCCTGTGAGCACTCATGATGGCAGCCTGCAGGCCCTGGGCTGGGAGTGTCCTGTCTCTGGCTGCGGTCAGATCAGTGGCTTCCGCTCTCCAGTGCTTGTTGTCCACCAAGGACGATCAGACAGCAATGAGGGAATAATTGAGATGGAGGGAAAACCTGAGAGTTCCTGGCCCGCGGGACGGTCCCTGCTATCGTCCAGAAGATGTAAATCCGTGAGCTGGCACTGCGGTGCAGTAGGTTAAGCCGCCGCCACGCCGGCATCCCACGTCAGTGCCAGTTGAAGTCCTAGCTATGCCGCCTCTGATCCAGCTTGCTGCCAGTGCACCTAGGAAGGTCGCAGAAGATGGCCCAAGTATTTGGACCCTTGCCACCCACGTGGGAGACCTGGGTCAGTTCCATGCTCTTGACTTTGGCCTCACCCAGCCCTGGCTGTTGTGCCCATATGGGGAGGGAACCAGTGGATGGATGATTGCTCTCTTTTCCCTCTCCCTCTCTTTCTCACTCTGCACTTCAAATGAATAAATACATACATAATACTAAAAAAGAAAAAGCAAATCCCTGAAAAACTTTCTTCCAAGTGATGGCTTCCAAAAATTATTTCTGTTTCTCTTTTTTGGATTAAGGACAGGGAAGGGATAGTTTTCATTTTTTTATATGCTTTTCATATCCCAATTGTTTTTTTTTTTTTTGAAGATTTTATTTATTTATTTGAAAGTCAGAGTTACACAGTGAGAGGAGAGGCAGAGAGAGCGGTCTTCCATCCGATAGTTCACTCCCCAGTTGGCTGCGATGACTGGAGCTGTGCTGATCCGAAGCCAGGAGCCAGGAGCCAGGAGCTTCTTCCAGGGCTCCCACATAGGTGCAGGGGCCCAAGGACTTAGGCCATCCTCCACTGCTTTCCCAGGCCACAGCAGAGAGCTATATTGGAAGAGGAGCAGCTGGGACTAGAACCAGCGCCCATGTGGGATGCCAGTGCTTCAGGCCAGGGTGTTAACCTGCTGCGCCACAGAGCCAGCCCCCCAATTGTTTTTTAATAACTTCTTTGAAGATTTTAGTCACTTTGTTTAAATAATAGATGTTTTTAAGGAGAATTTTTACAGGGACAATGGTTCAGCTTCAGAAACACTCAAGCACAGGTACATAGCAATGGGTTTATTATGAAACTCTCTCAGCAATGCACAGGGCAAAGAGAATCTTGTCAAGAAATCTAAAATATATTACGCTCATTTTTCCTGTAAAATTTTTTTGAAATGTAACAAACATAATGGAAAATGAATAAAACAACCATAATCAGCTTAATAAATTATAGGAAAAGGAATTTGTGTTACCTTGTTCAAGTCAAGCAAGAGAAGTCACGGGGCCGGCGCTGCGGCTCACAGGTAAAGCCGCTGCCTGCAGTGCCGGCATCCCATATGGGCTCGAGTCCCAGCTGCTCCTCTTCCAATCCAGCTCTCTGCTGTGGCCTGGGAAAGCAGTAGAAGATGGCCCAAGTCCTTGGACCCCTGCAACTGCATGGGAAGACCCGAAGGAAGCTCCTGGCTCCTGGCTTTGGATCGGCGCAGCTCTAGCTGTTGCGGCCAATTGGAGAGTGAACCAGCAGATGGAAGACCTCTCTCTCTCTCTGTCATTCCTTCTCTCTCTGTGTAACTCTGACTTTCAAATAAATAAATAAATCTTAAAAGAAAAGAAGCACCTATTACTTAAAAAAAGGTAAGTCACTTGTGTGCCTTATCTTAGGTCCTTCTTTCCCTAGGTATAATGTCGGTTCTGTTTTGCCATTCATATGCTTGCCTTTCTATAGAGTTTTATGACCTAACTATGTATCACTAAACAGCATAGTTTAATTCACATTATTGTAAATTATAGATTGTATTCTCTGAGTATCTGACTTAACATTTTCCTCAATATTGTGTCTTTAAAAGTCATTTGGGGCCAGCGCTGTTGCATAGCGTGTAAAACCACCTTCAGTGCCGGGCATCCCATGTGGGCGCTGATTCAAGTCTCAGCTGCTGCACTTACAATCCTGCTCTCTGCTGTGGCCTGGGAAAGCAGTAGAGGATGGCCCAAGTGCTTGGGTCCCTACACCTGTGCAGGGGACCCGAATGAGGCTCCTGGCTCCTGGCTTTGGATGGGTGCAGCTCCGGCCATTGCAGCCATTTGGTAACTGAACCAGCAGATGAAAGACACCTTACCCGCCCCCCCCCTCGCCTCTTTGTAACTCTGCCTTTCAAATAAATAAGTCTTTTTTAAAAAAAGTTGGAGTGGTGGCCGGCACCGTAGCTCAATAGGCTAATCCTCCACCTTGCGGCGCTGGCACACCGGGTTCTAGTCCCGGTCGGGGCACCGGATTCTGTCCCAGTTGCCCCTCTTCCAGGCCAGCTCTCTGCTATGGCCCAGGAGTGCAGTGGAGGATGGCCCAAGTCCTTGGGCCCTGCACCCCATGGGAGACCAGGAGAAGCACCTGGCTCCTACCTTTGGATCAGCGCGGTGCGCCGGCCGCGGTGGCCATTGGAGGGTGAACCAACGGAAAAAGGAAGACCTTTCTCTCTGTCTCTCTCTCTCACTGTCCACTCTGCCTGTCAAAAAGTAAAGAAAAGAAAAAAAAAAGTTGGAGCGGGCATTGTAGTGCAGCAGGTTAATCCTCTGCCTGCAGCGCTGGCATCCCATATGGGTGCTGATTTGAGTCCCAGCTGCCCCTCCTCCAATCCAGCTCTCTGCTGTGGCCTGGGAAAGCAGTAGAAGATGGTCCAGGTGCTTGGGCCCCTGCATCTGTGTGGGATACCTGGAAGAAGCTCCTGGTTCCTGGCTTTGGAGCAGCTCTGGCCCAGCTCTGCCCGTTGCGGCCATCTGGAGAGTGAACCGACAGAAGGAGGACCTTCCTCTCCCTCTCTCCCTCTCACTGTGACTCTACCTCTCAAATAAATAAATAAAAAAATCTTAAAAAAAAAAGTCATCCATACTACTGCAGTTTGTTAATTTTCATTGCAGTATAGTATTCTATTGTGAGACTATATCACAATTAATTTACCTATGTTTCTGTTCAGAGACATTAGGCTGCTTCCAGTTAAGGGTTATTGACATGAACACAGCTATGAACATTTTCATACAAATCAGTGGCTGCCCATGAGCATGCATTTCTGTAGGATATGTACCAAGGAATGGAATCTCTGGTTCATTAAGCTGTGTATGTCCAGCTTCCCAGTGTCTTCCAAAGTAGTTGCACTGTGCTTGAGTGTGATGCAATGAGAAGGCCATGCCAAGATGGCCGCTGGTAACAGAAACTGGCAACAGGCCGTGATTGGATGGCTTCGGAAACCACATGACAACAGAGCTTGACTGAGATCAGGCCGTGATTGGATGGCTTCGGAAACCACACGACAACAGAGCTTGACTGAGATAAGGCTGTGATTGGATGGCTTCGGAAACTGCCTGGCAACAGGGTGTGACTGGTTAGGGCATAGACCACCCCTTGACCGGATTGGCTTCCTTGGCTATATAAGCTGCTGTACGAACTGAAATAAACGAGTCTGCAGGCTGCTCGCCTCTGGCCTGCTTTCACCCGACTCCTGGGGTCTGTGTGGTGACTCCGTGCCTCTTGCCCCCACCACGCTCCTCCTCTCAGAAATGAATCCACAGCAACACTTGAACTTCTCTATTTTTTAAATATATTTATTTGACTGAGTTATAAACAGTGAGAGAGAGAGAGAGAAAGGTCTTCCTTCCGTTGGCTCACACCCCCTCCCCCAAATGGCTGCTACAGCTGGGGCTGCGCTGATCTGAAGCCAGGAGCCAGGTGCTTCTCCTGGTCTCCCATGCAGGTGCAAGGACCCAAGCACTTAGGCCATCCTCCACTGCCCTCCCGGGCCACAGCAGAGAGCTGGACTGGAAGAGGAGCAACCAGGACTAGAACCTGGTGTCCACATGGGATGCCGGCGCCGCAGGCAGAGGATTAACCAAGTGAGCCACGGCGCCGACCCCCGAGCTTCTTTATTTTTAATTATTATGAAATGGTGTACCTGAGGCATGTGGTTAAGGACTGCACCTGGTTTTCTTGGCAAAAATATGTTGGTACACTCATTTGGGAGCAACTCCATCGACTCTTCCTTTCCTTGATCCAATTTCTCCAGTGATACACTGCTTTAGACATTATTTCTTCTGCCTTTGCCCTGATAATGAAGTCATCTTTTTTATATTTATCAACCTTTTGCCTATATCAATACAGCTATCTGCAATTAGGGACCTGGAAGAAAGTCAATATCGGGGAAATAATTTGCAAAGGGCATGATTTCCCTTGGGTCTGAGGCATGCATGTTAAAGCTTCTGTGACGTTTAGTGCAATCTGGATTTTTTTTTTATCCTTTTTTTTAAGGCTATTTAAGCGATGCCAATGTAACAGAATGACTTAACACAGTGAAATGCCAAGCTGGGATTTAAAATACTGATATTTTCTTCTTTAAAGTTGGATCCCTCTAGAATCTTACGAGGATGCATCCTCAAGGCAGTCTGTCACCTTGGGGCTCCAGAAATTGAAAGCTCATCATGTTCGTGGATCTGCACCATTTCTACTGATTAATATTTTTAGTATCTGCCTTATAGATCAGGCACAAAATGAAGGGCTTTTAAAAATAGTCTCCTGAGCCCATGCAGGCTCAGTGCACTCTGCTCAAGTGTGTCGTGGATGGCAGCGCCTCCTTCTCCCTTGCCAGCCTCTCTCTGAATATGGAATGCACCTGTGTTGGATCCGGAACCATCACAATTCTCCGAAGATTTGACTGCCACTGGCCTTTTCCTGTGCAAAACTCTTGAGACAGTCATTATTCCTTCATCAAAGGACAAACTCAAATACTTCAAAATTAGAAACTGCAGTCTGTTTTGTGGATAAATTTTGGGTCAGCTTACCTGAGCACTGGGCTCCTAAACAAAATGAAGTTCTTTGAGGTGCTCCCAGTGAAGTTAAACGTGGTCTGGTTACTTAAGGCTGTGGCAGTCACATGGTGGTAAGGGTGTGGGGGAGTACACAGACATCAATGTGTTTAGCAAATGTGCCCTTGCTAAGATCTGAGTGCTTGTCCGCTCCAAGATTCATGTTGAAATCCAGTTGCCGTTGTAACAGTTTGCAGCAGTGGGGCCTTAAAAGATGATTAGGCCCTGAGGGCTATTCCCTCGGGGTAGGGTTAGTGCCGTCACAGGCAGCTGCCTTCTGCTCCCCTCTTGCCTGTTTGCCTTTCATCGCGGGAGGGTGAGTGCGCCTCCCTTCCAGAGGACACGGCACTCAAGGCCTCAGCTTGGTATCAGAGCCGCCAGTCCTGCCGGCATCTTACATTCCCAGCCTCCAGGACTGGGGGGAAATTTCTGTTCATTATCAACTAGCCTGTCTGTGGTATTCTGTTACTGTAGCACAAACGGATTAAGACAGTGCCTGCTGCTAGAGACTGGGGTTTAATTCAGATTTTACATACACACAGAAATCACTTAAGGGTACGTGGTAGTTTATACAGTGCAATACAACAGGACTTTAGGAGTTCAGAAAAGAACTAAGTCCACAGAGTCCGGGCCTGAAGTGGGCACCAGAAGAGGATCTGGAGGAAGCTGGACAGGCAGGGAACAGCTGGGTCTGGAAGGGCACCCATGAGCCGTGCTGTGTCCTGTAAGGATGGCAGAGGCCGGCCAGATGCACTGAGCAACGTGGTGCTGGCTGGCTAGGTGTGGAGACCTACCCACATATGGTGAAGTGGCAGCACGGTGCTTCTGAGCATGCTTTTTTTTTTTTTTTTTTGGCACATAGAGTAGCAGTTTTAAAAATTTATTTATTGAAAAATTTAAATGTGTATATTATATGCAATGTAATGTTTTGAAACAGGTAGGGGCCAGCGCTGTGGCGTAGTTGGTTAAAGCTGCTGTCTGCAGTGCCGGCATCCCACATGGGTGCTGGTTTGAGTCCCGGCTGCTCCACTTCCGATCCAGCTCTCTGCTATGGCCTGGGAAAGCAGTAGAAGACGGCCCAAGTCCTTGGGCCCCTGCACCCACGTGGGAGACTGGGTAGAAGCTTCTGGCTCCTGGCTTTGGATTGTCATAGCTCCAGCTGTTGAGGCCATCTGGGGAATAAGCCAGTGGATGGAAGACCTCTTTCTCTGCCTCTGCCTCTCTGTAACTCTTCCTTTCAAATAAATGAATAAATCTTAAAAAAAAAAAAAAAAAGCAACATATGTATGTGCTGGAATGATTAAATCAAAATAATTAGCATGTATTACTTCACACACATCACATTTTTTAGTAGAAACACTTAAAATTGCTCCTTTTGCAATTTTTAAAAAAGATTTATTAATTTGGAAGTCAGAATTACACAGAAAGAGAAGGAAAGGCAGAGAGATAAAGGGAGAGCGGTCTTCCATCTGCTGGTTCACTCCCCAGTTGGCTGCAATGGCTGGAGTTGTGCTGATATGAAGCCAGGAGCCAGGAGCTTCCTCCAGGTCTCCCACGTGGGTGCAGGGGCCCAAGGATTTGGGCCGTCTTCTACTGCTTTCCCAGGCCACAGCAGAGAGCTGGATTGGAAGTGGAGCAGCCGGGACTAGAACCGGAGCCCATATGGGATGTGGGCACTGCAGGCGGCTTTACCCACTATGCCACAGCAGGAGCCCCTGCAATTTTCAAGAGTACAATACGTACTTATTGTCTACAGTCACCATGTGTTCTGTTGTCTAACTGAAATTTTATACCCTTTGGTTATCATCTACTAGCAATTCACCTCTTTAAGATTTCCAGGATAAGGGAAATCATGCTGTGTTTGTCTCTCCTTGCCTGCTCTATTTCTCTTAGCATGTCCAGCGGGCTCGTCCACGTTGTCGCACTGACAGGATTTCCTCCTTTTAGAAAGCTGAACGGTACTCCATTGTGTGTACGGACCACATTTTCTTTACCCACTTACCCATGACATTGACTCCGTATTTTGACTAATACTGCAGAAGCATGGGAGTGCTGATATTTTCTCAACATGTTAGCTTCATTTTCTTTGGATAAATACCCACTAATGGAATTGCTAGATCAAATGGTCCACTGAGCTTTCTTAAACGTGACAGAGTAATGATGGGAGTAACTTCGAGAAAGACTAATCCCCCACAACTAATATTAGGGTTGAGACAAGCAATGGGAGATAGTCTGGCCTCACTGAGAGAGGACTAGTTAAGGACTTATATTCTGATCTGAGAGAAGACTAGTTAAGTACGTACACGCTGTTGAGCAGATGGCTCATCAAGATATGAATGGCACCCAGCAGAGCGGTGTGCCCAACCTGCAAGTTGTTTTGTTTGGGGACTGACATAGCTGGTTGGGTCAAGAGCCATCTCATCTGTCCTGGGAAGTCGTAGTATTTTAGTTTTATAAACTGCTCCACCAAATCAACAAAACTGTGTGCATTAGGATTTAAGCTACATATAAACTGATGTTGACATCCTAAAACTACATTGTTTCACATCCGCACAAATATTTGCCCTGGAGTGCTCTGGCAGCGTTAATCGTAATAGCCCAATATTGGAAGCAACTCAAAACTTCATCACCAAGTTAATGGATAACAAGTGCATCGGACAACGGGCAGTGCTCTGCAATAAAAAGGAGTGAAGCACTATCCATGCCATGAGTTTGACCCATTTCACAGATAGTATTTATGCAGAAGAAGCTACATGAAAGGATCACATGATAATCTATAGAGACAGAAAGCATGTCAGAAATTACCTGGGGCTTGGCAGAGAACAAGGGAGAGCAGAGGTGCCTGAGAGAACTTCTGGGAGTGACAGGAAGAGTCTGTAATCTTGACTGTGCTGGTTTCATATATATTCATATATGAAATATATGAATATGAATATATTCAGCTATACAGACTATATATAAATATATACAGCTATATGGACACATCAAATTGTATACTTTAACATATGTGCAGTTGATTATACATAAATCATGCCACAATTTCAAACAGTGATGCTAAATTTTGAATATTTTCTTCCAAAAATTTACAATTTTAGAGGTGGCTTATTAGTGATAACTTTTTAGTTTTTGGCTTTTCAATCTATTTCTAAAAGATTCCTATGTTCTAATTCTTGTATATTAATAATTTTTGCTTGATAATATAATCTACTTCCTTCAGCAAATAGGAAAGAATACATACTAGCATGAACCAGGATATCAAGAGCAATTGAATTACAAGAATTAAAGTATTTTTCCACTCATGTTACCTGATTTTGTATTTTTAATGCAAATACATTCAGAAATCCTATAAGAAATTGTTGTAAGGGTAGGAGTGATGCAGCAGGTTAACTCAGTTCCTGTGAAGTGGTGTAACTAACTTAGTTAAAGTTTAGGTGAGTTGGAACTCTTGTATCTATCCCTGAAAAATATGCCTACCTTCCCAGGAAGCACTTGTTGCTCCCAGTACCCCACGCTATTTGTATCTGATTAGGGTACCACCCCTTCCTTATAAAAAGATGTGGAAGGCAAGAGAGCTCTCTCTCCATTGTGGAACATGCTCAGATACACCACTCTCATTTCCTCTCTCTTACTACCGCTGACCAGATGGACCTCTTCTGCTCTCACTTAGAGGTATTATTTTAGGGTTTTTTTTTTTCCTTTATAGGCAACACTTTGGCCCACTCGTGTTGGGTGGCTCTCTATGTGGGGGAATCCACACTTGTGTGTGAATATATATTTATTCCCTTGCAGTTAAATAACTTCTGTTCCTATTTTCACATGATGCCACCTCCGCTTCACGTTTTACCTCTGTGGGAGACAGGAACATGGACTGGGAATTAATACATCCACTGTCCACATCGATCGGGATGCCTGGATCCCATATCAGAGTGCAGGTTCCAGTTCCAGCTTCTCCACCTCTGATTCAGCTTCGCACTAATGCTGCTGGGAAGGTCTTGGGTGATGGCCCCAGAGCTTGGGTCCCTGGCACCCAAGTGGGAGACCCAGTTGGAACTCTTTTTGCTCCTGGGTGTTGGAGGCATTTGGGGAGCAGACCAGGAGGTGGACAACCGCTCTCTCCCTTCTCCCTCACTCTGCCTTTCAAATAAATATATAAAGCTTTTTAAAAAGAAGTTATTGTGATTACCTTATCTTTTCTTGTCACCATGGGAAATTCAAATTGAATCAATAAACTGGATCATTTCCCCAGCTAGTTTTTTTTTTTTTTTTCTATTAGATACTTGCTGAGTAAACACAAAAATCCATCCTGGTTTAGCTCCATCTTATGAAGTGACAGCTTGCGACACACTTGTCACAGAGACCTGGGAAGCTGAAGAGTGACAGACAAACTTAAAGGGCCTCTTCACAGGGGTGGCAGTGGGTTTCCTTCTGTTGCTGCACAGGAGCGTGAGCCACTTACAGCGACAGCTCATCAGAGAGGCTTTTATACCTCTGAGCGTGAAGAGACTAACCACTGTACTGCTAGTCACTTCCTTTGCTTTGGTCCCATCGATTATTCATTTGTAAAGCGTGAGTTTGTCCTTTCTCACTGAAATCCTGCCTGCGCAGATCGGCACACTGTGGAGGGGAAGGGAATGCGGGCTGAGCCAGGGGCTCCACTTCACCAGCATGAATCCATCAGCTCCCTGCTTGGAGAGGAAGAGGCAGCTTGGAGGGGGTTGCCCTTTTATGCAGCCAGCTGGTACCATCCAGGACCGGAGTCTTGAGATCCTAAACATGTGACTGAAGGGTCCATTACAGTGCATTTAGAGCGGTGGTTCTTAATCTTGGCTGCATTCATGAATCACCTGAAGAGCTTCCTAAAAACATCCAGACCAGGCCCACCACCCAGACAGTCTGACTTACCTGGTCTGGGATGAGGTCCAGGTACGGGTATTTTTCTTTTATTTATTTATTTATTTTTAAAGATTTATTTATTTATTTATTTATTTATTTGCGAATCAGAACTACAGAGAGGCAGAGGCAGAGGCAGAAGCAGAGAGAGAGGTCTGCCATCCGCTGGTTCACTCCTAAATGGCCGCAGTAGCTGGAGCTGAGCTGATCTGAATGCAGAAGCCCAGAGCCTCCTCCAGGTCTCCCAGATAAGGGTATTTTTAAAAAGTTTTCCAGGTGCTTCAAATGTGCAGGCCGGATGGAGACCTACTGACTTAGAGTCAGGATAGCCCCTTCTTAAGTGCTTAAAATAAAGGCAATATACAGCAATTTTCATACACTACATTAATTCAAAAATACTTTGAAATGGGTTCCAAAAATGCTTTTGGTCCAAAGATTTTTTTAAACCCTGAAAATTATAATTAAATAAATGAAAGTCAAAATAAGTGTGAGGTGCCATCTTCCCCACTAGCAGAAATTTGAAAGACTGATGATACCCAGTGATGATGTGACTACGTGGTGGAAATGGTGATGTTGACACAACACACTTAGGAGTAAAACTGGCACCCTTTCCCTGGAGGGCAACTTGACACCATCTATCAAGCTGTGTACTAATTTGCCTAGCAATTTCACTGCTAAGGATTTACTATCAAAATTCCACTGAGAGGGCCGCACTATGGTGTAGTGGGTAAAGCTGCTGCCTGCGGTGCGGGCAATCCAATATGGGCACTGGTTCAAGACCCAGCTGCTCCACTTCTGATCGAGCTCTCTGCTATGGCCTGGGAAAGTAGTAGAAGATGACCCAAGTGCTTGGGCCCCTGCACCCACATGGGGGACCCGGAGGAAGCTCCTGGCTCCTGGCTTTGGATCGATGCAGCTCCGGCCGCTGTGGCCAGTTGAGAGTGAACCAGCGGATGGAAGACCTCTCTCTTTCTCTCTGCATCTCCTACTCTCTCTGTGTAACTGTGACTTTCAAATAAATAAATAAATCTTTTTAAAAAATTCCACTGAGATATGGGTTTAGGAATATTCATTGAAAATTTTTTTCAATAGTGTAAAAATGAATGACACCAAAACACCAGTTTTTCATGACACAAGATAAGTAAATTTTTTTTAAAATTTTTTTTTTATTTAGTGAATATAAATTTCCATAAGATAAGTAAATTTTGACACATTAATAAGATGGACTGGCCGGCGCGGTGGCTCAATAGGCTAATCCTCCGCCTAGCAGCGCCGGCACACCGGGTTCTAGTCCCGGTCGGGGCGCCGGATTCTGTCCCGGTTGCCCCTCTTCCAGGCCAGCTGTCTGCTGTGGCCCGGGAGTGCAGTGGAAGATGGCCCAAGTGCTTGGGCCCTGCACCCCATGGGAGACCAGGAGAAGCACCTGGTTCCTGCCTTCGGATCAGTGCGGTGCGCCGGCCACAGCGCGCTGGCCGCGGCAGCCATTGGAGGGTGAACCAACGGCAAAGGAAGACCTTTCTCTCTGTCTCTCTCTCTCACTGTCCACTCTGCCTGTCAAAAAATAAATAAATAAAAATAAAATAAGATGGACTAAAAAAGAAGTGCTTCTATACATGCACCAATTCCAAAAGCTATGTGAGATATTATTAAGTGTGTGTGTGGGAATCAAGGTGCATAAAATTATGTAGAATATGTTTTATTTTGTCTAAATTTAAATTAATGTAATTTTAAATACATGCTCACAGAAACAGGTTTTTCCTTAAAGGAAATGTAGTTATCTTTGGGAGAGAGGTGGGAGACCTTTATTTTTATTTTTTACATTTCTGTACAATTTGAATTTTCTAGCCAATTGTTTATATACTAGACTTATCTGGATAGTGGCATAATGTTTCATTTTTTTCTTTATAATGTAGGGTTTTAAAAATATGTTATCTCAAAAACAAAAGAAAGAAGGAAAGAAGTGAGAGAAAGAGGTAAGGAGGAAAGGAAATTCATTATATTAGAGTTTTATGTATGAACTATATTGAATCTGTTAAACTAAAAATTAATTAAACAGTAAACTGAAGGAACCTATTAAAAAGGGAGAAAAATAAGATGAAAGTATGAGTAGGTCTGGAACATACAGCACATGTCCTAAGGTCCGTGCAGTTGTTGAAGTTGAGTCTTACGTTTGGCTCTGATTTCTCTAGCTAATAAAAGGAGAGAAATCCATCAATCAAATGAACTGCATGATTCCTTACATGGGGCCAGCACCATGGAGTAACGGGCAAAGCTGCTGCCTGTGGCCCTGGTATCCCATATGAGCCCTGGTTCGAGTCCCAGCTGCTCCACTTCTGCTAATGCACCCGGGAAAGCAGAAGATGGCCCAAGTGCTTGGGTCCCTACACCCTTGTGGGAGACCTGGAGGAAGCTCCTGGTTTCTGGTTTCAGATTGGCCCAGCTCCTGCCGTTGCAGCCACTTGGGGAGTGAACCAGCAGATAGAAGATCTCACCCTCTGTCTGGCTCTCTCTCTCTCTCTGAAACTCTGCCTTTCAAATAAATCAATAAATCTTTTTAAAAAATTGCATCCATCAGGGAAGCCCAGTGAGTTGTGAAACTTGAGTGGTTTCTTTGGTGGATCATGAAAAGGAAAATACTCTTTCTGATATAGGGGAAGACAATGTTAATCCACTGTACAGACCAGAAAATGCAAACGGAAGACGTTCCTGGCCCTTCCTGCCGTGAGCAGTGTCCTGAGTGGCAGCGCTGGCCACAGACCTCACAGTTTGAACTGCTGATGCTGAGCTGTGGGTGAGACTTCCTCTTCTCATTGCCCCTTCAGCCTGCCACCCTCCCTTGAAACCAGATCATTCTTGTTCTCTGACAAGTGGGAGTCTGATGCACTGTCTCCAATCGGTGAAGCTGCTCCCCCTGCAAAGAAAGACAATAATGGCACAGGTATTGTGGAGTACGCTTTCCCCAGTGAGGGGCGGGATAGTCACGAGGTGTAAGTTGGCCAGGAAGACACTGTTGGTTAGTTGAAGATGTCAACTGGATTGAGGAATACCTCGAGAGTTGGTAATGCGTCTCCTGTGGAAGTATCTGTGAGGGTGTTTCCAAAGATGGGCTTTGAGCTGGTGGACCGAGTGGGGGAAGATCTAGCCTTGATGTGGGCAGGCACCGTCCAATCAGCTGGGGGCTTGCATAGAACAAAAAGCCAAACAATGGCAATTTTTCCTCCTCTCTCTCTCCCTGGCTTCTAGAGCTAGGACACATTCCTTCTCTAGCCCTTGGATCTGAACCCTAGGACCTCCAGCCTTTGGGCTCCAGGTCTTAAACCAGTGGCCTCAAGGGGTATTCAGGTATTCAGCCTTGGGCTGTGAATCACACCGTTAGCTTTCCTGGTTCTTAGATTTCTGCACTTGGACTGAGTCATGCTGCTGGCTTCCTAGGGTCTCCAGCCTGCAGGTGCTGTCTTATGAGACTTAGCCTTCATGAGAATATGAGCCAATTCCCCTAATAAACCCCCCTCATCTACCTGCCTCCCTTCCTTCCATTTTCTTTCTTTCCATCCATCCATCCATCCATCCATCCTATTGGTTCTGTCTCTCTACAGAGAACCCTGACTAATACACCTACAAAGATTCCAGTCCAGAGACAGGATGAAGTCCAGACCCAGTTCTACCCTGTATACAATGACACTTCAAAAAATTCAGGAAAAGGGACATTATTATTATATTTATTTATTTGACAGGTAGAGTTATAGACAGAGAAAGAGACAGAGAGAAAGGTCTTCCTTCCGTTGGCTCACTCTCCAAATGGCTGCCACAGCCGGAGCTGCACTGATCCGAAGCCAGGAGCCAGGTGCCTCTTCCTGATCTCCCATGCGGCTGCAGGGCCCAAGCACTTGGGCCATCCTCCACTGCACTCCCAGGCCACAGCAGAGAGCTGGCCTGGAAGAGGAGCAACCGGGACTAGAAGCGGCGCCCATATAGGATGCCAGCGCGCAGGTGGAGGATAACCAAGTGAGCCATGGTGCCAGCCCCAAGGGACATTATTTTTAATTTCATTTTCCATGAACTAAGATTTATCTATTTATTTGAAAGGCAGAGTTACAGAGAGGCATAGGCAGAGAGAAAGAAAGAGAGTAAGAGAGGTCTTCCATCACTGGTTCACTCCACAAGTGGCTGCAATGGCCAGAGCTGCGCCCATCCAAAGCCAGAAGCCAGGAGCTTCTTCCAGGCCTCCCACGTGGGTGCAGGGGCCCAAGGATTTGGGCCATCTTCTGCTGCTTCCCAGGCCATAGCAGAGAACTGGATTGGAAGTGGAGCAGCTGGGACTCGAACCGGCAGCCATATGGTAGGCTGGCACTGGAGGCAGCAGCTTTACCCAGTATGCCACAGCCCCATCCCCTTTCCATGAACTTTTAAAAAATACATTGCATTGTACCTTTTGCTTCTTTATCAAGCGGTTACACTTATACTTTTCTTTAATTCTAGTATTTCTATGAATTCCAATACAAAACATACAAACAGGCCAACTGATACTAGCTAAATGTTTGAACACATCATCTTCCTATAGACCAGATACTGATAGGCCATTAAGGAAATGAACCCTGAAGTTAAAATTCAACACATAATAAAATCTGGAAACAACCAAAATATGTTTCAATTATGGAACAAGTAAACACATTTTGGTATAATTTGCAATAGAATATAGGAATGAACTACAGGTAGAGTATTCCCCTATCTGAAATCTTTGGGACCAGAAGTACCAGATTTTGGATTTTGGAATATTTGCATAAATATAATGAGATATCTTGGGGGAAGGGAGCAAAGAGTAAACATTAAATTCATTCACATTTCATGTACACCTTAACCACTTAGCCTGAAGATAACTTATGCGATATTTTTAGTGTACCTGCATCTTGACTGCAGCTTGTCATGTGAGGGGGTGTGGAGTGTCTCACTTAGGACATCATGTCCTTGTTCAGAAGCTTCTGATTTTGGGGCACTTCAGATTAGAACTGCTCAACCTGTACTGATACATTCACCAAGATAAAAGAAACTCACAAACATGCTACGTGAAATAACCAGATTCAAAGATCCACGTACTGTATGATTCATTTATATGACTGCTATAGTCTGAACATGGCTTAGCCCAAAACTCAAGCAGATACTTAAACCCCAAAGTCATTCATTAGAGGGCAGAAGCCCAATCCAATTGTGACCAGGAAGTGGGCCCCTGGGAAGTTCTTAGGTCATTGGGAGTGTGCTCTAGGTTGCTCTTGAGAGAGGGAGGGTTTTAAAGCCGGATCGGGCCCGGCAGTCCTGTTTCCTGGTTGCATCCGTCATCCTCTGCAGGTGCTCTGCCCTTGCCGTTGGCTACCCCTAAATAAACCTTTTCTCAGGTTGCCTCAGGTAACTCATTGCAGTGACAAATGGATATTCAGTGCTGTTCTTGCAGATGCAAACCTGGAAGAACAGAAGGTTCAGTGTTTGCCCAGGGCTGAGGGTAAAGGACAGGCTTGAGCATAAGGGGACAGATAAAAATATTTTTGTGGGGGAGGGTGAGAGACTGTTCCATATCTTACATGTGGTGGTAGTTACATGACTGTAAACATTTGTCAAGGAGCTGGCACTCCTTGCGGGTTAGGCTGCTACCTGTGATGCCAGCATCCCATAGGAGCACCCGTTCAAGTCCCTGCTGCTCCACTTCCAATTCAACTCCCTGCTAATGCACACGGGGAGGCAGCTTGGCGCCCCAGATGGAGTTACAGTCTTCTGGACCAGCCCTGGCTGTTGAGGCCAATCTGGAGGGTGAACCAGTGGATGGAAGAGCTCTTTATCTGTCTCCGCCCCCCACCCCCACTATCTTCCAAGTTAAAAAAAAAAGATGTTTTAGAAAAAATTTGTCAAAATTCTCAGAAATGTACTCAAAAAGGGTGAGTTCTACTCTGATCATGTTCATCTCTAAAATGGAAAAGAATTCAATGAACAAAGCCTACTATGTGCTGGATACTATTAAATAGTCAAATATTTAAGCAAACAAATCTCAATGTATAAAATGCATGGAAATATTTTAAATTACTCTATGGATCACTTAAACTTGATTTTCAGCCAAAAACTATGCACGAAGAGCTTTAGCCGGGATAGGAAATGGTGGTGCGTAGTTTCTTTCATCCGTAACTGACAAACTACTGAAGTCTGCTGTGAAGACACATTGCAGCCAATGGATCTGACACCCTCCCCAGTACCGATTTAGAAAACCATTTTTAGGTGATAATTGGCTGTGTGAAACTCACATTTTGATGCTAGGAAGCCTGGAGTTTCTGGTGGGAAGAACTGGGGAAGGGAAATGTTGGGGGTGGGGAGGTTAGGGTGGCCTAAAGTCATGAGGAGGACGCAGCACCCTGACCTGTGGGGCTCAAGAGATCTCCCCAGCCCTATCCTTGACTTGGTCAAGGTCACTTTGCCTTTCAGGATTCAGTTTCCTTATCCATTAAATGAATGGATTGGAAAGTGGGGAAAGCACTAGCCACACAACCCAGAGCCCTCCCACCAACCACTGTGTGGCCCTGACAAGTCTTTAGGCCTCTCTGGGCCTGAGTTTGTTACCATAACAAACGAGAGGATTTATGGTTCTACAATGTTGATGCCTCTGAATTATACTTAAAAATGATTTAAATGGGGCTGGCACCGTGGCTCACTTGGTTAATCCTCTGCCTGTGTCGCCAGTATCCCATATGGACACCGAGTTCTAGTCCCGGTTGCTCCTCTTCCAGTCCAGCTCTCTGCTGTGGCCTGGGAAGGCAGTGGAAGATGGCCCAAGTGCTTGGGCCCTGCACCCGCATGGGAGACCGGGAGGAAGCACCTGGCTCCTGGCTTCGGATGGGCGCAGCACTGGCCGTGGTGGCCATTTGGGGGGTGAACCAATGGTCCTGATGGTTCAGCCACAATGATTGGGGTCAACTCCAAGTGTCCCAACTAGTAGTCATCACTACTGTAGTCAAATAGCTGAACTATTCTATCTTTGTGGCTGTCCTAGAATTATTTGGGGCAAATAATCCGGCCTGTGGCACATGTGGTTTTCCATTCTTGAGCAATTCTGTCAAACCTCCTCCTGCCTCCTCCCCTACCGTGATCAAAGCATTCCACTCTGAGTGACTGCCTCCCTTCGACAGGTTAAGACAACCTCCTTTCATTGGGTTTGGAGACACTTGCAAGGTGCTCTCAAAATCTTCTTTGTGATAGTCATTATTCTCCTCATTTAGAATTCATTGAGCTTCTTTATTCTTCACCAGTTGGGGGGTGGGGAGGTGTCATCCTCTCTTTTATCTGATAATTTATATGGTTCTAGCAGTTCTCTTTCTAGCTCCTGCCTCTACAGCTTGTTATTTTTGTTTCTTTGTGTATGCTTTTTATGGAAAGCAGACAGCAATAAAAAAGCATGTAGGTTTTTCTTGTGGGTTATTGACTTTTTATTGTCTTTCACTTCAGTTGTCTCCTAAATGGCATCTGTGTTTATCATATTTCCCTTTTAAAAAACTAAAGTGCACACAATTTGTTTCTTGGTTTTCCCCTGTCCTGTAGGGACAAAGAATTTAATTTCATTTACTTAGTGGTTTACCCGTGGAAGTCTCATGAGCCCATTTCTGGTCCTGTTTAGGGTGAAACATTTCCTGTTTTCTTCTGTGTGGGATTTAGAACCCAGGCCTCAGTTTGCCAGCATCCACCTGTCTCCTGCACCTGTCTTCCTGACTGAGCAGCCTGTTAATCTGTGTCAGCATAACTAGGGTCCTTCATTATTGTTACTGTTACCGACAAACAGGCCTAGGGTCCTTCATTGTTGTTACTGTTACTGGACAAACAGGCCTAGGGTCCTTCATTGTTGTTACTGTTACCGGACAAATAGGCCTATGTTGCTTGCTGCTTGGATGGCCAATTCATCAGGCTTGTGTTGGTAAGAGGAAAGAGTTTATTTCAAGACGCTGGCATCATGAGGAAAGAGAGAGCTCTTGATCTAAAATGTGTTCTTTCTGCCAACAAGCCAGCAAGAGGGGTTTTTAAAGGGACATGGATGGTTGCAGGTGAGGTTAGAAATTAAACGATGAGTCTATTCAATCAACAATTATGAAGGTGTTCAGGCTTTGTTCTCATGAGGGCCTTACTCTATTCTGGCTGTTAGAACAAAGTACCATGGAGTGGATGGCTTAAAAAAAAAAAATTTTTTTTTTTTTTTTTTTTTCTCACAGGTCTGGAGGCAAGAGGTCAGGGTGCCAGTGTAGCCAGTTTCTGGTGAGAGCCCTCCTCCGGTTCCAGACAAATGATATCTTGTTGTATCCTCACATGGCAGAGAGCAGAGAGTGGAAGCAAGTTTCTTGTCCCTCTGTCAAGGGCACTAATTCCATTCAGGAGGCCTCCACCCTTACAGCCTTGTCTAATCCTAGGCACCTCCCAAAGGCCCTACCACCTGATGTCTTGCTGGGGGATAGGGTTTCAACATACACATTTGGCTGGGGGGAACATTCAGTCCAGTATGGCCAGCTAGTTCTTTCACTCAGACACCATTTCTTCCAGAAAGCTTTCTCTGATTTCATCAGTGAGAATTGGTGCTCCCAATTCATAGCTCCATGTGCTTCACTTGTAATATGCAATTTTTTATTCTGAATTGCTACAGCTTGCTTTTCTTAAAATGAGCTAAAAGATAGGACCCATGAAATGTGTTTATTGATTGAATGAGGCCTGATGCTTCACTCCATCTCTACTCCATGCTATCTGTATTGTCTTCTAAAAGTTATCTGCCTTCCAGGTCAAATATGTCATTATAAAACATAGGCATTGGGGTCAGCGCTGTGGCATAGCAGGTAAAGCCACCATCTGCAGTGCCCGCATCCCATATGGGCGCCAGTTCAACTCCCAGCTGCTCCATTTCCGATCCAGTTCTCTACTGTGGCTTGGGAAAGCAGTGGAAGATGGCCCAAGTCCTTGGGCCCCTGCACCCATGTGGGAGACCTGGAAGAAGCTCCTGGCTTCGGATCGGTGCAGCTCCGGCCATTGCGGCCAACTGGGGAGTGAACCAACGGATGGAAGACCTCTCTCTCTGTCTCTACCTCTCCTCTCTCTGTGTAACTCTTTCAAATAAATAAATAAATCTTTAAAACAACAACAACAACAAAATACAGACATTGGACCACATGGGATTATCAGCTCTCTTAACTTTTTCTTATGTAAGTTTGGAACTCCTAAATATTTTATTCAGTGAGAATTTTGCCCATTTATATTTGTGATATCTATCGCATATATACAATATGGTGTTTCCTTTCATAACCCATTCTCTTTTTTTTGTGGCTAAGTTTGCTAAGTGTGAAATCTCCGTCTAAAAAATCACCTGTTGGGAGGGGTATGTGAGAGCCTCAATTGTATTTATAGTGTTTTATATTTTAGGTTAGAGGTGATTTACAGGTACATATCATGCTATCTATATGTCTTTAAAGTCCGAATGCTTCATAAAAATACAAAAGAGAACATTTATGTTCTTTGTAGCGAATACAAGAAAACCAACTTCCTATAAAAATGCCTGTGTGTTATGTTAATCTGTATATGATCACACTAAATAGAAAATAACTATCTCTTAATAAAACACTGTTACAAAAATAGAAAATGTTCTCCAGCTGACGTTATATGACTGATGGAAACTACAGTCTTGAATAATCTGTGGGTATTCATGAATGAAATCAATTACATTTAGAGGAGCTATTTGTTGTTAGATTTAAAATGTAATTAGCAATTATAATGCTGTCTGGGGGTTCTGGTTCTAATGGAACAATGGGCAGATTCCTGGGAGTTAGCAAATTGGTAGGTGGTTTATATCTTATCTTTTGCTGAGCAATTTGTGGGGTGGGTGGTGAGGAACCTTGCTTAAACTAACATATCAGATGCTAGCCTATTCATTTCCCCAGACAGGATCGCTAGGTTATGTGCAAGTAGACTGAGAAACAGAAAATGAATGACAGCAGGATGTTCCTTTCTCCAATTCATATCTTCAAGCAAGAATCTCTTCATTTCATTTTGCCTCTTTCTGTAATAATAAAAAGAAAAAATAAATGCTCTTTTCTCACTAAACATTACTTGTGCTAGTTAAGTATTAGTGAAAATTGTCCTTATTTTTCCCAGTAGATAAAGCTACAAATTTACGGGGTAAGAAGAATTTCTCCTCCAACTGAATGCTGTGAAATATATTTTTAAAAGTGTCAGAGAAGGAGGTGCGCTAGCTTGCAGCTCACACATAGAAAATCGCTTCCAAGCAACATGGGTGTTATCGGCAGAGTGTTCTGAGGGGACCGCACTAATTCACTCATAAGCCAGGTCCTACCCTACTGCAGAAAATACCATCCCATGGAGAAGCTGTGAACGACTGTTGACCCAGATCCAGGCGCTGGTCATCTTATTTCACAAATGCACAGATCCCTTGCCTTCAGATTTTCTGCATACCAGAGGCTAGAGGAGGTTCTGGCTTAAACCCAAGGAATCTGCATTTTAACAAGTACCCCAGATGATTCTGTTGCGTACCTTGGGAAAAGTCTCAGAGAAAAACCCCTAATAATGCTCAAATAGAAATGTACGTTCATTAAAACAACTGAAGCTCTCAACGGAGGGTTGATCATTTTGGCGTGGTTAACAGAAGGCAATAGATTCTTATTTAAATAGTCAACTGGGCTTGAATCCAGTTGTGAAAATACTTTGTAAATGTGCTCCACTGAATCCTCTTTGGAGTATATATTATCTGTGAATTATTTTTTATCTTTCCCTGTGTTTACAAAGTGTTTACTTCATTCGTGGTTCTCACTGCAGAGCTGATGATCCTTGTTAAGGAAGGAGTCCATCGATCCAGCAGTTCACGCAGGTGCTCCCAAGCACGGCTGGACTTCCCATCAGCTGGGAGGCTCCCAAGCACGGCTGGACTTCACATCAGCTGGGAGGCTCCCAAGCATGGCTGGACATCACATCAGCTGGGAGACTCTTCAGCCTACGCTGTCGCCTTCGTCGGGGCCACATGCCTCATTTCCATTAGAATCTTTAGACACCGGGACCCACAATCTATTTCCTTAAATCATTTCCATGCTGCCAGACCTGAGAACCACGAGTTTGATGATAGCCAAAGAAACGCTGAGATGTTCAAGTTTAGTTTTCTTGCTCAGACATTATCTTTACTCTTGCTGTGGCCAGGACCATTTTGGGGTTGGGTCCGATGAGTTCCCTGTAACTCTAAATTTTACGCTCTGTTCTCTCTGACATGTGAGCGAGTTGGATGGGCCAGGCAGGCTTCACTTCTGAGGCTGAGCAGCCAAAGAGGCCTCAAAACACCCCGGCGAGGGTGCGACTTTCTCCAGGTGGCACTTTGATGACCTCGATGCACAGTGAGAGGCGACTGCTTGCAGGAGTGTTATCCACTTGGTCTGAAGAGCAGGGGGAAGAATTTAGCACTTACGGCTTCCGAAACCAGCCTGGCACCCTCTTGGGGACTGAGAGCCCGGCTGTGCCGGCCCGCGAAGGTCCCAGCTGGCCAGTCTGAGAACAGCGAGGCCTGGCCATGCTGGCGCAGTGGCGAGGCGCTGGAGCTACTAGCCCACGAGTTCTAAGATCCCCAGAGTAGGTTCCTCTACAACCTGTCTGGCTCATGCCCGAGTCGCCCAGGGCGCTGTGGTCTTCGGCGGCCAGCACTGTCCCCATCCGATTCTTCTGGGCGGGGCAGACCCCATCCCTCGGGGCGGAACGCCCAGGCCGCCTCCCCTCGGGTGCCCCGCGCCTGGCCAGGCCTGTGCCGTCCCCCAGCCGGAGCAAGGGCAGCAGGGGCAGCCACACTCCTCAGCAGGCCCCTCCCGACGGGGCTCCGCCACGCTGGGCCCCGCATCGGGAGCAGCGCCACCACACCTGTCAGGCCCCCGCCCCACGCTGGCCGGGGCCGAATCCGCACTCTAACCAGCTACCCAGGAGATTCTTGTTTACAGAGGAATTCGAGAAGCCTCCTGATCAAGTAATCGATCAACTGAACGGACCCACCCTTTGTGCCGGCAGCGCGCCAGCTCCGCCAGGCAGCGACCCCCCAGGGCCATCGGAGCCCGGCTGCCCTGGGCAACTTGGGGATTGGCTGGTCTGGCCACGTGATCGGCACTGGCCTTCCTTGCGACCGGATTGGCTCTCGAGGACGCTGACGGACAGGGCGGGGGCGGGCCAGGGTCCAGTCGAGGCGCGCGGGGCCGAGGGGCGAAGGCGCCGGAGCGCGAGTGCGCGTGCGCGAGCGCGAGCGGCGGGGCTTCCTCGCGGGCCGTCGGGGAGGCGAGCGCCGGTCCTGAGGCGTAGCGGCTGCTGTCATGAGGTAAGCGCCGCGGCCGGGGCTGCTGCCTCCCGGCTCCGGCGAGCGAGGCGCGGAGCATCGTCTCGTGCAGCCCCAGCCCGGCCGCCCCTCGTGGCCCGGCGCCGCGCTTCCTGCGCTCGATGCGCCTCGGTCCTGCCCGCCGCGGCGACTGCCGGCCGAAGGGAGCTGCCCACCTGGCAGCCTGGCCGCCGCTTTGTTCCCGCCCGGACGGTGCGGGGTGCTGTGGCGCCGGGGGTCGCGGCCTGGCCCCGGGCCCGCGCCGCGGGTCTCCGCTTGCGCCGGGCCCGGCACTCGCGCGGTCGCGGCTGCGAGCGACGCCCGGGGCGGCCGAGCCGGGGCTGCCCGAGGGGCTTCTCGCCGCACCTGCCGCGGCTCGCACCGACATTGCGCGCTCTGAGGCGGCCGAAGGGGTCCAGCCAGGTGTGAAGGGGCTGGAGGTCTTGAAGGCGGTTGGGCACGGGCGGAGCAGGTGTGGAGGAGTTGCCGTGGATGCTGACTGCAAGCGGTCGGTGAGCAGGCAGACGCTGCAGTGGCCGCAGACCCGACCGGCTCGCGGAGGTCCCCCTGGAAGATGGGACTGGCGGCGGCGGCGGGGGTTCTGGGGCCGCCCTGCCGGGCGATTACCTAATGTTAGCGTCTGAACCGGCTGGAGGAGCAGGCAGGCGAGGGCTGAGTTGAAACTATCCAGATCTCTTGCATGTGTTCAAAAGAAACCATTTGGCTGCCAAGAAAGGTGTGTGTGGGGGGAGTATCTCCTTTTAGTAATACTTTAAAAGAGGAGATGTGTCTGGAAGCTTGAGAGCTGCTGAAGTGTGCAGGGTCCCCTGCCTCTCCTCCATTTCCTTAGACCAGCGTCAGTTTTCCACCAGCTAAATAGTTTGTTAATATGTTGGGTGTGCCTGGTAATCTACTCAGTAAGAAATGGCTCAGCCCACGGTCACGATTTTACTGTGTTCTTTTGGTACGAGATGGACAAGGAGACTGCTTCCAGGGCCGGTTAGTCCTCTCATCTTCCCCCAAGTTATGTTTCTTTAGGAGACAATCAGGTATTTAAATCTCTAAATGCATACCATGACCGTGAAACGCCTTCACTTGCTAAGAGATCAGTTTACTAGGCAAGTTAAAATGATTTTTGTTTTGAGGAGGTAACACTTAAATTTGTTTTGGGGATTGAAGTCCGGTTCGTCAGCTTGCAGCAGGTCAACTTTGCGTGGTTTTCTGAAATGAATGAAGATGAAGAGAAGTTCTTGCGCTTTGGGAATATCACAGGTGACCCAGCTAAAGTGAAATAGAGGTTGCCACCTGATATACTGGTGGGAATAATTTAAAACTTTGGCAGTGTTTTTTTTTTTTTTTTTTAAACCTCGTGTGCAGAGAGCAGGAAGGCATTTTGAGGGTGCTGTGGGTCTGTAGTTTGGACTTTATATTTGAAGAGGAAAACGTCACGTTTGTTACATAAACTACACCAAGGGCAGGCAGTATATGTGTGTAGCCCGCGGAAGGAGCAAGGATTTGGAAGGTTGAGCAGCACTGATTAGGTTTAAGCAAGGGCCAGCGGCAGATTGACAGGCTTAGGTCATCCTGAGGGAAGCAGCTTACTTCAGTGACCTGTAGGACAAGGTTTTGTTCTCTGATGATTGAATAAAAGCCCACTAGCATTGCTTTCTGAGCAATAACAAAATGATTTCCATTCTATTGATTCTGTCTCCTGGGTCAAGGAGTGGGGTTAGGGTAGGTGGGCAGTGGATGAGAACAATTAGAGGTGATATAAGAACTTCAAACCGAGAGGCACTTAGCAGGTGTGTTGTGAGATAGGGCTAGATAACAACGCCATAGGTGGGGCCACTGGCTGAGATCATCTGGTACAGGAGCAGTGGGGGAAAAGGAATGCCAGGAAACGTTTAATTCAGTGAGGCTCTGCTGTTGTCTTCAGAACCTCCAGGAGGCATTTCCAGGCAGAGCTGCCCCATTGTTGGCTAGCCTGGCTGGGCTTGATATGGCTTCCGGAAGACCTACCACTCACATAGGAGGCTCTGGTGGTGGTTCTGTGTCTCAGGTTTTAAGTCTCAGTTAGGCTTATAATGTGTACTAGAGAAAGAAAGCCTCATAAAGACGCAAATCGAGGCTGCCGTTCTTTTGGGTCATGGCTTCTCTCACTCACAGGCTCTCAGGAAAGAGGTTGTCCCCTCCCTAGCAGTAGATGGCACTGCTGCCTCTGGAAATCCCTGGAGGAGATGAATTGTCGAGCTGGCATCACACAGTGTGTAGCCTAGAGTCCAGAAAGCTTTGAAGGGCTGTGGCAGCTCTCAGAGAATCTGAAGGAAAATAGTTCTGAAAGCTGTAACTGCCCTGTTAATGGAGGAGTACTTACTGTATGTTGTGGGAATTGAAGAACGGCTATGTTTATTAGTTGTGTGTGTTTCTTTTTTTAAAATTTTATTTAAGTTACAAAGTTTCATGTATTTAATACATACAGATTTAGGAACACAGTCACACTCCCCCCCATCCTCCCTCCCACCCACGCTCCAACCCTATCTGTTCTTCCCTCTCACATTTTCACTGTTAATTTTTACAAAGATCTATTTTCAGTTTACATAATGGTCACATAGTTAACCCTGCACTAAGTAAGAGAGTTCAACAAATAGTATGAACAGGAAAAAAACTCACTATACCTCAAAAGAGACAAGGGCTGTAAACAATCATCAAATCTCAAAATGTCCATTTCACTTCAATACATTACATTTCAAATACCCTATTAGATCAGGGAAAACGTATGATATCTGTCTTTTTGGGACTAGCTTATTTTGCTAAGTAGAATGGTTTCCAGTTGCATCCATCTTGTTACCAAAGAAAGGATTTTTTTTTTCTTACAGCTGAGTAGTACTCAATAGTGTATACATACCATAATTTCTTTATCCAGTCAACAGTTGATGGATATGAGTTGATTCCATATCTTAGCTATTGTGAATTGTGCTGCAGTGAATATGGGGGTACAGATGAATCTTTCATATACTGATTTCTTTTGATTTGGGTAAATTCCTGGGAGTGGGATTGCTAAATCATATGGTAGATGTGTATTCAGATTTCTGAGGGATCTCCATACAATCTTCCACAGTGGTTGCGCTAGTTTAGATTCCCACCAACGATGGACCTGGTACTGTTTTCCCTACATGCTTGCCAGCAGTTGTGGCTTGTTGATTTCTGTATGAGAGCCATTCTAAGTGGAGTGAGGTGAAATCTCATCATGGTTTTGATTTGCATTTCCCTGATGGCTAGTGATCCTGAGCATTTTCTCAAATGTCTGTTGGCCATTTGAATTTCCTCTCTTGAAAAATGCCTGTTCAAGTCCTTTGCCCATTTCTTAAGTTGGTTGTTTGGCTGTTGTTGAATTTCTTGAGCTCTTTATAGGTTCTTGATGTTAGCCCTTTATCAGTTGCATAGTTTGGAAATATTTTCTCCCATTCTGTTGATTGCCTTTTCACTTTCTGAGTGTTTCTCTTGCAGTGCAAAAGCTTCTCAGCTTGATGTAATCCCATTTGTCAATTTTGGCTTTGATTGCTATGCTTCTAGTGTCTTTTCCAACGTTGCCTATACCAACATCTTGCAGAGTTTCCCTAATGTTCTCTAGTAATTTGATGGTATCAGGTCATAGATTTAGGTCTTTGATCCATTTTGAGTGGATTTTTGTGTAAGATGTAAGGTATGGGTCTAGTTTCATACTTCTGCACTTGGAGATCCATTTTCCCAAGCACCATTTGTTAAAGACTGTCCTTGCTCCATGGTTGATTTTAGCTTCTTTGTCAAAGACACGTTGGTTGTAGATGCATGGATTGATTTGTGGCATTTCTATACTGCCCCATTGGTCTACAAGTCTGTTTTTGTGCCAGTACCAGGCTGATTGATTATAACTGCCCTGTAGTGTCTTGAAATCAGGTATTGTGAATCCTCCAGTTTTGTTTTTGTTGTATTAGATTGCTTTAGCTTTTCTCTGTCTGTTGTGTTCCCATATGAATTTTAACATTTTTTTTTCTAGATCTGTGAAGAATTAGTATTTTGATTGGGATTGTATTGAATCTGTAAATTGCTTTTGGCAGTATGGACATTTTTGATGATGTTGAGTCTTCCAGTCCATGAACGTGGAAGTTTTTCCATTTTTTAAATGTCATCTTCTCTATCTTACTTTTTAGTGTTTTGTAATTTTCATTGTAGAGATCTTTGACATCCTTGGTTAAATTTATTCCAAGATATTTAATTATTTTTGGAGCTGTTTTGAATGGGACTGATCTTGAAAGTTCTTTCCCAGCCATGACATTGTGTGTACAAAGACTGTTGAGTTTTGTGTGTTTATTTTATATCCTGCCACTTTACCAAACTCTTTTCTGAGTTCAGTAGTGTCTTAGTGGAGTCTTTTGGATCCCCTATACATAGAATCATATAGGTTGACTTCCTCTTTTCCAATTTGTATCCCTTTGATTTGTTTTTCTTGCCTAATGGCTCTGGCTAAAACTTCCAGGACTACATTGAATAGCAATGGTTCATGTGGGCGTCCTTGCCTCGTTCTGGATCTTAGGAGAATGCTTCTAGCCTTTCTCCGTTCAATAGGATTCTGGCCATGGGTTTGTTATAATTTGCCTTGATTGTGTTGAAGAATGTTCCTTCTGTACCCAATTACTTAAGGTTTTCATCATGAAAGGATTGTTATACTTTATCAAGTGCTTTCTCTGCATCTATTGAGATAATCATATGGATTTTGTTCTTGAGTTTGTTAATGTGATGTATCACATTTGTGAATGTTGAACAATCCCTGCATACCAGGGATAAATCCCACTGGGTTTTGGTGAATGATCTTTCTGATGTGTTGTTGGATTTGATTAGCTAATATTTTGTTGAGAAGTTTTGCATCTATGTTCTTTAGGGATATTGGTCTATAGTTCTGTTTCTCTGTTGTATCTTTTTCTGACTTAGGAATTGAGGTGATGCAGGCTTCATTGAAGGAGTTTTGGGAGGATTCCTTTCCTTTCAATTCTTTTGAATAGCTTGAGAAGAACTGTGATTAGTTCTTCTTTAAATGTCTGGTAGAATTCAGTTGTGAATCCGCCTGGTCTTGGGCTTTTCTTTGTAGGAGGTTCTTTATTACAGATTCAGTGTCTGTCTTGGTAATTGGTCTGTTTAGATTTTCTATGTCT
This sequence comes from Lepus europaeus, assembly GCF_033115175.1. Classification (NCBI taxonomy): domain Eukaryota; kingdom Metazoa; phylum Chordata; class Mammalia; order Lagomorpha; family Leporidae; genus Lepus; species Lepus europaeus. Next base: position 175,415,581 of record NC_084828.1, read on the forward strand.
TTGACACTCAGTTTTGGTAGATTGTGTCTAGGAATCTATATATTTATTCTATGTTTCCCATTTTGTTGGCATACAGCTCTTTGTAGTAATTTCTGATAATTCTTTTTATTTTTCTGATATCTGTTGTTAACGTTTTCTTTTTTGTCTCTGATTTTATGGATTTTGGTCTCCCCCCCACTCCCCTTTGGGTTACTTGTGCCAATGGTGTATCAATTTTTTTTTTCAAAAAAACAGATCTTAATTTCACTGATTTTTAAATTTTTTGTTTTAATTTTGCTTATTTATTTTCTAATTTTAAATATTTCTTTGTACCCACTATTTTTGGATTTGGTTTGTTGTTTTTCTAGGTCCTTGACGTACATTGATAGCTAATTAATTTGGTTCCTTTCATTTCTCTTTGTAGGCACAGATTTCTGTAATTCCTTATTTTTTTAAGATTTATTTATTTGAAAGAGGCACACAGAGAAGGAGAGGCAGGCAGGGAGGGAGGGAGGGAGTCTGGGGGTCTTCCATCTGCTGGTTCACTCCCCAGATGGCTGCAACAGCTGGAGCTGCATAGATCCGAAGCCAGGAGCTTCTTCTGGGTCTCCCATGTGGGTGCAGGGGCCCAAGGAGTTGGGCCATCTTCTGCTTTCCCAGGCCATAGCAAAGAGCTGCATTGGAAGTGGAGCAGCAGGGACTCAAACTGGCACCCATATGGGATGCCAGCACTGCAGGTGGCAGCTTTACCTGCTATGCCATAGCGCTAGCCCCTGTACTTCCCTCTTAACACTGCTTTTGCTGTATCCTGTAAGTTTTGATATGATATATTGCCATCTTCTTCTGTTTCCAGAAATTTGATATTGCTTTTTTGATTTCTTCTATGACCCACTGTTCTTTCAGAAATATGTTTTTCAATCTCCATGTGTTTGCATATGATCTAAAGATTCTTGAGTTGTTGATCCAGCTTTATTCCTTTGTGGTCAGAGAAGATGCATGGTATGATTTCATTTTTTTTTTTTAATTTGCTGAGACTTGCTTTATGACCAGCATATGGTCTATCCTAGAGAAAGTTTCATCCATTGTTGAGAATAATGTTATTTTGCTACTGTGGGGTGAAAACTTCTGTAGATATCAGTTATGTCCATTTGGTCCATACTGTTGATTAGCTGTGTTGTTTCTTTGCTGATTTTCTCTGTGGTTCATCAGTCTAGTGATGAAAGTGGGGTGTTGAAGTCCCTTGTTACAATTGTATTGAGGTCTGTCTCCCTTTAGATCCATTAACATTTCTTTTTAAATATCTACGCGCTCTGTAATTGAGTGCGTATACATTTATTATAGTTATACCTTCCTGTTGAATTGATCCCTTAATTATTACATAATGCCCTTCTTCTGATATTAAGATGGCAACACCTGCCCTTTTTTGCTTTCAGTTAGCATGGAATATCTTTTTCCATCCTTTTACTTTTAGTCTGTGTGTATCTTTGTTGGTGAGATGTGTTGATGTTTCTTGTAGGCAGCAAATAGATGGGTCTTGTTTTTTAATCTGCTCATCCAGTCTGTATCTTGGATTGTTGAGACTGTTTACATTCAAGGTGACTATTGAAAGGTAACAGCTTGGTCTTGCCATGTTTTCATCAATATTCCTATTGTTTACTTTGGATTTCTTTTGTACTTTTCCTGGGGGATTTTCTGCCTTCACATTCTTTCATGATGATGACTATCTTTCTGTGTTCCTGTGTGTAGCACCCTTTAAGTATCTTTTGTAAGGCTGGATGCATGGTAACCAATTCTTTCAATGTCTATTTGTTATGGAAGGTCTTAATTTTACCTTCATTGATAAATAAGAGCTTTACATGGTACAGTATTCTGGTTTGACAGTGTTTTCTTTTAATACTTGGAATATTTCTCACTATTCCTTTTCTAGCCTGTAGGGTTTCTTTTTATTTATTTATTTATTGACAGAGTGGACAGAGAGAGAAACAGAGAGAAAGGTCTTCCTTTTCAGTTGGTTCACCCCCCAATGGCCACTGCTGCCAGTGTGCTGCAGCCGGAGCACCGCCCTGATCCAAAGCCAGGAGCCAGGTGCTTCTCCTGGTCTCCCATGTGGGTGCAGGGCCTAAGCTGTCCAGTCTCACCTCTGTTCCAAGGTGCTGCCCACTTTGGCTCTTAGCTTCTGTAGTTCTTGTTTTCGTGTTCACGTTGCGTGTCTGCACTCTCCACAGGTCCATGGCATTCCTCTTCCTCTTGTAGGATTTCCAGTGCGGTTTTCTCTCCAATTCACCCGAGAGTGCTCTTCTTACACTTTTTTTTTTTTTTTTTTTTAAACACTGTTCATCCCCAGCTTTGCGTAGTATGTTGCTCCCTGATCCACCATCTTGGAATCTCTAGCTGTAGATTTTGAAAACTTTTCTGCATACTGTTACTTGTAAGTAAAAACTGTCATCATCTTAGAATATTCTTATATTGGGTCCATGAACTACCCAAGGTCACTGTGTATAGGAGAGTGTTTCCATGTAGTCTACCTCCTTTGTAATCCTACATATTTTGTTCTATATATCTAACACATTAGTGTGAGATTCAATAGACAATCCAAAGGGTCCATGGTACAAAAATAGGATAAAAATTCTAGAATCTCAAGTAGGTTCTGCAAAAGTGGCAGTTTGGGAGAATTCTTAATTGAGTAGTTAGAGTCATTATGGTAGAAGAGAGTTGGGGTATAGTACAGGAGCAAACCTATGGAGGTTCTTAGAATATTTATTGAAGTTTAAAGTTTCTTGGTCAATGATGATCTAATAGTACTTTGCCCATCTTAAATTTATAATAGATATGCAGGTAGTGATTTCCATTTATCATTCTTTGCTTAGTAAATGCTGTCTCCTATTTTCATCCACTTTCAAATTCATGTTGCATTATTAGCAATAATGGGTGTACTAAGAGCCTCCCTTCTCTCATAGTCTGATTGGATTCTAGGGAGTGCCTTTCCAATTTATGATGGAGTTTTTTTTATTTTTTTTTTTATTTTTTTATTTTTATTTTTTATTTTTTTGACAGGCAGAGTGGACAGTGAGAGAGAGACAGAGAGAAAGGTCTTCCTTTTTGCCGTTGGTTCACCCTCCAATGGCCGCCGCGGTAGCGCGCTGCGGCCCGCGCACCGCGCTGATCCGATGGCAGGAGCCAGGTACTTATCCTGATCTCCCATGGGGTGCAGGACCCAAGGACTTGGGCCATCCTCCACTGCACTCCCTGGCCACAGCAGAGAGCTGGCCTGGAAGAGGGGCAACCGGGACAGGATCGGTGCCCCGACCGGGACTAGAACCCGGTGTGCCGGCGCCGCAAGGCAGAGGATTAGCCTAGTGAGCCGCGGCGCCGGCCTATGATGGAGTTTTTGATTCCTGTCTTTGATTTCTGAGGTATGACATCTCATGTTCTATAAGCTCATAGGACACACCATTATCTCAGAGATGCAAAATAATATATATGTCAGGGGTTTAAAAACATGTTTGTTTTTATGTTCCCTTATTTATCTCCAACATTTACCACAGAAACTGCTACTTCTTCTGGCTAGTTATTGTATTTCAGTTTTCTGTTTGCAACCACAATTTCTCTGTTTTGTAATTGTCCCCGCATAGGAGTGACTCAGAGTTTACATATATTGGAAGTAAAAATTCTTGTTTTGTCAGAAGGTATATAGAAGTTACTTTGTGTTCAAGTCTTCCTTTTAACCATGAGATATTTTTTGCTGGGGAGGGAGTGGCGGTCACTGAAATTTAAAGAGCATTTGCTTGAAAATACTTGATTGTGTTCTGTGATACCCTGCCTATATTTGGTACCATAGTGGCTCTGGTAGATATTTGAATGTGGGTCAGAGTAATATTCACTCTTGTTTTAACAGAAGAATAAAAATTGCCTTTTCTTCTTTTAAAGGTCACAAATTGAGTTTAGGTAGTAACAGAAAACAATGTTAGGTGTCTACGTACTAATCCCAGGACAGTGCTGAGTTATTGTGAAGTTTAGAGGGTATTATTATTGGCTCCTCTCAGTTTGTTTTCTTGTCTGGAAAATAAGGGGAGAGAGTGGTGATCACTTAAATCTTCTGTTTCCAGATCCTGTGACTCTATGAAATTCTAGTTGCTACTGAGACTAAATGTGTCCTAAAAATGCTGGCTATTTGGGAATTCATTTATAATCAATTAACATAGGTGCCAGGATAATAATTCCTTGTATCTACAAATTACTTTGTGGTTTACAAGAAGTATTCTTTCATCCTTTATCTCTCTTCTACTCCAAGTGTGGCCAGAGAACAGCAGCATCAGTATCTCCTGGGAGCTTGTTAATGATGCTGAGTCTCAGGCCTGTTTACACCAACCAAGTCAGAATCAGAATTGTATCAGGTGATAAAATACCTAGATGAAGTGCATGCTCATTAAAGTCTGAGAGGTGCAGCGTTTTAAAAATTGTGAGTCTTACATTGGTCCGGAGAGGCAGGGTATTTTACAGGTGAGGAAACCATGACGCAGAATTCAGTAACAAAGTCAGGGTTACTTTCACCTGGGACTCGTTACTCTAACCCTAATGCTGTCTTCCTAATTGGGTTGGGTTCACCCTTTTGTGATAGAGACTGCTAGCTGTCCAGTAGCCCATGGGGTTAAGTGTGACTGCACAACTGAGTTTTAAGTATTAATAACATGGGTGGAAATGTGATCTTCTAGGAAAAAAAAAAAAAAACACACAAGAAAAGAGAGAATGTTCATTCAAGCTCCACCATGGTACTTTTCATTCCTAGCTTGCTGGATTGAAAAGGACTCCTAGGGCAACCTTGGAAATTATGTTGTCTTTTATTTGTTTGAAAGAGAAGGAGACAGAGAAAGAGCGAGCGAGAGAAAGAGAGACAGAGACAGGCAAAGAGAGATCTTCCCTTTGTTGTTCATTGCCCAAATGCCCAGAACAGCTTGTGTTGGGTCAGGCTGAAGCAGGAGCTCAGAACTGAACCTGGGTTTCCCGTATGGGTGGCAGGCAGGGACTTAAGTACTTGAGCCATTACCAGCTGCCCCCGCAAGGTGCACATTAACAGGATCTGGATTGAAAGTGGAGCTGAGATTAGAATCCATTCTCTCTCCTGGGATATAGGTATCCCAAAGTGGTGCCCCCCCCACCCCCCAAATTTGTTTGTTTATTTGAAAGTCAGAGTTACAGAGAAGGAGGCAGAAACACAGAGAGAGAGAGTGATCTTTAATTTGCTGGTTCTCTCCCTAGATGGCTACAATAGCCAGTGCTGGACAGACTGAAGCCAGGAGCCAGAAGCTTCATTGGGTCTCCTATGTAGTTGGCAGGGGCCCTAACACTTGGGCCATCTTCTACCTTTTCCAGGCCATTAACAGGGAGCTGGATCAGAAGTGGATCAGCTAGAACACAAACCAGCACCCATATGAGATGCAGGCGGTGGTTTTACCCATTACACTGCGATGCTGGTCCCCCAGGTGGTGTCTTCACTGTGCCACATACCTGTCCTGGAAGTTATGTTGTAAAGATGGCAGAACTTTCATCAGACTGAGTGTCTTAACTGCTGCATTAGGACCACCCTCCTGACTGACCTGCGTACTTCCTCAGTATTCAAACAGGGACGAAAAACAAACTTTTAATAAACTTTGGCCGTTGTACTCATACCGTTTGGATTTGTGAATTAAGCACTTAACCCTTCTCTATCAAATTCACTTGAGCAGTGTCTCAGGACTTGCAGTTGTGAATCCGTTAATTTAATGCATTCTTTCATTTTTGTCTTTGGCAGTTGGTGATCCATTGGTTGTGGTCCAACATGCAGAAGCGCGTGAATAGTGAAAAGTAGCAGCGCCTGTGGGTCATGAGGATGTGTATGTGTTTGAAGGCTTCTACTCCCTCTTCTTCAGGGTAAGGCAAAGGCGTTCTCTCCTGTTGTTTCTCTGGCTTTGCTACTTTGTAGAGGTTCTTGGCTCACCAGCCTCTTGGAATCAGTGCAGTAGGATGCCATTTCTGAGAGAGGCTTCTAAAGCTTTACTTAGAGACACGCTGACAGCCAGCAGCACGAGGAGAAAGGTGGGATAGAGTCTCTGTATGGGAATATTGCAACACAGGAGTTTTAATGGGTTTGTGATCTCATGGGAGGTTTGCTGGGCTTTCCTGAGGTCCACTAGAGAGGGGACATCGCCTTTTACTCGCAGCCATATCGTGTTGTTCGCTCTCCTGGCTTATATTTCCCTTGCTCACTGTCTTTCTTCTTTGGAGATGACTTTGCTTAACTTTTCCTTCATTATTTTTTTTTTCTTCAAGGAAGTAGTTTGCCAGAGATTTACAGTTCCCAGTTTCACCCAAGTATAATAGCACTAGCAATGCACATGGTTCTGCCTGTTCATTGTATTTTATCCAGTGTCTGTTGAAGTCACATGTCCACATACTCCTCATCTACTTGAGCCCTTAGTGCAATGTGTGTGGACATTGGGAACATCATAACCAAAATTGGCTTCAGATTTTTATTTATGCTGAAGATTTTTGAGATCATGAGAAGTAATTCATTGTTTGGTGTGCCCTTCTCAGTGTCCAGGTAGAGGTCCATGATGGAGGGGTTGAAAATTCATTACATCTTCTTTGAGATCTCTAACTTCTAAATCTTGGACTGAAGGCTCTTTGATGGGACAGTTATGATTATTGTAAATCTGAGCAGAGCTAAGAAATGACTGAGGAGGAGGGAAAGGAGGCTAAAGAAAAATAGCACTTAACTGAAAGACCTGATGATAGGTTGTCTCAAGTTGCTCAATTCAATACTATTGAGTCCTTGCTGGCTAATGCCTTACCCAGGCTCAGACAGGACCCCCAGATGGGCTGATGTCTTTAGCTGCCTTATGTGGTTCAATAATGAGTTTAATTTACTGAATAAGATAGACAACTAAGGGCTGTTGGTCTCTGGATATTCCCACAAGTGTACATCATTATTGCTTTGGCGTGATCCATGTGCTTGGAGGTCAGCAAAGCAGGAAGAGGGCAGCTATAAAACATGCCAAGAGAAGAGTCCAGGTGAGCACTTAGATGCAGAAACCATGCCTTGGCGTGGAGATTGCCAGTGAAAGCAGCCAGCCTTGGCTAGATTTTTTTACAAGACTTTGCCAGATTGCCTCATTTTCCTCCTTGTCTCCTTCGTATTCTTTATCTTAAAAGTAACTAAAAAGTGTAGCATGGGGACAGGAATTTGACTCGGTGGTTAATATGCCACTTGGAATGCTGACATCCCAAATCAGAATGCCTGAGTTTGGTTTCTTTCTTTGCTTTGATAGGAAGGACGTGAGTCCCGGTCACCCATTTGGGAGTCCCAGATTGAGTTCCAGGCACCTGGCTTTGGCTTGCCCAGCCCTGGCTATTGTGGGCATTTGGGGAGTGGACTAGCTGATGGAGGATCTTTCATTCTACATGTCTCTTTCTCACTCTTTCTTTCAAATAAAAATGAAAAATTTTTTTTGAGAAAAGCATGCCAGAAATAAATCTTGACTGGCATGTTTCTCTGTAATTATTGTACAGTGATCATATGTAAAGGGAGCCATTCTAAGAAAGTTCTAAGAAGATGCTAGAGGGGCCAGTAAAATGGCACAGTAGGTTAATCCTCCACCTGCAGTGCCGGCACCCCATGTGGGCACCGGTTCTAGTCCCAGCTGCTCCACTTCCAGTCCAGCTCACTGCTGTGGCCAGGGAAGGCAGTGGAGGATGGCCCAAGTGCTTGGGCCCCTGCACCCTTGTGGGAGACCAAGAAAAAGCACCTGGTTCCTGTCTTTGGATCAGCGCAGCTCTGGCTGTTGCGGCCATTTGGGGAGTGAACCAGTGGACAGAAGACCTTTCTGTCTCTCTCTCTCACTGACTATAACCCTATCTCTCAAATAAATAAATAAAATAATATAAAATGCTAGAGCTGCCAGTGGACCAGGATTTCTCTGCCTGGGCAGTGTGGGTGTTTTGGGTCAGACAGTTCCTGTGTGAAATGGCCTGTGGTTTGCAGGGTGTTTGGCAGTGCCCTTTCCTCTGCTTCCTGACTGCTAGTAGCTCTCCCCACAACTTTGATAATAAAAATGCCTGTAGGCATTGCTGAAGATCCCCTGGGGAGCAAAACTTCCTCTGCTTGACAACCAGTACTGAAGGAGCACAGTGACTTTATCTTGGTTTGAGTTTCTCTAGGGCTATGTTTTAATCATTTAACTTAATTTTGCTTTTTAATTTTTAGCCTAAAAACCTTTTATTTAAGTTATACAAACTTCATGCATTTCATAAATACAAATTTAGGAACGTAGTGATTCTTCATACACTACCCTCCCTCCTGCCCACACTCCCACCCTTCTTCCTCCTCCCTCTCCTATTCCTATTATTTTTTACAAAGGTCTATTTTCAGTTAACTTTATACTCATAAGATTAACCCTACACTAAGTCAAGAGTTCAACAAATCGTATGAAGAAAAACAGAATGAAACACCATTCCTCAACAGTCGAGACGAGCCGTTCAAAATCATTGCATCTGAGAGTGTCAGTTTCACTTCTATAGATTACCTTTCAGGTGCTCTATTAGTTACCACAGATCAGGGAGAACATATAGTATTTGTCTTTTTGGGCCTGGCTTGTTTCACCAAGTATGCTGGTTTCCAGTTGCATCCATTTGTTAGTTTCCCTCCTTGTAAAATAGGCACACATTAGCCCAAGGAAGTGATGTACATAGTACTCTCATTACTTGGGTGCTCTGTGAGTGGTAAGAAACAATGCTTGTTTCCCCAGATTTCCAAGACACAAGCATCACTCTTCATCCCTGTGATGGTGGTAACTGAGGAACAGAGGGAGTTTGAAGAAGGGTGAAGGATTAGTTAGTGTGGAAAACTATGAGGGGTACTTAATTCTGAGTGTTCAAAGGCAGCATGTTCTGATTCGCTGCCACAATATACTATGGATGAAGGCTTTCCTTTGGAAATTTAACAAAGGGGAGAATGGATGAGGCAGCAAGAGGACTGTCACCGCAGTCAAGGATGTGGTGTTTGACGGGGTAAGCTTTTCATGTTGAAGTCACTCATTTGTGTTTGGACCAAAGGACATAAAGAAGTAATCCTCAGAGAAAAATATTCTCCCATGTGACTGCTGATCCAGATTTTGCAGACAACAAAATAAAGGCCAGAGAATGTTTGAAGAAAATCTGTTTTAATTCTAGAAACTTTGCATTTCTCTTTCTTCCTTTCCTTGGGAACATGGAAAGGGTTTGTCTTCAATATCTGCCCTTTGAGTGATAAATGTTTTAATTAAACTTTTTTTTTTTTTGAGACTGAAAGAGAGAAACAGCACTCCCATCCTCTGGTTTATTCCCCAGCTGATTGAAGTGCTGGGACTAGGGCCTCAGCTGAAGCCCTCTAGGTGGGTGACAGCAACCCAGCCACTTCTGCCTACCACGGTGTGCAATAGCAGGAAGCTAGAGTCAATAACTGAGCCAGGATTTGTAGTCAGGTATTCTGATATGAAGTGAGGGCATCCTAATTGGCATTTTAACCACTAGGCTAAATGCCTGCCACAATACATGTCCTTTTGATACTCTCTAGTATTATGTTCTGGAATGATGAAAGAGACCGTAGCTGACCTAGACCAGAAGTAATCTTACTGTTTTAGTAGAAAGCCTCAGCTTAAGTGTAAGGCAGGGCTGGTGTAGGCATTGTATCTTAAGTGTCTTGGCAGCTTTGAGTTTTCCCATTCAGTGTTCCTGGGACCTGTGATTATTATGCTTGCCGACAGAATCGATATCCAGTGTACCATATCTTGGCTCTACTATGTGCAGAAGACAGAGCTGTGTTTGCATTCTTTCATATGCTTGTAATCCTGGGCGCTATGCAGAACTTGTAAGAATGTTGGAGAAGGATTTTATGTACTTTAAAGAAAGGTACCACTGTGTAGAAGAAAGGTGACAATGAAGGAAGTTCTACTTAGGAATTAGCTGGAGTTTGTATGTTAAAGTTTTCATTTATTTTTTAAATATTTATTTATTTGAAAGGGTTACAAAGAGAGAAAAGAGAGAGAGAGAGAGAGAGAAAGAGAGGAAGAGAGAGAGAGAGATGTCCATTTGTTGATTCACTCCCCAGAGGTCCGCAATGGCCAGGCCAAAACCAAGAGCTTCGTCTGGTCTCTCCTGTGGGTGGCAGGGGCCCAAACACCTGGGCCAACTTCTATTTCTCCGCCATTAGCAGGGAGCCGGATCAGAAGTGGAGTAGCTGGGACAAGAACTGGCGCCCATATTGGATACCAGTGTTGGAGGCAGTGGTTCAACCCACTCCTCCATGATGCTGGCCCCTAACGTTGAAGTCTTTATTTTAGTGCCACTCAGAATGTGCTCTGTGGATTAGCTCAGCATGACTTGGGTACTTGTGAGAAACGCACACGCCTGCTGAATCAGAATCTCCGGGAGTGGGCCTAATGAACCCCAGGTGAGTCTGTTGGATGCTACGATTTGAGAAGCATTGCTCTATCTGGTAGTTTGATATGGTGATATCTTGCAGTTTGTGTCTGTGTGTTTCGGGAGGGGGGGTACTGAGAAAGTATTTTTCCAGGCAGTCACAATATATGTAAAATTATGTGGTGATCATCTCTTAAAAAATGTTTCCAGGCCATGCTCTAAACCTTTTCCTGCACTGTCCATTACAGTAGCCCCTGGCGACATGTGGCTGTTACTATTTACATTAATTAAAATTAAAATTAAATTATTCATTTACACTAGCTACATTTCTTTCTTTCTTTTTTTTTTTAAGATTTATTTATTTACTTGAAAGTCAGAGTTACACAGAGAGAGGAGAGACAGAGAGAGAGGTCTTCCATCCGCTGGTTCACTCTCCAGTTGGCCACAATGGCCAGAGCTGTGCTGATCTGAAGTCAGGAGCCAGGAGCTTCTTCCAGGTCTCCCACGTGGGTGCAGGGGCCCAAGGACTACTGCTTTCCCAGGCCACAGCAGAGAGCAGGATTGGAAGTGGAGCAGCTGGACTAGAACCGGTGCCCATGTGGGATGCCAGGGCATTAACCTGCTGTGCCACAGCGCTGGCCCCTATACTAGCTACATTTCAAGTGCCCCTGTAACCACATGTGGTTATTAGGACTGCACTGGGCATTGCAGATACAGAGCATGTCAGTCGTCAAAGAAGTTTCTGTTAGAGAGTGCTGTGTTAGTCTGTGAAGTGGCTTTTCAGAAACCCACATTTATAATGATAGAGTGATCTTATAACAAAATCTTAACTCCTTTAAAACAATTCTTTTAAAACAGATTTCTTGATCCTGGGGAGACTTCCACTTTGTGAGTATGTCTGGCTGAACTTTTTACCTTGCTACACTATCATTTGCTACAGAGAGTGCTATGGATCCATGATTGAATGCATTACCTTTAAAATATTTGCCTTTTGATCCAAGCCTGCTGAGCAGTCTCTTCGCAGTTGATCTCTGCGTACCCTGACTCTTGGTGATAAGCAGTCTCTTTGGATGCTTCCTAGAGCTTCGCATAGAGTCTCTTTACATAGGTAGCAAGAGAGTTTCACCTTCCCTTCTTCCAAGGCCTAACTTGACTCAAAAGCATGTTTTATGAGAGGATATAATTCACAAGCTTAACTCTGAAGAGTTATCCTCTGAAGAATTAATCGCTAAAGAAAAATTTCTAACAGACATATTAGAACGCAGATTTAGTAATTAAAGTTCTCTAACAACATGTAAGAATTTTCAGTTGCTGTTATCTATTTTACCAGTATTAGTTGCTCAGAAATTGTTACTAGAGTAAATGAAAAGATGTGGAAATAAATTTTCCACAGTTTTAAAATATGTAATTTAAACTAACTGAGCCTGGTGTTGTTTTGTGTGGCAGAGGGGAAGAGAATAAATTGGTGCGCCATTGATGTCATTGCTAGCGGGGAGGGAAATGAGCATGGGTTCTGGAATTGACGCTTGGACAGCCTTAACTAGACTGATGCGTTTCTGGTGGGGTGTGTTGCTTGTTCTCTCCCGACCTTCTAAGTCTTTTTTTCAGAGACTTTATTTGAACAATTTTAGATTCAACCAAAAGTGAGAGGAAGGTACAGAGATTTCTTCTGTACTCTGTGCTAACAAACATGCATAGCTTTTCCCGATCAATACCCACCACCAGAGTGGTGCATTTGTTAGCCTTAGTGAACATACTTTGACACATCATTGTAACCCAAAGTCCATAGTTTACATTAGGGTTCACTTAGTGGTGTACATTCTTGAGTTTGGACCAATGTATAATGTGAATCTATCAGTATACTATCAGAGTATTTTCTTTTTTTAAGGTTTATTTATTTGAAGGGCAGAGTTTATAGAGAGGGGAAGGGAGAGACAGAGAGAGATATCTTCCCTCTACTGTTTCACTCCCCAAATGACTACAGCTGCTGGAGCTGGGCAGGTTCGAAGCCAGGAGCTTCTTCTGCATCTCCCAAGTAGGTGGCAGGGCCCAAGGATTTGGGCCATCTTCTGCTGCTTTCTCAGGCACGTTAGCAGGGAGCTGGATCAGAAATAGAGCATCTGGGACTCTAACTGGTGCCCATATGGGATATTGGTGCTACAGGCAGTGGCTTTACCTACTATGCCACGACATCAGCCCCAGAGTATTTTCACTTCCCTAAAAATCCTCTGTGCTCTGCCTGTTCTTACCTACCATCCCCAAACCGCTGGTAACACTTTTTACTGTCTCCATGGTTTTGGATTACAAATGTAATCTTTTCAGATGGTGATGTGCATTAAGTTTCCTCTATGTCTTTTCATGGGATGAGAACTCATTTCTTTTTTAACGCTGAATAATTTTCCATTGCTTGGATGTGCTGTGCTTACTTATCCATTCATCTACTGAAGGATATCTTGTTTTTTTTTTTTAAGATTTATTTAATTATTTGAAAGTCAGAGTTACACAGAGTGAGGAAAGGCAGAGAGAGAGAGAGAGAGAGAGAGGTCTTCCATCTGCTGGTTCACTCCCCAATTGGCTGCAATGGCTGAAGCTATGCTGATATGAAGCCAGGAGCCAGGAGTTTCTTCCAGGTCTCCCACATGAATGCAGGGGCCCAAGCACTTGGGCCATCTTCTACTGCTATCCCAGGTCATAGCAGAGAGCTGGATCGGAAGAGGAGTAGCCGGGACACGAACCGGCGCCCATATGGGATGCCAGCGCTTCAGACCAGGGCTTTAACCCACTGCGCCACAGCGCTGGCCCATCTTGGTTGTTTATATATAAATATAGTTTTATATAAAACTGATGTATAGGCCGGTGCCGCGGCTCAATAGGCTAATTCTCTGCCTTGCGGCACCGGCACACTGGGTTCTAGTCCCGGTCGGGGCGCCGGATTCTGTCCCGGTTGCCCCTCTTCCAGGCCAGCTCTCTGCTGTGGCCCGGGAGTGCAGTGGAGGATGGCCCAAGTGCTTGGGCCCTGCACTCCATGGGAGACCAGGAGAAGCACCTGGCTCCTGGCTTCGGATCAGTGCAGTGCACCGGCCGCAGCAGCCATTGGAGGGTGAACCAATGGCAAAAGGAAGACCTTTCTCTCTCTCTCTCTCACTGTCCACTCCGCCTGTCCAAAAAAGAAAAAGAAAAAGAAAAAGAAAAAAATCTGATGTATAAATATCCATGTACAAGTTTTTGTGTGGACCTAAGTTTTCAACTCCTTTGAGTAGATACTAAGGAGTGTACTTGCCATCTGTGTATCTCCTTTGGTAACATGTCTGTTAAGGTCTTTAAAAAAAAAAAAGATTTATTTATTTTATTTGAAAGAGTTACAGAGAGGGGGAGAGAGAGAGAGAGAGAGAATGAATGAATGAATGAATGAATCTTTCATCTGCTGGTTCACTCCCCACATGGCCAAAATGGCCAAGGCTGGGCCAGGCTGAAGCCAGGAGTTGGAACTTCTTCCAAATCTACCACATGGGGGCAGGGGCCCAAGTTCTTGAGCCATCTTCTGCTGCTTTTTCCAGGCCATTAACAGTGAGCTGGATCAGAAGTGGAACAGCTGGGACTTGAATCAGCACTCGTACAGGATGCTGGCATCGCAGGCAGTGGCTTTACCCACTCTACCCTTTGCTTTTTTTTTTTTTTAATTTTTTAAAAAATTTTTTATTTTTTGACAGGCAGAATGGACAGTGAGAGAGAGACAGAGACAGAGAGAAAGGTCTTCTTTTTGCCGTTGGTTCACCCTCCAATGGCTGCCGCGGTTGGCGTGCTGCGGCTGGCGCACCGCGCTGATCCAATGGCAGGAGCCAGGTGCTTCTCCTGGTCTCCCATGGGGTGCAGGGCCCAAGCACTTGGGCCATCCTCCACTGCACTCCCGGGCCACAGCAGAGAGCTGGCCTGGAAGAGGGGCAACTGGGACAGGATCGGTGCCCCGACCGGGACTAGAACCCGGTGTGCCGGCGCTGCTAGGCGGAGGATTAGCCTATTGAGCCACGGCGCTGGAGCTACACTGATCTGAAACCAGGAGCCAGGAGCTTCTTCCGGGCCTCCCACACAGGTGCAGGGGCCCAAGGACTTGGGCCATCTTCTACTGCTATCCCAGGCCAATGCAGAGAACTGGATCAGAAGTGGAGTAGCCAGGACACGAACCGGCACCCATATGGGATGCCGGCACTGCAGGAGGCGGCTTTAACCACTACACCACAGCGCTGGCACCCAGACATGTTTTTTAAAAAGTTTTTTTTTTTTTTTTTTTTTTAATTTATTTGAAAGGCAGAGTTAGAGAAGGGAGAGACAGAGAGAGGTCTTCCATCTATTGACACACTCCCCAAATGGCCACAATGGCCAGGGCTGTTCAGGCCAAAGCCAGGAGCCAGGAGCTCCCGCTTGGTTTCCTATGTGGGTGCAGAGGCCCAAGCACTTGGGCCATCCTCTGCTGCTTTCTCAAGCGCATTAGGAAGGAGCTGGATTGGAAGCCAAGCAGATGGGACTCAAACTGGTGCCCATATGGGATACCGGTGTCACAGATGGCTGCTTTACCTGCTAATCCACAGTGCCAGCCACACAGATATCTTGAATTGAGTATATGTAAACTATTTCGGTTGCAAGAGTGGAAACTCAAGGTATATTATAAAATTGAAGGTTTAAGTAAGAGTGAACAAGAAAATAAAGGAAACAGAATGTCAGTCACGTGGTAGGTCTGTGAAGAACTCCAGAGGCCTTTTAGGACGAGAGTAGTCTGGCCAGACCCTTCGGATGCAGGGCGTACCCTGCGAGCAGGAAGACTGTTCCTGCACTGTTGCAGCTGCAGGGGTGCCTGTGGTGACAGTGCTTGGTCAGTCCAGGTTGAATTCTCACCCCTCACTTTGCTCAGCATTCCCATCTTGGCTTCTACCCTTGGATCTGTGTGCTCCTGCTTCTCCTTATTGTGTCTACTGGTGATTGTATAAACCAAACTCCAACAGAAGAAAAAAGGCATGATTGGCCCTGTAGTAACCATCATCCTTGTTGATCAGAGCTCTTCAACCAGTAGCCTTAGAGGTGCTGGTGCTCTCTCCTTTTCTAAATGCTGTGACCTGGGGCTGCTTGCTTCAGAAAGGGCTGTGGTCTTGTCAGTTTCCCTAGAGGGAGAGAGTGTGGAGTGGATTGATGGAACACCGGACCTTGCTGTAGTCTAAGGACCCTGAATTCTTAACCCCTGGAATCAATATAAACAGTATTTTTGGGGTATGTGTATGATAAAGAATTAGAAGATTATTCATAATGTCTGCATATTTTGTACCAATTGTGAAAAAGTAGGAGTCTGTTCTTTTATTTACGTTTGGCTGTATCCGCGTGCAGCAAGGTAGGAAATTGCTGGGTTAGATGATTTGGAGTAGAAAGCTGTATTTTCCACACAGATAATCTTTTTTTTTTTCATCTGTCAAATGTGATCCTTTCAGCCACCCCATGTATTCCAGGAATAATGGCTAAGTGACTGTCTGAATGTTGAAAGACATTTTGACATCTTTGACAAGTGGTGTTCAACAGCTGGGTTTGTAAGGTTTTGGTTCTGATAAAGGAAAATAACTTGGCTTACTACTTTAAAATAAATTTATATAAATGTTGCTATTTTGGGGATTACTGTCTTACAAAATTGACTTAAAATTTTTTTATTGTGTATTTTGTTCACTCCCCATAAAACCCCCTATCTTGGAATGTTAGTCTCATTTTTACCAGTGACTTGAATGTGACTTTACAAGGGAATGCATTCTGATATTTTGGAAGACTCCATCTTTATGATTTTATGACAGGGTAAGAATGATGGTCCCAGCTCCACTTGGACCTGTGCAGCTGTGAGTGGGGTGATCCATGGCAGCACAGACAGCCCGTCATTTCACTGAATTCATGTGCAGCTCTAACACTGCTCCTCCAGCAGCTGGATGAGGGTGGCACCACTTACAGAGGATCAGTATTTTCTTAGAGGGGTGCAGTTTGTGTTAGGAGTTCAGCAGGGCTTTGTCAACTGCTGGTAGGGCTAAGACTGTGGTTTGTGATTGAGGGTTGCGGAAGGTCAGCTTTGTCTCCTAGCTGTTGATTGCTGAGATGACTAGAGCAGAGAGGAATCATTTACTCCAGTTTCTCTTCTGATTCAGAAGATCCCTGTTCTCTCTATTGAAGTTTTTTAAAAATGAGGAGGGAAAATGCAGAATTATATCCAGTTAATTTTAACATATATTCATGTTACTTCTGAACGGGAGAATTGTATGTAGTTAACCATATGTTGCTGGAAGATTAAGATCTTCCATTTTAATTTCAAGAAAGCACTAATCATACAGTGTAAACTAAAGATAAAGGAACTCAAATTTGTGCATATGTAGATTTTTTTATTACAAAAGTCAAAATTCTCATAGAATCAGGAATGAGTGTGTGTCCCATCCGTGAAGATTCTGTAGCAGTAGGGAAAACATCTGTTCTGTCCAGGGTGAGATTCTGAAAAGCGGCTGAGAGCTCAGGTCTCTGCCTCCGTGAAGCCTGTCTTGGCACTGGGTCCTCTGTGAGGAAGCTGGGGGATAAGTAGGCCTGGACTGGTGCAGGTAGAGCAGAGGCTCTGGGTGCAGTCCTGAGGGCCTGGGCCTGGAACCCTGGGTGGAGTGAGCCCTGTCCTTCCTGAGTCACAGGATGGCGCCTTCCTTCTCAGTCCTTTCCTTCAAGCCCACCATTGAACCTGGGCCTTCATCTTTCAAGGAAGGGGAGCCGTGGCTGATAGAATGTCCTTCATCCTTTGCAGCACACCTGCTTGGAGGGCTCACCCTGGGGAAAGCGGCAGATGGGGAAGTGTGCTTCTACTACCTATCAAAAACTGTCCCCTTCCCACTGAAAAGAACTTAACAGATTAGTTTTTAACATTTTAGTTGTTGGCATTTGTACAATATTTGCCAAGCTTTAAATGTTATGTTATTTAGAAACCTTTAGCTTAGAAAACAATGTTTTTACTTGGTGATACCAACACTGCGTATTAGTCCAATTATTTTAAGTTTTTGTTCCTTCTGGTGTTTTTGCACATGATCTCTCCTCTTTTCTGTCCACTAATCCTGTTACTTTGTTTAGGCCCACTAGTCTCTGCCTTCTTATGTCTTTCTTATTTTCAGAATTATGGGGCTCCCAGCTGACTGCAGGACAAGGTGCCTCTTGAGTGTGAAAGGCAGGAGGGCTGCATAGGTTGGCTCCATCTTTCCTTTCTGAATTTTGCTTCATCCTTTCTATTAAACTTCTCCTTTACCTGCACTGGGCCTTGGTCCCATTTGGTCTTCCCAGTATAGCATGCCCTTTTTCCTTTTTAGTGACTATTTGTAGCATTGATTGACCTACAGATCAGCATATCCCTCTTGCTTCTGTCAGTTTGTAGAAATATGATTTTGGGCAAAATGATTCATTTCTCTCAGGCTTAATTTTTCTTAGTTTTAGGCTACAAGTCCTAATAGTTGCTTTATCAGATGCCTGTGTTCCCTCCTTGTGCATGTTTGGTATCGCTCTCTACATGTCTGCTTGCTGATGAAGCTATTGAACATTGGAATTTCAGAGCCTGTATGTTCCAGGTTGTTGACTAGCCATCCTCTGCCTGCCATTTTCTTGACTTCTCTACCCACACCTTCCTTTGATAGGTCCCAAGTACTCTAACTCTATTAGTGAGTACCCGGAGATAATTTTCCTGCCTCTGTTTGTGAATGTGAAAATTATGTTCATGTAATGTGGATTGAAATTACATTCTTATAAAAATTAAAAAGGAAATGAAGGAGGGAGATTGAGGGAAGGAGGGAAGTGTGATTATCTTCTCAGACTTGTACCTATGAAACACATGAAATCTGTCTCTTTATATTAATAAAAATTAAAAATAGAGTTAAAAAAGAAAATCATGTTCATGGATCTTCGTGGTGTCCTGGTGAATCTGCACACATTGGAAGTTAACAGCAATTCCATGGGCACTCTGCTACCGATTCATTTTCTCAGCTTTGTTTTCCTGTCATGTCAGGTAAGATTAATCATGAGGACGAAATACTATAATCATACTTGTCATCGCAAGGCAGTACCTCTTTAAAACAAAGTTTTCCAAGGAGTAGCCCAAAAGGGCTTTAAAAATATTGTTGATTTGAGAGCCAGAGAGAGCTCCCATTTGCTGGTTCACTTTCCTAAAGACTGTGAAGGCCAAAGCTGGGAGCCAGGAACCCAGTTCAGGTTTCTCATGTGGGTGGCAGGAACCTAGTTACTTGAGTCATCATTGCTGCCTCCCAAGGTGTGTATTAACAGGAACCTGGAGTCAGGAGTGGAGCTAGGACTTGAACCCAGGCAATCCCATGTGGAATATAGGCATCCTAACCAGGACCTTAACTAACCAGGGGACCAAATCTGTCCCCTCTTCCCCACCCCCAGCTGGGGCTTTAGTATAAATGTCCTTAACAAAATGCAACATGACATGAACAGGGTTACTTGGGCAAGCCACTGGAGTTTAGTTAAGGAGACCGCCCTGCATGGATTCTCCGTCACATTGTGTTAGCAGCAGTGGACCTGCCAGTGTTCTGCAGCAGTGGTGACCCTCCCTGGTCGTTCTGCTCTCCTCTGGCTGTGGAGCTGAGAGCAGATCTGCATTTCTGCTTCAAACATCGTCTGCAGCCTCTCGCTCAAGCACATAGTCCATTTCTCAAAACTTACCTCTCCCGCTTCCTTCTCATTGTTTCCTTTACTCTATTTTCTTCTTTCTCTTCTAACAAAATGAAGCTTTTAATTTTTATCTCCTCAACGTAAGAATAACTTAAGTGCTTGTAATTTTTTTTTCTTTTAAAGATTATTTGAAAGGCAGAATTACAGAGAGGGACGGAGATGGAGAGAGAGAGAGAGAGAGAGAGAGAGAGAGATATGTTCCATCCACTGGTCCACTCCCAAAATGCTTGCAATTGCCAGGGCTGGTCTGGTCTGAAGCCAGGAGCCAGGAGCTTCTTGCGAGTCTCCCATGTGTGTACAGGGGCCCAAGCACTTGGGCTGTCCTCTGCTGCTTTCCCGGGTATATTAACAGGGAGCTGGATTGGAAGTGGAGCAGCTGGGTCTTGAACCAGTACCCATATGGGATGTAGGCATCACAGCTGCTGGCTTTACCTACTATGCCACAACACTGGCCCCTGGTTTGTTATCTTTATTTATTAATATGTACTGATAATTTTGTATATAGGTGTGTGTGGTTCTCACTGAATTAACTTTGTCTCTCTCTCTTTTAAAGATTTATTTATTTTGGAAGGCAGAGTTAGAGAGTGAGATAGAGACAGAGAGAGAGGTCTTCCATCTGCTGGTTCACTCCCCAAATGGCTGCAAAGGCCAGGGCTGGGTCAAGCCAAAGCCAGTTCAGGAGCTTCTTTGGGGACTCCTATGTGGGTGCAGGGGCTCAGGGAACTAGGCCATAGTCTGCTGCTCTCCAGGAGATTAACAGGGAGCTAGGTTGGGAGTGGAGCAGCTGGGACTTGGACTGGCCCCTGTATAGGATGCCAGCAATGCAGGTGGCAGCTTATCATGCTGTGTCACAGCACCAGCCTTGACCCTGGCTCTTTGTGCTTATCAGTTTATTAGAGTACAAGAGTATGGCTGTTCTGCCTCTTTTGACTATTGTTTATTGCTAATTAAGTATTTACTGGTTGTTTGATGTTGTGGTTTTTGTCTGTTTCTTGAGGAAATATGTAAAAGGCCATGGGACTATTGATGAAATGAAAAGATTTATCAATATATTTTCATTTTTCTCTTTGGATAAGAATTAAGGTAGATTTTAAATTTTGGGTCTTAATCAGAAAGATTTTGCTGTGTAACTGAAGGAAAAGATTTTACAGGCGGGCAAGTAGGGCTTCACTGCCTGAACACTGGCAGAGAAGTTGCCTGCATGCAGGTATTTGAGCATAGACCTAGGGGAGATTGACGCAGTACACTAATACGTGTAAGACCGGTTCACTGGCTACTTGTTTCCCATTCTGAAAGGGAGGCCTTGACTGCTGCCGGGTGTCCTTCATCACCGTAAACTTGCAGAGATGAAGCGTGAACAGCAGCCTCTGAGAAAGTTACTGATCGATTTTCAGCTTTTCAGAACTGTGGGTTTTGAGATTTTTAAAATGTATGAGCACCAAGAGAAGAAAAGTAAATGGATGGAAAGATGTATAGTAGCTCAGATGTGCTTGGGCCCCTCACCCATGTGGGAAACCCAGATGGCACTCCTGGCTTCGGCCTGGTCTGGCCCTTGTTATAGCCATTTGGGGACTGAACAAGTGGATGGAAGATTGATATCTTCTCTCTCTTGTTTCTCCCTCTCTCGCTGTAACTCTGACTTTCAAATAAATAAATAAATCCTTTTTTTTTTTTTTTAAAGTCTGGGGCCGGCGCTGTGGTATAGCTGGTAATGCTGCCACCTGTAATGCCGGCATCCCTTATGGGCACTGGTTCAAGTCCCCGCTGCTCCACTTCTTATTCAGTTCTCTGCTATGGCCTGGGAAAGCAGTGGAAGATGGCCCAAGTCCTTGCACTCCTGCACCCACATGGGAGACCCAGAAGAAGCACCTGGCTCCTTGCTTCGGATGGGTGCAGCCCTGGCCATTGTGGCCATCTGGGGAGTGAACCAGGGAATGGAAGACTTTCTCTCTCTCTCTCCTCTCTCTCTCTCTCTCTCTCTGCCTCTGCCTTTCAAATTTATTTATTTAAATAAATCCTTAAAAAAAAGTCTGCCTACTTTGCTGAGTTGCACAATGTTCAATATCTCATTCTACCTTCATTTTAAAATGTTACCCCCATCTCTTGCCATTTTCTGCTTTGTTGACCTATCAGAGCATTTTTCCTGCTCCTGAAAGCTCCCCCCGTTCTCTCAGAATTTAGTAAACAGCTGGTGTTGGGTCTCACCTAAGAAGGATTGGCAGCACCGCTAAGGGTTTCCTCTCAAGAAAACTGGAGATCTTGTCTCTTGCTCCTCTTCTGGTCTTGGGCTAAGTAGGATGTGCTTGGTCTTGGGTTCCCCTTCTGTTTCTTGTTTGGCTCTGAGGTAGGCTGCTGAATTAGTTCTTTGGCTACTAGGTTGTGCCTAGAAACTAAGTTGTACAAAGAGGAGACCAAGAGGGGCCAAGGGCAAAGGCAAGTCTCAAGAGTTCTACTCCAGGCCTTAAAGGTTACCTAGCTTTAGCATCTTGGCTGGGGGACTCTGTTATTTGTTGGGGTGGTTTTCCCTCAGTTACATAATTGAAGTCCACAGTTAGGCAGGAGACTTCTTTAGGCATGGCTCAGGGCACAAGCTTCTTTTGCGTTCTCTGTTGCCAGCACTGTGGGAGGGACGTAGAGAAGTTCCCAGATATGGATGTTGCAGGGCATTAGCAGTTTCTCTTTAGAGATGTCTTACTCAGGGCTGTTACACAGCATATAAACAGAGACTGCATGGCTAATAAACGGCAGAACTTATCATAGTTCTGGAGCAGAAGTCAAAGATCAGGGTGCCAAATGCTGGCAGCACGTTCAAGTCCACTTGAGTACCCTCTTCTAGGTTGCAGACAGATGACGTCTTGTTGTGACCTCACATAACAGAAAGCAGAAGAGAGAGGTCTCTGGAGTCCCCTTTTCAAAAAAATTAATCTCATTTCTGCGGGCTCCAATCTCATGACCTAATTGCATTCCAAAGGCCCCACCTCTTTGAGGATTAGGATTTCAACATAGAACTTTGGGTAGACACAAATATTTAGCCCTTTGTAGTAGTCTATCTTATTCTCTTTACCATTCTTAAACCTAAACTCTGTTTGTATGTATTCAGTTAACACTTGCCTGTTCTCCTTGGAGTGACATTTTTCTGGAAGAGTTCAAATTCTGTTGCCTCCAAAACAGTCTGCCTTAGGATTGATTTCACTCATCTGTAATGCTGCAGAGAGCCTGCACGGTCTCGTGAACCTCACCCTTGTGGGACCTCCTTTCCCCTTCGCTACCAGAAGAGCCTAGGTTCTATTTCATTAGCTCTTATTTAAACTTTTCTGGCTGCAGAGGAGGCAGGTCGCCTCTCTGTATAGTATATTTTACTCATATCCTGTGAAGTAGGCTCATAATAAGAAAGATCGTCTGAGTAGCTCCTCTTACTCAGATCAGTGACACTGCTGAATTTATAGTTTTCATTAAAATTGTGCTATTACTTTGCCCTAGTTGTTTAATGCATTTTACCACCACCACACCACCTCCCCCGACTCCCACCCTCTGCTAGATCTGTTTCTTTCAGGGGCAAGGACAACACCCAGTCCTCATATGCCTTTGGATACCTCTTTTTCTCTCTGTACACCAAACATAAAGCCCTACTGAAAGTAGGTGATCCACAACTGTTTTAACTTAATTAGATCCAAGCATTTATAGAATTCAAGAGGGAAAAATGCTCTTACTACATTAGCATCTAAACTCACCCTAGAGGTATTCTGGTTTACCACCTCATTTTTTGATTGTTAATTTAGTTCCATCCTCTGTATGTAAAGAAAGGCAGGGAACTTAGCATCCAATGGAGAGGGTAGACTTTGGGAAAATAATTAAAACTCTGGTGAGGACTTTAAGTACTAAGAGCCACAGAAGTTGGTGATAGTGAGCTGCCATAGGTCAAGGAAAGAGTTCATGAGGAAGTGCTTAGGCCCCTGCTCTGGGCCAGTCAGTAGCTCATGTGTATCACAGCATAGCCTGTAACCCAGGTTTCTACCCTGCCCTGGGATCATTCCTTTGAGTTTCATGGGAATGCTGTGAAAACACAGCAAAGTACTGAAGTACTTTGGTCTTCTTAAATCTCCTGAGGGCACATTATGTTAGCTATCCCATGAGTAACTTACATTTTAAAAAATATGTATTTATTTATGTAAAGAGAACCGATTTCATGTATTTCATTTATATAGCTTTAAGAACATAACGGTAACTTCCCACCCTCTCTCCTCCTTCCTTTCTTATTTTTAAGTTTTGTGATAACATACTTTCAGTTTACTTTATAATCACGAGCGTAATCCTCCTCTAAATACAGAATTCCACAGGTATAAAGATGACTGTTTTGATAATTGTTATGAATTGTTTGAGCCGCTTCTCCCAACCAGTTCACAGGTTGAAATTCTAACCCCCAATGAGATAGTATTGGGAAATGAGGCCCTGGGGAGGTGATTTGGTGACGGGGTGGTGCCCCCATGCATGGCATTAGAGTGGTTGTAATCACAGGTCAGAGAGCTAGCTCACGGTCTTTTTACCATGTGAAGTTAGAGTGAGCAGGCAGCTGTCTGCACCTGGAAGAGGACCCTCACCAGAACCCAGTCATGCTGCCACTCTGATCTTGGACTTCAGCCTCTAGAACTGTGAGAAATAAAATTCTGTTGTTTGTAACCCATCCCATCTGTGGTACTTTGTTATAGAAGCCTGGACGGACTCAGACAAAAACCTACTTCTTACATTTTGATAATGAAAAGCCATCTACAATTGTCCCTTAGTGTCTTTGGGAGATTGGTTCTACCTACCAAAACTGTGTATACCAAAACTCAAAGATGCTCAGATTTCTTGTATAAAATGACATTGTATTTGCAAATAATCTTCGTGTGTCCTTCTGCTTTTGTTTTAAATATTTATTTATTTATTTGAAAGAGGAGAGGGAGAGAAGGAAAGAGGGAGAGAGATCTTCCATCTGCTGGTTCACTCCCCAGATGGCTATAATAGCCATGGCTGAGGCCAGGAGCCAGGAAGTTCATCTGGGTCTCCACATGAGTGACCCAAGCACTTGGACCAGCTGCTACTGCTTTTCCCAGGACATTAGTGGGGAGCTGGATAGGAAGTGGAGCAGCTTGGACACGAACTGGCACCCATATGGGATGCTGGCACCACAGGCTGTGGCTTTACCAGCTATATCACCATGCTGGCCCCCTCCTGTATACTTTAAATCAATTGTTGATTGCTTATAAAATCTAAGATGGTGTAAACACTATGTAAGTAGTTGTTATACTGTGTATTTTAGAAAATAATGACAAGAAGAAAATCTATACATGTTTACTACACAGTTTTTTTTTTTCCCCCCAAATATATTCAATCCATGGATGTAGAACCAATGAATGTAGAGGGCTAGCAGTATTTTTTTCCACTCCCTGGCTACTTAGGAAGTAGTATATAATGCAGTAGTTACCTTATCAGCTCCCTTTTTGTTAGCTTCTCTCTCTCTTTTTTAAAGGCAGGTGCTAGAGTGTTCTTAGCAGCTATATATATATATATATATATATATATATATTTAAGATTTATTTATTTATTTGAAAGTCAGAATTATACATAGAGGAGAGGCAGAGAGAGAGAGAGAGAGAGAAAGAGGTCTTCCATCCGCTGGTTCACTCCCCAGATGGCCGCAACGGCCGGAGTTGCGCCTATTCGAAGCCAGGAGCCAGGTGCTTCTTCCGGTTCTCCCACGTGGGTGCAGGAGCCCAAGGACTTGGGCCATCTTCCACTGCTTTCCCAGGCCACAGCAGAGAGCTGGATCGGAAGAGGAGCAGCCAAGACTAGAACCGGTGCCCCTATGGGATGCCTGCGCTTCAGGCCAGGGCATTAACCTGCTGTGCCACAGCGCCGGCCCCTTGTTAGCTTCTCTTAACTGTGTTAGTTTCTATACTTTATATGGTTTAAGATATTTTTCAGTTTGCCCTAATACACTAGGATTTTATTTTTTTAATTTTAATTATTTTAAACAAAGATTTGAAGGAGTGACAGAGAGGTAGAGACTGTGTGTAGGGGGTGAGGTTATCTTCCATTTGCTGGTTTGCTCCATAAACGGCCACAACAGCTAGGTCTGGGCCAGGCTGAAGCCAGGAGCTAGAAATTCCATCCAGGTCCCTCACTGGGTGGCTGGTGCCCAGGCACCTGGGCTATCTTCCATTGCCTTGCCAGGCGTATAAGCAGGAAGCTGGGTCAGAAGTAGAGCAGCCGGACTTGAACTGGTTCTTTGATAGGGATGCTGGTGTCCCGAGTGGTGACCTAACCTGCTTTGCCACATTGTTGGCCCCTAGGATTTTATTTTAAATCTTATATTACCATTTCCTATTAAAGAGCCAGGGTTTATAAAAATTAAAAGTGGCCAAAAGGCTGGCGCTGTGGCTCAATAGGCTAATCCTCCACCTGCAGCGCCAGCATACCGGGTTCTAGTCCTGGTTGGGGTGCCGGATTCTGTCCCGGTTGCCCATCTTCTAGGCCAGCTCTTTGCTGTGGCCCAGGAGTGCAGTGGAGGATGGCCCAAATTCTTGGGCCCTGCACTCCATGGGAGACCAGGAGAAGCACCTGGCTCCTGGCTTCGGATCAGCGCGGTGCGCCGGCCGCAGCGCACCAGCCACGGTGGCCATTGGAGGGTGAACCAACGGCAAAGGAAGACCTTTCTTTCTGTCTCTCTCTCTCTCACTGTCCACTCTGCCTGTCCAAAAAAAAAAAAAAAAAAAAAAGTGGCCAAAAGATAGGTGATGAGTGAATAAGAACTTTAATGAAAAATTTAAAATATAGAATAAACTCCAGAGAATCCCCGAGATAAGCCTAGAGATTTTCTGTTCTGAGATTGGAGAACACTGTTTTTGCCATTTTCCCCCTAACTCTTAAAGCTTCATTACAAATGGCAGAAACTCTTCTTTCAGTGTTGCAAGGTTTTCATGCAGTACACACAAGTAAAGGAGAGAGGCAGGGGAATGGAATCCACAAGAGGGGACATCCTAGAGGGAGCCAGTTTAACCTGTGGGGATGTTGGGGTTTCTGGATCACACTTGTACAGATAGTCCTAGCAGAGAGAACTGTGCTACTCTTCTACATTAGCTTGCAGAGCTACAGAAGAGATAAACAAATGTAATTTGCCTAAGATCACATGTGAGCATGACTTAATCCTCATCAGTCTCATTAATCTGATTGCTAAATTCTTTTTATTTATTCATTTGAAAGTCAGAGTTACACAGAGAGTTGAGAGGGAGAGGGGGAGGGGGAGAGAGAGAAAAAAAAAAGAAAGGGAGGGAGGGAGGGGGAAGAGGCGAGAGGGGGAGAGGTCTTCCATCCACTGGTTCATTCCCCGGATGGCTGCAATGGCCGGAGCTACACTGATCTGAAGCCAGGAGCCAGGAGCTTTTTCCCGGTCTCCCACATAGGTGCAGGGCCCCAAGGACTTGGGCCATCTTCTATTGTTATCGCAGGCCATAGCAGAGAGCTGGATTGCAAGTGGAGCAGCTGGGTCTCCAACCAACGCCCATGTGGGATGCTGGTGCTTCAGGTCAGGGTGTTAACCTGGTGTGCCACAGCGCCGGCCCCTTCTTGAGCTGTGTGAAATAACCTGTAAAATTTTTATGTTTCTCTGTGTGACTCTGGTTTCAGTATATTCTCAAGAGAATTTCTTATATAAGAAAGTTAAGAATAATGGTGTTGGGGCTGGTGCTGTGGTGGAGCAGGTAACGCCACCGCCTGCAGTGCCGGCATCCCATGTGAGTGCTGGTTTGAGTCCTGGCTGCTCCATTTCTGATCCACCTCCCTGCTGATGCACCTGGGAAAGCGGTGGAATATTGCTCCAGTGCTTGGGCCACTGCACTCACATGAGAGACCCGGAAGATGCTCCTGGCTGCTGGCTTTGGATCAGCCCAGCTCTGGCTTTTGTGGCCATTTGGGGAGTGAACCAGCGGATGAAAGATTCTCTCTCTCTCTCTGTAACTCTTTCACATAAATAAATAAATCTTTAAAGAAAAATAAAAAGAATAATGGTGTTAGCCGAAAATATCAACAGCTTAAGACAATTTAGAGTGATGAAATATTTCTACATGTTATGAAAATCAGAAGTTATTGAACAAATTTCCAAGTTTTACTATTTAATAATTAAAAGATTTTTTTTGACAAAAATCATCATAAACAAGATTGAAAGATGTGATTAAAAATATTTAGATTGTGTTGATATCCCTAATATGCAAGTAGAAAGAAATACTTTGGCAGTGATTATAAAGTTAGCATAGTGGTGGTAATCAGGCCTGCAGCACTGTGGTTGGTTAGGCTTGTGTTGTCATAACTGGAGAACAGTTTGACAATAGATATAAACATGTAAAATGTGTATATATGTTGACCAGGTAATTTAGCTTCTAGTATTTGTTCAGAGTAGACAATATCACATATGTGAAAAGATGTGTACACAGAGATACTCATTACAGATTTGTGTCTGGTAAGAAAAACACTAGAAATAATCTAAGCAATCTTATTAAATAATGATACACAGTGACTGTAGGATTTTGTATAGTTGTTAAAAGTGATATGGTAGTTCTTTATTTGTTTTTCCAAGAAAGCTATATATGACATTAATAAAACAGTCCCAGTCATAGAACAACATAAATAATGTGAAGCCAATTATGTAAGGTTGTTTATAAAAGTATGGATATATGCACATGAGCATTCAATAAAATCTTGGCTTTTTTAATGTTAGTTTTGGTATGTTGCCATGTAGTGTGAATGTTTGTGTGATGAGTATATACTATTAAAAGTCACAGCAGAGCTAGGTGTCTGGCTTAGTCCATGTCCCATGTTGAGTGCCAGGTTGGACACCCAGCCCTGGCTCCAGTGTCCTGCTAACGCAGGCTACGGAGGCAGCAGTGATGATTCAGGTAATTGGGTTCCTGCCACTCATGTGGGAGACCTGGATTGAGTTCCCTGCTCCTGGCTTCGGCCCTGCCTGGTTCAGCCCCTGCTGCAGGCATCTCGGGAGTATACCATGGGGTGGGAGCTCACTCTGTCAGTTTTTGCCTCTCAAAGGAAAAAAAAAAAAAAAACTCAGAAAAAAATAATTAAAACATGCTAGACCCTAGTGATTGAGCGGTTGCAGCATAATCTAAATAAAGCACAGCATTAAATGAGTGGGGAGAACTGGACACTGGTTTTATAGAGGTTTAATTAAGCTCAACTGTACTGATATATACTGTGTCACTAGGTGATGTGAATACAGAGGACTGTCCTTGTTCCCTAGGCATTTAAAATCTAGGGTAATTCCAAGGCAACGTGCTGTCAAGTAGGTATGTAGGCGGTGTGGTGTGGTAAGTAGGTGTGATGTGGTAAGTAGGTAAGTAGGTAGGTGGTGTGGTAAGTAGGTATGTGGTGTGGTAAGTAGGTATGTAGGTGTGGCGTGGTAAGTAGGTATGTGGTGTGGTAAGTAGGTAAGTAGGCGGTGTGGTGTGGTAAGTAGGAATGTAGGCGGTGTGGTGTGGTAAGTAGGTGTGGTGTGGTAAGTAGGTAAGTAGGTATGTGGTGTGGTAAGTAGGTATGTGGTGTGGTAAGTAGGTATGTAGGTGTGGTAAGTAGGTATGTAGGTGTGGTAAGTAGGTATGTAGGTGTGGTGTGGTAAGTAGGTAAGTAGGTATGTGGTGTGGTAAGTAGGTAAGTAGGTATGTGTTGTGATAAGTAGGTAAGTAGGTATGTGGTGTGGTAAGTAGGTATGTGGTGTGGTAAGTAGGTATGTAGGCGGTGTGGTGTGGTAAGTAGGTATGTAGGTGTGGTGTGGTAAGTAGGTATGTAGGTGTGGTGTGGTAAGTAGGTATGTGGTGTGGTAAGTAGGTAAGTAGGCGGTGTGGTGTGGTAAGTAGGTATGTAGGCGGTGTGGTGTGGTAAGTAGGTATGTAGGTGTGGTGTGGTAAGTAGGTAAGTAGGTATGTGGTGTGGTAAGTAGGTATGTGGTGTGGTAAGTAGGTATGTAGGCGGTGTGGTGTGGTAAGTAGGTGTGATGTGGTAAGTAGGTAAGTAGGTAGGTGGTGTGGTAAGTAGATATGTGGTGTGGTAAGTAGGTATGTAGGTGTGGTGTGGTAAGTAGGTAAGTAGGTATGTGGTGTGGTAAGTAGGTATGTAGGTATGTGGTGTGGTAAGTAGGTATGTAGGCGGTGTGGTGTGGTAAGTAGGTATGTAGGCGGTGTGGTGTGGTAAGTAGGTGTGGTGTGGTAAGTAGGTAAGTAGGTATGTGGTGTGGTAAGTAGGTATGTGGTGTGGTAAGTAGGTATGTAGGTGTGGTAAGTAGGTATGTAGGTGTGGTGTGGTAAGTAGGTAAGTAGGTATGTGGTGTGGTAAGTAGGTATGTAGGCGGTGTGGTGTGGAATATGTAAGGACCTGCTAAGGGGAGATTTTGGAGTGGCATGTATATTCAAATTTATCACTTTGAGTGTTTATCTGAATCTTACAGGAAAATCAATACTTCACACAAAAGGAGCTATTTTGGCACAAATTGTGTACTTCTAGTACTACTTTGCTGAGTGTTGCTACCATTTTTGGCTCTTATTTTTAAAAGGAACTAGCAATTTCATTCATTGGCAATTCATTAGGTGTTCTAAAAATCTGCAGTTTAAATCTGTTGGCATGGACACTGAAGCTCCTGCATTGTAGCAGCACTGGAGAGAGAGTTAGAGAATGTGTTTTCTAGGAGAAAAGGTCACTTATTAGCTTTGCAAATAACATTAGTGCTTAGTCATTTCTTAACTCAGTTTTTCTTTCTGTTGTGGATGTTTTCCCTTAGCAGCATCATGATATCTTTAAAAAATTTTAATGTTGTAGATGAGTATGGGGCCGGCACTGTGGCACAGCAGGTTAGTACCCTGGCCTGAAGCACCAGCATCCCATATGGGCAGCAGTTCGAGACCCGGCTGCTCCACTTCCAATCCAGCTCTCTGCTATGGCCTGGGAAAGCAGTAGAAGATGGCCCAAGTCCTTGGGCCCCTGCACCTGCGTGGAGACCCAGAAGAAGCTCCTGGCTCTTCTCCCACATGGGTGCAGGGGCCCGAGAACTTGGGCCATCTTCCACTGCTTTCCCAGGACATAGCAGAGAGCTGGATCGGAAGAGGAGCAGCTGGGACTAGAATCAGTGCCCACATGGGATGCTGGTGCTTCAGGCCAGGGCTTTAACCTGCTGTGCCACAGCGCGGGCCCTTGGAGCCAACACTTTTTAAAGACTTGTGAGTCAGTGACAGAGAGACAAGATAAACAAACAGAGGGCTCTCATCTGCTGGTTTGCCCTTAAGCTTCAACTGGGCCAGGCTGAAGCTGGAAGCCAGGAACTCAATTTAGGCCTCCCCAGTGGGATGACAGAAACCCAGCTACTTGAGCCGTTGCTACTGCCTCCCAGTATCTGTGTTTGCAGGAAGCTGGAGTCAGGTACTCTGATGTGGGTGCTCATTCGGAGAGAACACTTTTGAGAACTTTTGCCATTTGGCCAGGGTTTTAAGGACCCCTGTGAAGTTTCAGACCGTGGATTTAGAGTGAAAAACATTCAGTAGCATTGTATATTCTCTTTGCTCCATACTCACACATGAATGTGCAAAGTGTTGAAGTTAACCAAGTTGTGGTTTTGCCAAGTGAATAGGTATCACTGGAGTAGGGGTTGAGCCCAGGGTATTAATGGAGGGGGCACTTACCACTAGTTGACTGTGGAATTTAAACTGATTACAGAGTTGAGGCCATACATGGGGAGGGTCCCTGGAAAGTGGTAGGCTCAAGAGATCACAGGCCTTACCAAGTCCAAGGTTGGCTGAAGTAGGGCTGCCAGAGTGGGGAAACTGAGAAGAGATGGCAGGGATTGGGGATAACTTGGGGGAACTCCAGTTAAGAACTGATGTGTGACCTTGGAGTAGTGTGGAAGATGACGACTGAGAAGACAGAATTGGAAGCCTTTGTGTGGATTGTGAATCCACCAGGAGTTGTAGCCACGCGCATGATGAAGGTGACAGGGAGCCAGGAACCCAGGTCCTCCCAGAATGAGGGGAATAGTGAATAGTTTGGTTTGCACCGCTCACAGCCCAGGTTTTTTGGAAGAGGAAAGGAGAGACAGTGGTAAAAATGTGGTGAGGGGCTGGCACTGTGGTGCAGTAGGTTAATCCTCTGCCTGTGGCGCTGGCATCCCATATGGGTGCTGGTTCTAGCTCTGGCTGCTCCTCTTCCAACCCAGCTCTCTGCTATGGCCTGGGAAAGCAGTAGAAGGTGGTCCAAGTCCTTGGGCCCCTGCACCCATGTGGGAGACCCAGAAGTCGTCTCTGGCTCCTGGCTTCCGATAGGCTCAGCTCCAACTGTTGCAGCCATTTGGGAAGTGAACCAGTGGAAGGAAGACCTTTCTCTCTGTTTCTCCCTCTCACTTTCTAACTCTACCTCTCAAGTAAATAAATAAATTCTTAAAAAAATAAGAGTGTGGTGGAAGGCAGTGAGTGAAGTGCAGGGATTGTGGGGTAAAAAGAGCCTCCATGTAAGAGGGCTTGGGGCAAGGGTCATCCTTAGGGAAAAGTCAGGAGTAGAGTAAGATGGAACAAGCCTGCCAAGAAGAAGAGGACTGTCTAGGAGGTGTTGGTGACCAGCCTGGAGGTTCCAGAGAGCACAGGAGGAGGCTTGCAGGCATGACGGATTGGTGAAGAGAGGGTCAGGGGAAACAGTGGAAGAATCCACCTGGGAGCCAGAGCTTCTCACTGTGTCTGCAGTTAAGAGTGCCAAGAAGTGTGATAGCTTTCTTCCCTGGTATTCTCAAGGCTGTGGGCATAGAGCAAGGGATGAGAGGAGAGCAGCACCCAGGGTTTTGGGTCTCACTGGACTCCTATTTGAGGAGTGATCTTCTCTAGTTGACATAGGTTTCTAATAACTCCAGCTAGGAGAGGGGCTGTCTTTATTCCAAGCACTTAGGGCTCTTCTGTATCCTTGTCCTGGAAGGGGAAAAGAGCAGGAGAGGGCCTGGGAGTCTCCTGCTTTGCTCAGCTGTGTGGGTCATCTCACATTTTAGCAAACACACCCCCTTGGACTGCCCCACGTTTCTGCTGGTTTCTGTGTGCCAATGAAGAGAGCTCCTACTTTCTTGCTTCTTTCCTTCCCACTTACCTGTCTGTATTTGTTGTGTCTGAACAGATGAAAGCTGTAGTGTATTCCAGTCTGAGGGCAGAGTTTGTGTTTTGTGCCTTAAAGGGCTCTACGCAGGATGTTTTCAGAAAGGTCTAAAACCAGGGATCAACACTACCAACCTAAGAAGCATTCAGTTCTATTTTCTGGTCAATCCAGATGGGATTCCATAGTCGAAGCCCAAAGAAACTAAGTACGTGAAGTGACATTTAAGCAACCTGTGTTGAGGAAACTAATTTGGGTTTAACTATTTATGAGCACTGGTTTTAAAATTGAGAATGAATTCCTTAATAAGTCCTGGCTGTCTCCCCATGGACTGTGGCTACTGTTTTTTTTTTTTTTTTTTTTTTAAGATTTATTTATTTATTTGAAAGTCAGAGTTACACATAGAGGAGAGGCAGAGAGAGAGAGCGAGAGAGGTCTTCTGTCCGATGGCTCACTCCCCAAATGGCCGCAACGGCTGGAGCTGCGCCAATCTGAAGCCAGGAGCCGGGAGCTTCTTCCAGGTCTCCCATGCGGGTGCAGGGGCCCAAGCACTTGGACCATCTTCTACTGCTTTCCCAGGCCATAGCAGAGAGCTGGATCAGAAGAGGAACAGCTGGGACTAGAACCGATGCCCATATGGGATGCTGGTGCTTCAGGCCAGGGCGTTAACCCGCTGAGCCACAGTGCCAGCCCCGTGGCTACTGTCTTTTACAGTCTGTTGAGCCCTAATGCACACTCTTGTAAGTAAAGAGAGAACAATTGTCCAAAAGGGCTTGACTCCAATCCTGATTACCTTTTCTGGAATCCTGTTTCCTTCACAGAAACATCACACAAAAATAAGTTCTGTGAAACATTTGAGTTTGTTTAAAGATCTACTTTGTGTGTAAGGGACTTCTCAGATGTGAATCATGATTTTCAAAACAAAGGGAAGGAACAAATGAGTATAAAGGTGAGTTAGAGGAAGAAACCTTTTTTCTTATTGAAAATTACAGTATGTTCATATTGTATGTCTACATGGGAAAATTTATTGAGTTTTATTTTAATTGGCTTAGATTAAAGATTGCCCATAAATTTAAACAGCTAAAATTATTCAAAGATACATTTTATTTATTTATTTTTTTATTTTTTTGTCAGGCAGAGTGGACAGTGAGAGAGACAGAGAGAAAGGTTTTCCTTTTGCCGTTGGTTCACCCTCCAATGGCCGCCGCAGCCAGTGCGCTGTGGCTGGCGCAGGTGCTTCTCCTGGTCTCCCATGGGGTGCAGGGCCCAAGCACTTGGACCATCCTCCACTGCACTCCCGGGCCATAGCAGAGAGCTGGCCTGAAAGAGGGGCAACCGGGACAGAATCTGGCGCCCTGACTGGGACTAGAACCCAGTGTGCTGGCGCCGCAAGGCGGAAGATTAGCCTATTGAGCTGCGCAAAGATACATTTTAATTCATGTGACCTGAATCTCTGTATCAGATGTTTTAAATTTGTTGGTGAAAAGAAACAAAACATTCTATATGCTTGTGCTTAAATTTGCTGGTTAAACAAGCTACACCATGTTAGACATTTAAGAGGTGTTTCCAAATATATGTATTCTTAATATTTATGGAAGGCATTGGACCTTCTGGTAAATGTTTTCTTAAGTTGTTATCTAATGGTTGAAACTGTTTGCTAAGTTTTCATGTTATATTGCTATTGTCAGTAAGCGATCTAGGACTTGCTCCCCCATTTCTCTATTCTAAGCCCAACTTGTTCGCTCATTTCTCTATTCTCCTCAAGGTAGGAAACTAATTCTATACTGAAGGACTCTCTAGGATGCACAATTTGATTTTTAGATCTTATAAAAGGGATAGCTAACATTTTCTGTAATAGCGTAGCCAGAATGAAAGCTTAAATTATAATTTCACAACTAGATTTACTTTGCCATCATCAAAGTAAACAGGGAAAACCTCCCTTTCAGACCAAAGGGAGAGTAAGTTTTAAAATAAGGACATAGCTTTCCTCATGGGCATTGTCTACCTTAGAAAAAACTACTACAGGGCCGGCGCCGCGGCTCACTAGGCTAATCCTCCGCCTTGCGGCGCTGGCACACCGGGTTCTAGTCCCGGTCGAGGCACCGATACTGTCCCGGTTGCCCCTCTTCCAGGCCAGCTCTCTGCTGTGGCCAGGGAGTGCAGTGGAGGATGGCCCAAGTGCTTGGGCCCTGCACCCCATGGGAGACCAGGAGAAGCACCTGGCTCCTGCCATCGGATCGGCGCGGTGCGCCTACCGCGGCGGCCATTGGAGGGTGAACCAACGGCAAAAGGAAGACCTTCCTCTCTGTCTCTCTTTCACTATCCACTCTGCCTGTCAAAAAAAAAAAAAAAGAAAAAAAAAAAAAAGAAAAACTACTACAGAACATGCCTGTGACTGTAGGCTTCTAGTTTAGGCCACAAAGATTAGAGATGGGGCTTGAGCACCCCCTTGACTTGCATCCTCTGGTCTGCTTTAACAAAAACCAGGAGGAAAAGAAAGCTAGGCATCAGAAGCAATGGGTGGCAGACCTATTAATGGCTGATCTGTACAGGGATCTGCCCTCAAGGAGACCCAACAGGCCAGTCCACTGCAGTGGCTTTCAATGTGGTAAGCCTGGGCTTCAGCAGAAGTCAGCTTATAAAGAGCCCTGGCAGCTCTGCCACCCAAGAGTTGGATCACTGGAAATGGACCTGCCCTGGAGTCGAAGGACTTCAGGTCAGAGCCACAGATCTTATTGACTCTAAGCTGAAAAGCCCTTCACTCAGCCCAGCTTCCAAAGTGACCACTGAAGCTGAGGGGACAGCCAACCAGGGTCAGCAACATTGCAGGCAGAGCTGTAAATTTCCTGTTAGAGATGCCACCTGCCTTTACCTGGCCAGCTCTCCTCCCAGGCCAGCTAGGTAATGGAAGTCAACAGGGTGCCTTCCCCAAGGAGGTTCACACCTCCCTTAGGGTGTAGGCTATGTGAAGAGATAGATGAGTCTGAGCCTCATAATTTACAAGTCCTAAAGCCCACCAGATTATTATCAAGCCCCTTCTGTCAGGTTCTATTTGCCTCTCAATCAGAAAACTTAGTTGTAGCTTAGTCAGCACCTTTCTTAGGTTCTCTAATAACAACTCTGTCCTCTGTATCTAGTCCATTTGGGCCTCATTACTTTGTAATCATAACCTCTACCACCAATGGCTCTACTCCCAACCTGTGTGTATTGATGATCCTCTTCCCCACTTAATGCTGTATAATTGTTCAAAATTTCTCTACAGACAAACCCCTCTACCTACAAAAGATGAGTGACTTTTTTCCCAGTCTTGGCTGGAATCAGCTTTAAGCCACATCCATCAGACTGTCCCCACAAGGGTCCAGACACCCCCCCTCCCCATTTCCTCTCCTCTATGAAATCCTCTCATTACCTGGTTAATGCCACTCTTAGGATCATTGGTTACTATTCTCACTCTGTCTTTTATACTACAGTGTCTAAGTGTTTACAGCAGGTGATAATGGAACAAACGAAGTCCTTCAACAACCAGGCGGTCAACCAAATGCTGCTACGGGAATATACTGCACTCCCCACCCAGGAGACAGCAGCTTGAGACATCACCCAATGCCAGCGAAGAGTACCTCGTCGCCCCATGTCAGCAGGAAGTAGCTCTAAAGACAGACCATCATCCCTCTACCCCTCCTGGACTTTTGGAACTAATGTAATCCCATACAAACCCTGCTTTATAAAAAACAAAAGGGGGGAATGTTAGGAAACTGGCCCAGTTTTAGCCAGGTGGCCGCATGGCCCAGCTACCTGAGCCAGGCTCCACTCCCATCCTAATGGGATTCGCTGCTCCTGCTTCCCTGCCTGCCCTCGGGTAAAGTTTTAAAAGGGCCTGTTCCTGCACACGTGCTTTCTTGGCCATTCTCTCCTGCTCTCTCTTGGCTTCTCTCCTCCTTTCGTCTCTCTTCTCTCTCTCTCTCCTCTCTCTTAGCTCCTCTCCTCTCTGTTTCTCTCTTATACTCTCTTTCTCTCTTCCTTCGCTGCCCCTTCACTCCAGTCTGTTGGGTGTTCCCCAATAAAACCTTTCCCTTAAAAAAACAAAAATTACAGTATGTTGTAGCCATTTCAGAGATACACTAAATTGGGGAAGATAGGGCCAATAAATTATAGTTTTACAGGTAACCCTTCCTACAAAGAAGTCTGTCCTAGTGATTACTTATGTAGTATGTGGAGTAAACACAACGGGAGTATGGGAGTATTTGTATTTAAACTGCCTCCCTGCTGTGACATCCTCAGTGATCACCATGAAGTCCCTGGGAAGGTATTGGAAGTCCTCTGAGTTTGCAAAGTGAAATTAAATTCTTATTAGGCTATAAACTTTTAATTAAGAAAAAATTTCGGAAGCAGATACAGAGTTCCAATCTGCTGGTTTATTACAGAGAGGAGAGAGAGAAGGAGAGAGGGAGAGAGGGAGGGAGGGAGGGTTAGTTTCCATTTGCTGCTAAATGCCTGTAGTGGCCCCTGGCTGGGACCAAATCCAGGAGCCAGGAACTTAATCCAGGTCTTCCATGTGGGTGGCAAGAACCCAACTCCTTGAGCCATGACCTGCTGCCTCCCAGCGTGTGGATTATCAGGAGCTGGAATCAGGAATTGGAACTGGGAGTCCAGCCCAGGTACTGTGATACTCGGGTGTGGAATGTGGGTGTCCTAACCAGTGACTTAGCTGCTAGACCAAATGCCCACTGACCAGACCTGTCTTGCATGATGACTTTGGGGAAATGATCCCATCCTTTGGGAAGTCTTAGATGCTGAAGTTCTAATGATGTGGTCCTTAAATATGGTTGTATTCAATGTGTATTTGCTGAATGAATGAAGTTGTCACTGTATTTTTCAGTGCTGTGTATTCTTTTCTGATTCTGTGGAACCCATAAATATGGTTGTGTAGAAGGATACATACAGGTACAAACACACTGATAAGCAGAGGTACTTCCTTATGTGGAGAGACACCTTGACACCTGTGTAGCACTGTTTTCAGTTAACCACAGTCTTGCATTTCCCAGCTATGATAGATAAGTAGGCTTACTGTAAATGGAACTCATATTTTGCTGGCCTTTCATCTTTTGCCTTACAGAGGAAACAACCAAAATTGCCTTGGGAAATGATAAATTGTGGTGCTTAGGAAGGGGAATATGATATTTTGTCTTCTGGTGTTTAATGCCTAGTCTCCCCACCCCTGACCTACTATTGATATATTTTTTAAAATTCTGGTTAATATAGAAGAAACCTCTTTTGTTTCATGCTCTAGAAACAGGTTCTTTCTGGAAAAAAAAAAAAAAGAAAAAAAAGAAAAAAAGGAAAGACCTCAAGTATGGTACACATTCCTTAATTAACAACATGTATGCTGTGTTTTAACTCATAATCTGCCTCATTTTCAACAAATTGTTTTATTCATAACTGGGAAAATTCTTTTTAAATTAAAACATTTTTATGTCCACATGGCATTGATATTGTTATTTATGTTTATACATAGCATTCTGGGAAAGAAATCTGATTTTAAAATGAAAATTATAATGTGGGAATGTACTTATTTCTACATAGATTAGCTATTTTCAAGGCTTAAAGTAGATAGGACCATACATCTGAACTTTTCGATGTATTTGTGTAGTTATTAATGTATATGCTGATAAATAATAATGAATAGTAAAGACTGTTTTGGAGTTTCTTCTGTAATGAGTAAATATATTCTGTGATTTAGATGTAAAGACTGAAAAAGCTGAATACTATGTGGAGCGACTCTTTGCTTCCTTAGTGTAATTTCAGTGAATTTTTACCGTGATTAAAATTCTTTATGTGTACATATACTCCATGTGTGTTACTGTATCTGCTAGCCTTACCTACTGTATTTGCTAGCCCAAAATTACGTTCCTCAATAGGTTCCCATTGATTTATTTTGATCATTATTGTCTGTGAAGTACTTTCCTGGAGCTTGAAATTTAACTGGTGTTCTGATGGGATAACCACCAAGTTTATGCCCATTGCCATCTGCTACAAAGTCCCTTTGGAGTTTTGTGTGCGTGGTTATGAGATGATCTCTCCAAACTGCTTTTTTATTTCTGCATTATGATTTCTAATGTGTATTTTATAACACTTGTTCTGGAAGGGTTTAGGTTGGTTTACAAAAATGGATAAAATATAACAACTTAAGAGTAAAGGAAAGAAAAAAGTAGGATAATAAAAATAGATTCTGGAATGAGGCTTCAAAAATTGCAGGCTATTGAGACTGATACTGTCAGTTGAAAATAGCATCCATTTTGAGAGTATCTCTACTCTGTTACAAAGTATCATTACTATAAGAACAAATCATTCCCTATAAGAACAAATCATTCCCTTACCTTTTTATAATATGATCAGTATTAGTTAATTTTTTTTTAAGATTTATTTGAAAGGCAGAGTTACAGAAGCGAGAGGTTGTCTATCCTGTGGTTCACTCCCCAAAAGACCATAACAGCTTAAGACTGGGCCAGGCCAGAGACGGGAGCTCCACTGGGGTCTTCCACGTGGGGACAGGAGCCCAAGGACTTGGGCCATCCTCTGCTGTTTTCCCAGGCACAGGGAGCTGGATGGGAATTGGAGCAGCCGGGTCTTGAATCAGCACCCATATGCGATGCTTGTGTTGCAGGTGGCAGTTGAACCCGTAACATCACAACCGCGGCCCCAGCAATAATTCTTTACTGTTAAGTATTAGCATCTACTTACATACCCTTAAGCAAAAATTAAGCTAATACACACATTTTCCTGTGATCTTTGCTTTCTCTGCTCAACATTGTTTGAGATTTATTCATGTTGTTTTTCATTCATGTTCACTTTGTGAATACGTAGCATTTATCCCTTATGAACAGCTAACAGTACTATCAATATTCTTATTTATGACTCCTGATACATGCCTTCCCTATGTGTTACATAGGTACACGTTTGAGACTTTTCTAGGCACTGGGATTGTCAAATTGTTGTGTGCCATGGAGACTGACTGCATGTTTAACTTTACTTGATAATGCCAAATTGTTTTCAAAGTGGTTGGTTATACCACTTTATGCTCCTACTAGTGGGCTCTTAAGCTCCGTTTCTTCATACTACTTGGTGTTGCCTAATGTTTTAATGTTTATCCATTTGTTGATTGGTATTTTTTTTCAAAGAATTTATTTTATTTATTTGAAAGAGTTACAGAAAGAGGTAGAGCCAGAGAGAGAGAGGTCTTCCATTCAACTGGTTCACTCCCCTAATGGCTGCAACTGCCAGAGCTGGGCCAATCCAAAGCCAGGAGCTTCCTCCAGGTCTCCCACACAGGTGCAGGAACCCAAGGACTTGGGCCATCTTCTACTGCTTTCCCAGCCATAGCAGAGAGCTGGATTGGAAGAGGAGCAGACAGGATGTGAACCAGTGCCCATATGGGATGCCGGCATTGCAGGCAGGGGCTTTAACCCGCTGCGCCACAGCGCGGGCCCTGGTATATTGTTTATAAAGGTGTTGTAGGCAAGAAGCTCTGGCACTGGAAATGAATTTCCTGTTCATCTCATCCACTAGGCCTTTCTTGCCAGCTTTTCTCTTGTCCCTGAAGTTTC
Organism: Lepus europaeus; assembly: GCF_033115175.1. Lineage (NCBI taxonomy): Eukaryota > Metazoa > Chordata > Mammalia > Lagomorpha > Leporidae > Lepus > Lepus europaeus. The sequence goes on from NC_084828.1 coordinate 175,455,480, forward strand.
CCTTCATGCTCTTCATCCGAAACTTGACTGTGTTGCACCTGCTTTAGCTCTCTGAATTATTAATGTTTGTATGCCATCACAAGCTTAGATTTAGAATTTAGAGCACATTCTTCAGCTACAGTTTTATCAATTAATTAACTCAGCATATAAGTCAGTGCCATTTTTCACATAAATAGGACAAGCAATGCTAAAATTCAAATGGGACCACAAAAAATCCCAAATAGCCAGAGCAATCTTGAGTAATAAGAACACAGCTGGAGGTATCATTGGGCCCATCTTCAAAATATATAGAACTACAAATGTGTAGTAATCGAAACAGCCTAATAATGGCATAAAAATAGAAACATCAGTCAGTGGAAGAGACTGGAGCCAGAAATGAACTCACATTTATGGTGAATTTATTTTTGAAAAAGATACCAAGAGTGCACTCTAGAAAAAGGGCAGTTTGTTCAGTAAAGGTTGTTGGATATCCACATGAAATTGGACCGTTACCTCACACCATTTAAAAAAATATCCCCCAGCTACTGCGATCCGCATTAGAGTACCTTGGTTTGAGTCCTCACTCTGGCTCCTGATTCCACTTCATGCCAGTGCAGGCTGCGAGAGGCAGTGATGATGGCTCAGGTAGCTGGGTCTCTGCCACCCGTGTAAAAGACCTATATTGTCTCCAGCTGCTGGCTTTGGAGTGGTTCAGCCCTGGCCGTTGCCAAGCATTTGAGGAGGGAACCCGTGAATGAGAGCTCACTCTGTCTCTTTTTCTGTTTGCCTCTCAAATAAATAAATACAAATTTAAAAAGTATCAACCCAAAATGGAGTGCAGACTTAAATAAAAGACTTGAAAGTATAAAATACTGAGGCCAGCACTGTGGCATGGTGGGTAAAGCCGCCGTCTACAATGCCGGCATCCCATATCCACACTGGTTTGAGTCCCGGCTGCTCCACTTCCAGTCCAGCTCTCTGCTATGGTTTGGGAAAGCAGTAGAAGATGGCCCAAGTGCTTGGGCCCCTGCACCCACCTGGGAGACCTGGAAGAAGCTCCTGGCTCCTGGCTTCAGATCGGCACAGCCATTGTGGCCAACTGGGGAGTGAACCAGTAGTTGGAAGCCCTCTCTCTCTCTCTCTCTCTCTCTGCCTCTCCTCTCTCTGTGTAACTGTGACTTTCAAATACATAAATCTTTTAAAAAAAAAGTATAAAAATACTGGAAGAAAGCAGAATGGGGAAAAACTATATAAGGTTGGTCTGGGAAGTGATTTATTTATTTTTCTTCCCATACACCTTTTATTTAAGAAATATAAACTTCATGCATTTCATAAATACATCTTTATGTACATAGTGATTCTTCCCATCATACCCACCCTCTCACTGTTCTTCCTCCTCCATCTCCTATTCCCATTCTTATTTTTAACTAAGATCTATTTTCAGTTAAATTTATACACATATGGTTAACTCTATACTAAGTAAAGAGTTTGGGGCTGGTGCTGTGGCATAGCGGGTAAAGCCTTGGGCCTCTGCAACCATGTGGGAGACTTGGAAGAAGCGCTTGGCTCCTGGCTTCAAATTGGCGCAGCTCCGGCCGTTGCAGCCAGTTGGAGAGTGAACCAGCAGATAGTAGACCTCTCTCTCTCTCTGCCTCTCCTTCTCTCTATGTGTAACTCTTTCAAATAAATCTTTAAAAAAAAAAAAAAAGTTCAACAAATAGTAAGAAAAAAATGTCGTCTTCAACGGTTGAGACAAGGGCTGTTCAAAGTCATTACATCTCAAAGTGTCAGTTTCACTTCTATAGGTTACTTTTTAGGTACTCTATTATCACAGATCAAGGAGAACAGATGGTGTTTTTCTTTTTGGGACTGAGTTATTTCACAAAGTGTGATGTTTTCCAGTTTCATCCATTTCGTTTCAAATGACAGGATTTCATTTTCTTTTTAAATCTCTGAGTATTCCATGGTGTACATATCCCATAATTTCTTAATTTGGTCCTAAAAGTTCAGGCAACAAAAGCAAAAATAGACAAATGGGATTATATCAAACTAACATTTAACAGAGTGAGGAGACAAACTACAGATTGAGAAAAAAATTGGAAACAATACATCTGATAAAGGATTAATACTCAACAGATGCAAGAAACTCATATAACTGAATAGCAAAAAAAAAAAAAAAAAAAACCAGATTAAAATATGGGCAAAGAACCTAATAGACATGTGCTAAAAGAAGGCTTACAAAAGGTCAACAGATATGAGAACACATGTTCAACATCACTAAGCATTAGGGAAACAGATCAAAACCACAATGAAGTATCTCGTCACACCTGTCAGAATGGCTAGCATCAAAAAGATGAAAGCAATTGCTGGAAAGGATGTGGAGAAAAGGGAGCCCTTGCGCTCTGTCAGTAGGATGTAAATTGTTATAGTCATAATGGATAGCAGTATGGAGGTTCAATAAAAAGTAGGATGGTTACCATATGATATTGTAATGGGTTGAACAGGACGTGGCTTCCCAAACTCATACAGATGCTTAAACCCTAAATTCTTACATTAACAGTTAATATATTAATGCTGATGGATTAGGGTGTGGATTTGATCTAATATGGCTGTTAAAGTGAGGCTGACAGGTTAGACCTAGCTTCTCTATCTGCTTTCCTAGATCTCTACACTAGCCCCACCATTGCTAGTCTCCACTGGATGTCAGAATAATGGAGCCACTCTGACTTGAACTGTGAACCTACCTTCAAACCATTAGGCAACATGATTTTTTTTTTAAAATAAGGTCCTCCCAGGTATTTTTTTTTTAAGTTTTTATTTATTTACTTGAGAGGCAGAGTTAGAGACAGAGAGGAGGGGGTGGGGGAGAGGGAGGGAGGGAGGGACCTTCCATCCGATGATTCACTCCCCAATTGGCCGTAACGGCCTTATTTGTGCCAGTCTGAAGCCGGGAGCCAGGAGCTTCCTCTGGGTCTCCCCCGTGGGTTCAGGGTCCCAAGCACTTGGGCCATCTGCTGCTTTCCTAGGCCATAGCAGAGAGCTGGATTAGAACTGGTGCCCATAGGGGATGCTGGTGCCACAGGTGGAGGCTTATGTCACAGCATGCCACAGCATGCCACTGTGCCGCAGCACCAGCCCCTCCTCTCAGGTATTTTAAAGTAATTAAAAAGGTGATTGATATAGATGTGGTATTTATAGTTAATGGAATTGTTCAGCCTTATAAGAAAAGGAAATTGTTATTTGCAGCAACCTAAACCTATCTGGAGGACATTAGGTTAAATGAAACATCCAGACCCAGAAAGGCAAAATCCATGTGGAAACTAAAAAAAGTTGGTTACCTGGGGCTAGGGAGTGGAAGAGGGATGATAATGTTGGTCAAAAGGTACAAAGTTGCAGTTACACAGAATGAATAAATGATAAGTATCTGAGATGATGGATGCGTTAATTAGCTTGATTCAGTTATTCCACACTGTATATGCCATAACATCGGTGTGTACCCTAGAATTTGTTATTTGTCAGTGAAATAAAAGTTAATTTAGAACATTTTTTCAGATCTCATGTTTTCAGTGTTCAGTTATATTTTCTCAACTCAGTGCAAGTTAAATAATTACTTGGCATTGTACCTGGTTTGTATCAAGATAGGTGTTTTACTCTCAGAGACCATCTTTGTCTTGCAAGGACGGTGAGGGCTAAGAGAGCTGTAAACAGATGAATGATGAAACACTAGGATAGAAACATCCGGGCTGAAACGGCAAGGATTGCAGACATGTGCTTCCAGTAGAGCCATCAAGGGAGGGCCCGTTGCGCAGGTGAACTTTGCTGAGACAAGGCAGGTGGGAGGCGGGTTTTTCCTGCTGGTGGCTGTGGGGCAGATATCGTGGAAGGGAGGAGAGACAGCACTTCAGGAGTTGTGGGGAGATTGAGGCAGATGAGGGATGGTGGAGGGAGTGTGAAATAACCTAGCTGAAGCTTTAAGATAACTTGCTGATGTAGCGAGAATGGATTGAGGGGCAGATAGTGTGTTCAAAGAATTGCAAAATGATTAGCATGTAGGGCACCCATTACCCGTGTGGATAGATGGGTCCTTAGTCTTCAGAAGTGATTCACATTCATTTGGGGTGTGAAGCACATGAGAAAAGTGGTAGTGCTAACTGCCAAGTGAGCTGTGCAGAGAAGCATGATTCGGGGTTCAGAAAAGGGTGGCATCGCCATGGATGGGAACAGTAGGGAGAGGCATTCTGCGGCAGCTTTTAGATTTAATGTTGCGCCGAAGTTAAGTAGGAAACAGGAACGGCAGCCCCAGAAGGACAGAAGGCTGCATCTCTGCTTTATCTTGCCTGTAGCCAGCCGTGGTGTGTTCTCTACTTTTTGTCTGGTCAAAGTCAGACTGTAATTAAGTCACTCTTTTGCTGCCAAGGATATGTTTAGTGTTCAGTCTTACCCTCTTTTCCATAACACTGTGTATACATAAATCTGTTCTCCTGAGTTTGTTGATTTAACAAAGCCTATTTTTATTCATAAAATAAATTTTCTAATAAACTTGCTGTTGATCAGCGCTACCTTTAACATGTCTTTCTAAACTTCTTATTAATTAATTCTTAAAAGGCATTTCTTAATACATTAGATTCCTAGGGTCACAGCACATGTTTCATAATTACTGCAATAAGGTTCTCATCAATTCTTACGTTAATGTGATATTAATACAAAGAATATCATCTCTGACATCAGGCAGCTTGTGAACTGCAGAAGCCGGGATTCTCCTCTGGACAAAGCCCAGCCTTTTGATAAAATTTTTGGACAAGTTCTGTGGATACAGAAATAAAGGAAACACACAATAAACTCTGAAGAATGTTTACTGAGAGTGCGATTTAAATCTCATTTTAGTATTTCATTACAAGGGCTTGTTCTTTAACAAGCAATGCTCCTGTCCTGGCAGGCTGCTCACAGGGGAAGCATTTTGTTGGTCTGAGCACAATAAACTGTTTTCTCTCAATGCTTTCTCTGATTTTTGTTCATTTGACAGCCACTTGTCATTAGAAATGAGTTGTGTCCTGAGATGGATATGGGGAGCCCGGCTGCTACTGAAGCAACTCTGAGTGTTCTTTTGCCTTTATTTTTAATTCATTTACATCCCTTGGGAAACTCATACTGAGCAGATGTGGTCCTAACATCTAACCAGTGCAGGTCTGATAACGGTGAGGGTAGGAGCTCAGGAATCCTTGTTTGTCCTGCTCCTGGTTACCAGTACTTTGATCAGTGTCAGCTGTGCGGAAGGTGCTCGGTAGGAATTCACTATTTTTGCTTTGGAAATAATTTGACATTTTAGCTAAGTTGGACTGTAGTACAGAAAACATCCATATACCCTTTGCTCAGTGTGTTAGTTTGCTGGGGCTGCCATTACAGAGCACCAGCGACTGAATGTCTTCAACAACAAGTTCATTGTCCCACAGTTCTGGAGAGCACACATCCCACCAAGATGAGGGTCTTAGCAGATTAGGCCTCTCTCTCTGCCACTCTGCCTTTCAAATAAATAAATAAATAAATCTTAAAAAAACCCTCTGTATTAGCCCTTTTGAAATACCCAATCAATTAGAACATTAGAAGTTATCCCTCCCCTGCAGCCGTCGTACCTACCTACACATTAACCATCTTCTCTCCATCTCTGAGGGGCCTCCAGACTTTCTCAAGAATGGCTGTGCCAATTTGCATTCCCATCAACAATGTGTAAAGATCTACATCACTCTACATCCTCACCAATGCTTATCATTCATCTTTTGGATGATAGCCATCCTTACAGGTCTAAGGTGATCTATCTCATTGTGGTTTTGATCTGCAAGTCACTGAACATTAATGATGCTGAACATTTTTTTTCATTTTTATGTCTTTTAAGACCTATTTATTTAAGATCTTTGTAAAAATTAAGAGTGGGAATGTAAGAGGGAGGAGGAAGAAGGTTTAGAGTGTGGGTGGGGGAGAGGTATCACTGTATTCTTAAATCTGTGTATATGAAATACATGAAACTCGTATAACTTAAAATTAAAAAAAATAAAAAGAATTGTCTAGGTTCTTTGCCCATTAAAAAAAGATTTTTTATTTGAAAAGCAGAGTGACTGGGAGGTGGTAAGATGAGGAGAGAGAGAGAATAAAAAGAGAGAAGGAACTTCTGTCTGCTGATTTATTCCCCGACAGCCAGGGTTGGGCCAAGCTGAAGCCAGAAGTGGGGAACTCCATCTGAACTCCCATGTGGGTGGCAGGAACCCAAGTACTTGGGCCATCACCTGCTGCCTCCCCTCCCCAGTGCATTAGGAGGAAGTTTGATCAGAAGTACATAGTAGCTGGGACTCCAGCCAGGCACACTGATAGAGGATGTGGGCGTCCTGCTGTGCCATGATGCTGGGCAACTGCCTGTTTTTTATATAGGGTTCTTTACTGAGGCTTGGAGAGATTGACTAACTTTTCCTGAGTTATATAATTAGAACACAGTTTCAAGTTCCATGTGCCTGTCTCCCAGAGTTGGGGGTTTCTTCTTTTATTTTGCAGAGAGCTGAATTAATCATGTTCATTGTTATAAGACACATTATCTGCATTGGTTGCACAGATCCTCTCGATATTTATTTGTTTATTTCCTTTTATTCTCAAGCCTTACTTGGATTCCCTGTCTTCACAGTCAATTTTAACATCTTTTTTTGTTTGGATATATTATAACTTCTGTGTTATTTTATATTCATGTATCATTGCAAATGTTATTGCTGTGAGCCACGGTGCTGGCCCCTAAAATATATGTTTGTTTTTTCTTTTTCAGATTTAAGAGAAAAGTTTATCAGCTTGATTATGGAACTGTTTGTATCTAGTGACATCAATACTAAATAATCATTGTTTTTATGTTTGTTGCTGAAACCATTTATGCAATTTATCTAAATTATGTCTTACCAGTTTTTGGAACAAGCAGATCATAAGGATACCTATGTGTAGTCAGGAACATAGCAAAATTTATTTGCTAAGAGAATCTTTATTTGTTCAAAGAGAAGTTACCAAAGAACTAAAACTATTTGCTGTGAAAATTTTTAGTAGTTTTATATCTAACTAGTAATAATTATAGCTAAGATTTTACTTTCATTCTTAGGAGACTCAATTTTGATAATATACTCATAATATTTTGATATTATGTCATCCGTCATTATCTGTGGGGGATTGCTTCAAGATTTCCTGTGGAGAAATCTGTAGATACCTAAATATCTTATAAAAAACGTGGTGTTTACATATAATCTATGTATATCCTGCCAAATACTTAAAGTGTTAAAAATTTATTTGTTGTCATCTTTTGAAAGGAAGAGATCGAGATAGGGCTTTCATTCACTGTTTCACTCTCCAGATACCCACAGTTGCGACTGAACAGGCTGGAGCCGAGAGCTTGGAACTCAGTTCAGATCTTCCATGTTGGTAGCAGGGATCCACATACTTGAACCATCCCCTGCTGCCTCTCACAGTGCATTCTGTTAGCAGGAAGCTGGATTGGAAGTCGGGGTGGGCTTGATCCCAGGCACTGGGGGATGCAGATATCCCAACCAGCATTTAAACCTCTGAGCCAAACATCTACCCCATGCCATATATATATATATATATATATATATATATATATATATATACACACATATATATATATATATTAATTTATTTGACAGGTAGAGTTAGAGAGACAGAGAGAAAGGTCTTCCTTCCGTTGGTTCACTCCCCAAATGGCCGCCATGGCCGGAGCTGCGCTGATCTGAAGCCAGGAGCCAGGTGCTTCCTCCTGGTCTCCCATGTGGGTGCAGGAGCCCAAGCACTTGGGCCATCCTCTGCTGCCCTCCCAGGGCACAGCAGAGAGCTGGAATGGAAGAGAAACAACTGGGACTAGAACCTGGTGCCCATAGGGGATGCCGGTGCCGCAGGCAGAGGACTAACCAAGTGAGCCACGGCTCCGGCCCCCCATGCCATATACTTTTAAATCATCTTTAGATAACGTATAACCCTTAATACAATGTAAATGGTAAGTAAATATTTGTTATACTATATTGTTTAAGGTACAGTGACAAAAGAAGTGTACATGTTCAGTAGGGACACCATTTTGTTTTCCTTTTTTTTTTTAAAAATTCTATTTATTTGAAAGTCAGAATTAGAGAGTGGGAAAGATGGGGAGATCGATCCTCTCTGGTTCCCCCCAAATTGCCACAATGACCAGGGCTGGAACAGGCTGAATCCAGGAGCCAGAAGCTTCCTCTGGGTCTCCCATGTAGCTGCAGGGGGCAAAGCACTTGGGCCGTCTTCCATTGCCTTCCCAGACACAGTAGCAGGGAACTCTCCCATGTATACACAATGCAGAGCTCTTATGTCTTCATTATACCTCCAAGGCTCACCTCCAAACACTGTTAATTGGGGGTTAGGTTTCAGTATGAATTTAGGGAACACATTCAGTCCGTAGTAACAGATAAGAAGCTGCAGCTCAGAAGGGCCCCCAAAAATAGCAGTTTGAAGTGACCTGTGGGACAGGCGTCAAACTTGAAAGTATTCCTCAAGAGTATGGATGAGGACAATATACAATCATCAAATCCCAAAATGTCATTGTCACTCATAAACATTACTTTTACTTTCTACTTGTTGAATTCTTTATCTACTGGAGAATTAAGTTTGTAATTATAAAGAAAATTGAAATTATGTCACTGTAAAAATTAAAAGAAAAATAAAGAAGAGGGTGGGAAGGTTGGAGGGAAAGTATGGTAGGAAGTATTATTATGTTCTGAACCAGTGGATGGATGACCTCATACTCACTCTGCCATTCAAATGGATAAATGGATCTGTTAAAAAAAAACTGTATATATGAACTACAAAAAGTTATTATAAAAATTAGGAAAGAAGGAGGGGTGTTTGAAGGAATGGTGAGAGAAAGGGAGGCAAGTATGATAATCTTCTTAGAATTATATCTGTAGGCCGGCTCCGCGGCTCACTTGGCTAATTCTCCGCGCGTGGCGCCGGCACCCCAGGTTCTAGTCCCGGTCGGGGCACCGGATTCTGTCCCAGTTGCTCCTTTTCCAGTCCAGCTCTCTGCTGTGGCCCGGGAGTGCAGTGGAGGATGGCCCAAGTGCTTGGGCCCTGCACCCGCATGGGAGTCCAGGAGAAGCACCTGGCTCCTGGCTTTGGATCGGCGCAGCGTGCTGGCCGTAGCAGCCATTAGGAGAGTGAACCAATGGAAGGAAGACCTTTCTGTCTCTCTCTCTCTCACTGTCTAACTCTGCCTGTCAAAGAAAAAAAAAGAATTATATCTGTGAAAAACATGAAATCTGTAATCTGTATTAATATATAAAGAATATAAGGTTAGATCTAAAAATTGAACAAATGCACATGCATACATGTATGAGATTAAAAAAAAATTTTTTTTTGACAGGCAGAGAGGACCGTGAGAGAGAAAAATGTCTTCCTTTACGTTGGTTCACCCCTCAGTGGCCGCTGTGGCCTGCGCACCACGCTGATCCAAAGCCAGGAGCCAGGTGCTTCTCCTGGTCTCCCATGCGGGTGCAGGGCCCAAGGACTTGGGCCATCCTCCACTGCACTCCTGGGCCACAGCAGAGAGCTGGACTGGAAGAGGAGCAACTGGGACAGAATCTGGCGCCCCGGCCGGAACTAGAACCCGGAGTGCCGGCGCCGCAGGCGGGGGATTAGCCTAGTGAGCTGCGGTGCCGGCCACATGTATGAGATTTTAAAAATGAAGTAAAATACCAATAACTGTTCAATTAAGGTGATAACTTTATTGTACTTTCAACCTTTTATTGGAGAGTTTAATCATAGATGGTTGAAAATAATTGAAATTATCATTCCTGTACCTGGAAAGAGAAAAGGAGAAAAGAAGAAAGGAAGGAAGAAAAGAATACATAGAAAATCCTTTAGTTATTAGGAGAACAACTAAAGCAAAATACCAATATGAGTTGGCAATCCTTTTTAAAAACAAATTTGAATTATCCCTGTATATTTTGTATATGTTCTCCACTTCCCTTTCTCAATTTCATATTATTCTAAGATCACAAAGTAATTTTCCTTATGAAATACTTTTTTTATAGCTTATTTTAAGGAATACATCATCATACATTTAATATATACAGATTTGGGAACATGATGCTTCTTCCTCTCAACCTCCCTCCCACCCATACTCCTGTCCTCCTGTCCTCCTTCCGCCTTCCTCCTTCCCCCTCTTCCCTTGCGATTCTTATTTTTTACAGGTCAACTTTCTGTTAATTTTTATACTCATAAAGCTAGCCTTACCTCAAATAGAGCTAGTTGATAAATATGAAGGGGGAAAAAAAGTAAAGAATAAAAACAAGCAAACAAGGAAAACATTGTTCCCCTACAGGCAAGGCTAGAGCTGTTCAAAATCATCTGTCAGTTTCACTCCTATAGATTACATTTTGAGTATTCTATTAACAGATCAGAGAGACCATATTGTATTTGTCCTTTTGTGACTGGCTCTTTTCACTAAGTATAATGGTTTCTGGTTGCATCCATTTTGTTACAAATGACAAGATTTTTTTTAACCACTGTGTAGTATTCCATAGTGTATATGTATGATAATTTATCCAGTCTTCAGTTGATGGACATCTGGGTTGATTCCAATCTTAGCTATTGTAAATTGAGCTGAAATGAACATGGGGGTACAGATCATCCTTTCATATGCTGATTTCATTTCCTTTGGATAAATTCCCAGAAGTGGATGGCTGGGTCATAAGTTAGGTCTGTATTCAGATTTCTGAGGTATCTGTATACTGTCTTCCAAGGTGGCTAGACCAGTTTACATTCCCACCAACAGTAGATTAAGGTACCCTTCTCCCCACATCCTTGCCAGCATTTGCTTTTTGTATTTGATTTCTGTATGTGAACCATTTTAATGGGGGTGAAGTGATACCTCATTATGGTTTTGATTTGCATTTCCCTGACAGCTAGTGATCCTGAGCATTTTTTAATGTATCTGTTGGCCATTTGAATTTCCTCTCTTGAAAAATATCTGTTCAGTTCCTTTGCCCATTCCTTAACTGGATTGTTTGTTTTGTTGTTGTTGAGTTTCTTGAGCTCTTTATAGTTTCTGGAAGTTAATCCTTTGTCAGTTGTAATGTGTGCAAATAATTTCTCCCATTCTGTTGGTTGCCTCTTCACTTTGCTGAGTGTTTCTTTTGTGGTGTAGAAGCTTCTCAGTCTGATGTAGTCCCACTTGTTAATTTTGGCTTTGATTGCTTGTGCTTCTGGGGTCTTTTCCAGAAGCCTTTCCCTATGCCAGTGTCTTATTGGGTTTCCCCAGTGTTCTCTAGTAATTTGATGGTTTCATGTCGCAGATAGGTCTCTGATCTATTTTGAGTGGATTTTTGTGTAAGGTGTGAGGTAGGGGGTCTTGTTTCATACTTCTGCATGTGGAGATACAGTTTCCCCAGCACCATTTGTTGAAGACACTGTCCTTGTTCCAAGATTGATTTTTGCTCTTTATCAAATTGATAAGTTGATTGTAGATGTGTGGATTTCTGGGGTTTCTATTCTGCTCTATTCATCTACACACCTGTTTTTGTGCCAGTACCAGACTGTTTTGATTATAACTACTCTTTAGTATGTCTTGAGGTCTGTTATTGTGATGCCTGCAGCTTTGTTTTTGTTGTTTAAGATTGCTTTATCTATTTGGGGTCTCTTGTGTTTCCATATGAATTTTAGCATCATTTTTTCTAGATCTGAGAAGAATGTTGTTGGTATCTTGATTGATATCACATTGAATATATAAATTGCTCTCGGTAGTATGGACATTTTGATAATATTGATTCTTCCCATCTATGAACATGAAAGGTTTTTGCACTTTTTAATGTTTTCTTGTAATTTTTTCTTTAATGTTTTGTAATTTTCACTGAAGAGATCTTTAATGTTCTTGGTTAAATTTATTCCAATGTATTTAAATTTTTTTGGTAGCTATTGTAAATGGGGTTGATTTAGAAGTTCTTTCTCTGCTATGGCATTGTCTCTGTGTACAAAGGCTGTTGACTTTTGTGTGTTGATTTTATATCCTGCTATTTTACCAATCTCTTTTATGAGTTCCAGTGGTTTCTTCATGGAGTCTTTTGGGTTCCCTATATATAGAATCATGTCATCAGCAAGTAGGGATAGTTTGACTTCTTCCTTCCCTTTGATTTCTTTTTTCTTGCCTGATGGGTCTGGCTAAAACTTCCAGGACTATATTGAATAGCAATGATGAGAGTGGGCATCCTTGTCTGGTTCCGGATCTTAATGGAAATGCTTCCAATGTTCCCCCATTCAGTAGGATGTTAGCTGTGGGTTTGTTATAAATTGCTTTGATTATGTTGAGGAATGTTCCATTTATAACCAAATTTGCTTACGGTTTTCATCAGAAAATGGTGCTGAATTTTGTCAAATGCTTTCTCTGCATCTATTGAGATAATCATATGGTTTTTGGTCTTCTGCTTGTTAATGTGGTTGTATGTGGTTAATCACGTTTATTGATTTGTGAATGTTATACCATCCCTGCATACCAGGGATAAATCCCACTTAAGATGGGGGAATGATTTTTCTGATGTGTTGTTGGATTTGATTGGCTAATATTTTGTTGAGGATTTTTGCATCTATGTTCAGCAGGGATGTTGGCTTTTAGTTGTCTTTATCTGTTGTATCTTTTTCTGGCTTAAGAATTAAGGTGATGCAGGCTTCATAGAAGGAGTTTGGGAGGATTCCCTCCCTTTCAATAGTTTTGAATAGCTTGAGAATAATTGGAATTAGTTCTGCTTAAAATATCTTGTAGAATTAAGTTGTAAAGCATTGGAACCCGTCCTTTTCTTTGTTGGAAAGGTCTTTATTACTGATTTAATTTCTGTCTTGATTATTGGTCTGTTTAGGTGTTTCATGTCTTTATGACTCAATTTGGGTAGGTTGTATGTGTACAGGAATCTATTTCTTCTAGATTTCCCAATTTGTTGGCATACAGCTCTACAGCTCTTTGTAGTAATTCCTGATAATTCTTTTTATTTCTGTGGTATCTGTTGTTATATTTACTTTTTCATCTCTGAGTTCGTTAATTTGGGTCTTATCCCCTTTTTTTTTTTTTTGTTAGTTGGGCCAATGGTGTGTCAATTTTGTTTATTTGTTTTCAAAAAACCAGCTCTTCATTTCTTTTTTTTTGTTTGTTTTGTTTCAATTTTGCTTATTTCTTCCTTAATTTTAATTATTTCTTTCCACCTACTAATTTGTGATCTGGTTTTTTTTTTTTTTTCTAGGTCCTTGAGTTGCATTGATAGCTCATTTATTTAGTGACTTTCAGATTTCCTGATGTAGGCACCAATTGCTATAAACTTGCCTCTTAACACTGATTTTGCTATATTCCATAACTTTTGATATGAGGTATTGTCATCTTCATTCATTTCCAGAAATTTTTAAAATTTATCTTTTGATTTCCTTTATAACCCACTGTTCATTTAGGAGCATATTGTTCAGTCTCCATGTGTTTGCATATTTTGTTGAGATTCCTGAGTTACTGATTTCAAGCTTCAATCCATTGTGGTTAGAGAATGTTCATGGTATGATTTTGACTTTTTTTAATTTGCTGAGACTTTATGACCTAGTATATGGTCTGTCCTTGAGTACATTCCATGCATTGCTGAGAAGAATGTGTATTCTGTACCTGTGGGGTGAAAAGTTCTGTAGATATCAGTTAGGTCCATTTGGTCCATAGTGTCAATTAGCTGTGTTTGTTGATTTTTTGGTCTGGTTGATCTATCCATTGATGAAAGTGGGGTATTGAAGTCCCCCATTATTATTTTATTGGAATCTATGTCTCCCTTTAGATCTGTTAACAGATCTTCTAAATAGCCAATCGCCCTTAATTGGGTGCATATACATTTATTTTAGTTACTTCTTCCTGTTGTATTGATCCCTTAATCATTACATGTGTCCTTCTTCATTTCTTTTCGCAGTTTTTGTGATAAAGTCTATTTTGTGTGATATTAGGATGGCTACACCTGCCCTTTTTTCCCTCATTCTTATCACTTTTAGTCTTTTATTTATTTATTTTTTTTGATAGGCAAAGTTAGAGAGAAAGGTCCCTCTTTTCTGTTGGTTCACCTCCAAAATGGCCGCTATGACTGGCACGCTGCACTGATCCGAAGCCAGGAGCCAGGTGCTTCCTCCTGGTTTCCCATGCTGGTGCAGGGCCCAAGGTCTTGGGCCATCCTCCACTGCCTTCCCAGGCTACTGCAGAGAGCTGGACTGGAAGAGGAGCAACTGGGACAGAACTGACACCCCAACCAGGACTAGAACCCAGGGTACTGGTGCCACAGGTGGAGGATTAGCCTAGTGAGCTGCGGTGCTGGCCTTCACTTTTAGTCTTCATGTATCTTTTTTGGTGAGGTGTGTTTCTTGTAGGCAGCAAATAAATGGATTTGTTCTTTAATCAATTTGGTGAGTCTGTATGTTTTAAATGGAGAGTTGAGGCCATTTATACTCAAGGTAACTGTTGATAAGTAAGTTACTTGGCCCTGTCATTTTTCCGGGAATATTCCTATCGTTTACTTTGGGTTTCTTTTTTATTTTTACTGTGGGGCTTTCTGTCTTCACATTTTTCATGATGGTGGGTTTCTTTCTATGTTACTAGGTGTAGCACATCCTTCAGCATCTTTTGTAAGGCTGGACACATGGTGACAAATTCTTTCAGAGTCTGTTTGTTTTGGAAGGTCTTTATTTCACCTTCATTCATAAATGAGAGCTTTGTAGAGAACAGTAGTCTGGGTTGATAATTTTTTTCTTTAAGATTTGGACTATATCTTTCCATTTTCTTCTAGCCTGTAGGGTTTCTGATGAGAAGTCCACTGTGAGTCTAATTGGAGATCTCTGAGAGTAGTCTGGTGTTTCTCTCATGCACATTTTAGAATCTGTTCTTTATGCTTTACTGTGGAAAGTTTGACTCTAATGTGTCGTGGAGAAGATCTTTTCTGGTCAGATCTCTTAGGAGAAATGTACTTCTTGTACTTGGGCCTTCTTTTCTTTCTCCAAGTTAGAGAAGTTTTCTGTAATTATTTCACTAAGTAGGCCTTCTGTTTTCTTTTTTTTTCGCTTCTTCATGCACTCCTATGACCCTCATGTTGGGTGGTTTGATAGTATCCTGTATATCTCCAATATTGCTTTTAGGTCTTCTGATTTCTTCTTATTTTTGATCTGACTATAAAATTTCCAGAGATTTGTCTTCTAGCTCACCAACTCTGTTGTTGAGGATTTCCACTACAATTTTTATTTGATTTATTGAGTTCTTCATTTCTAGTATTTCATTTTGATTGCTCTTTCAAATCTCAGTTTCATGTGAGAAATTTTCATTCATATCATATGATTTTCTTAGCTCATGATATCTTTGATTACTTCTGAGTAATCCTATGATTAATTTTTGAATTCCAGTTCTGGCATTTCCTTATTCTCTTCATCATCAGATTCTAATATTGAAATGTGTTGTATTCCTTTGTGGAGGTCATAGTTTCTTCCTTATTCTTTTTTCTTGAGTTTTTACATTTATTTTTAGACTGTTGTAAAGTTTTTTTTTTTTTTTTCCCTCTGATGACCTTTTATGTTTGGACTATGCCTGTGTGGTTTAATGGAATGTCTACACTTTCAGTGAATACCAAGAGGTGTGTGGTATATGTGGCCAGGAAGTTCTGGTCACTGCTCCAGGATGGGGCGAGTATCTGAGTAACACCCAGGTTGGGTGTAGCAGTTTTCCTTTGGTTAACTGGATAGAGAGGAATGATCACCTCTGTTGGTGCGGCCATTCTTTCTCCTCCAGGAGAAAGATCACATATGATCTGCCCAGCCCCTCCTGGGAGCACTGTTCGCTCTCCTATGAGCTGCTCTAGGACACCCAGGAGCTCTGTGAGTGTGCCGCAGCACTCTGGGATTGCCCAGAACCCAGCCACACCCGGTCTCCTCTCACGCAATCACAGTGTTTTCTCAGTCTCAGCACCCAGGGCTCTTGGGGTCAGGGAGTACAGGCGGAGCCACTCCACCCTGCTAGCCTGTCCTGCCAGCAGGGGTTACGGCGCTCCCAGGGCTGCTGTCCTGTGTGTTCCAGTCTGCTGGATGGAGTCCTGTCCTCTCAACCAGATTCAGTGCTGGTGGGGTACGTGGGTTTTTCTCTCTGGCAAGATCTCTGGGTCACAGGTGCTCACTGTACCCACCAGCCATAGACCTGCGCACTTCACGGTTGTGCTGGGTGCTTAGGAGCATCCTGCAGCCTGTGCTTCCCTTCCCCAGGGATGGCTTCCCCTCCCTTCCCGTTGCCGGGTGAGTGCAGCTGGCCGGATGGAGGCCACCTCAGTCGGTTGCTCCTGCATTGCTGGGTGTGCCTCTGTTGATTAGGTGGAGGGTAACCCCAAGAATTGCTGGGTGCGCGCACACAATCTGGGGTGGCCATTATGTGCCAAAGTCCAGAAATGGCGTTGGCCTTTCCACCGCTGATTATAAGTCACTGTTACAGGAGAGAGGCAGGAGGGAGAGAGAAATGCTCTGTCCTTTTTCCTTGTCTCCCCACCTCTGGGTGAGTGGTTGCCCTGCTGTTCCAAGGGATCCTGGTTGGATTTGAAGGAGTACGGTTCGCACTCTGCCTCTCAGGCTTGGGCTCCAGAGTCCAATCTCGCCTGGTTTGCCAGGGAGGGGCAGGCTCCCCCCTTCCCAGATCCAAGTTGCTGGGTGCTCTGTTGCTTCACTGTACCCCCAAAATACTTTTTCTATATAGTATTTTGAATAAATAGTGTGTGTCACATGGTTCAAAACGTGAGAAGTCTAAAATTGTGTACAGCAAAAGATCTCCTCACCTCTGTCTTTGTTATGTGTCCTTCCAGACACATTTTGTGCACTCATACTCTAATTCATGTATATAAATGAGACTTTAAAAAAAAGAAAGAAAGAAACTTGCAAGTGGGGAAGAATAGCCCAGCCCTGGCAGCTCTCCTGCTGAGACAGAAGTGGTGGAACCGCACCTTCCCTTCACGGGGCCTCGGTGGAACCGCACCTTCCCTTCACGGCGGCCTTGGTGGAACCGCACCTTCCCTTCACGGGGCCTCACTAGGAAGGAAGTGGAGCCTCTGAGTGGAGGCTGAATACTCCACTGTGTAGCCAGGGCTCTCCTCTAGTGCATGGGGCAGGAGACCTGAGTACAAACTTGTACAAAGTACAAGTTTTCTTGCTGCATCCTAAGGCCATGAGTCATCAGTAGACTCTTTTCCACACATGATCATTTGTTGCCATCTAGTCCAAAAGAGTCGGTTGATGAACTTTCACATAGGAGAGTCCAGCTAGGGACTGTCCACTGTCTGACTAGCACCTTCCCAAGGGCTGTGACCACCACCCATAGAAGATAAGGTCCACTGTTTGCTGCCCTGGTCCTGGCCATTCCTACTCATTGTGCCACCAGGAGCAATTAGGAATAAGCATCTGAAAGCTATGTGATGGTAAATTTCATTATCTTTTGTTGATGATTGATTTCCAGGGATTTCTAAAGAAGCAATTTGTGTGAAGTAACTTGGGCTGCCGGGAGCCTTTTGATATAATGCACGTCTTTGATTCATTTCTTGCCTTCTGTGAAGTGAGATATCTCTGTAAGATGTTATGTTGTACATTCTTGCTGGACCTTTTCTTTTTTTTTTGTAATAATTTTTTCTTTTGTGGAAGAGTAGAGACTCGTTTAGATTATATTGATTTTTAGTTCCCGTTGAAAAAACTTGAGACCTTTAGTTAGCTCAGTGTGTCACTGGTGACTGAAACATGCACACACACACACACACGTTTAAGCCTTCAATGGCATTATTTTTAGTTGGGGCGTATTTTAGAGAATTTCTGGTTTTACAGATAAAGCTTTTCTTTTTCTTTTTTCTTTCTTTCTTTCTTTTTTTTTTTACTCTCATCTTTTCTCTTGTTCAGCTCTTCCGGTAATTTCTCTCTTTGGCTGTTGAGTCATATTTTAAAAGAAAGAGGAGGAAACACTGATTGCTTACTAACAAGGTATCATATGAAAAGAGGTGGAAGGAAGTCTCACATCCCGACCTTGTCCACAGACCAGGGAGAATGCCAGGGTTGTAGTGTCCCTTTGACACTATGTATGTCCCGCTGCCTATGTAGCCTTCTGGCCTGTCCAGCTAGAGGTAAAAGCAACTTATTCACTTCAGATGTGGGCAGCTTTGCCTCTCCTTACTTAATCTGGTGCATTCAGGCTTATTTATTCACTTATTTAATCTGTAAAGTGAAACAAAAGCTGCCCTTGTATAATTGAGTGAACATTAAATGAGAAATTCTACACAGTGTAAGCACAAGACGTGAGGCACAGTGAGGATCCAGTAGTTGATAAATACTTTCTATCTTATATTGTGTGTATTTATACATTGTGTTATTCCACTTTCTGTTACTATAACAGAATATCAAATACTGGGTAATTTATAAAGAATAGAAGTTTGGCTTACAGTTCTGAAGACAGAAAAGTTGAAGATCATCCCTGATATCTTCTTGCTGCATGGTGGTGGCGTCATGTGGCAAGACAGAGCAAGCTTGTGTCAGTTAGGGTCTTCCTCTTTTAGAGGCACTATTGCAGCCATGGTTCTCACCCTCATGATCTCATCTAATCCTGGTTACCCTCCAAAGGCCCCACCTCCAAACACTATTAAGATAGAACATTGGGGATTGAGTTACCACATGACTTTTGGAGCGGGCAAACACCCAGGATATATGTCTGCCTTATTTAGTAAACTTTCTGTTGTTGGATTACAAAAGTACAGAAAATAACTGAGCAGTTTGATGAGCCATTATTACGCCGTCCGTGTGCAGTAGGCCCCTTTGCCTCTGTCACACAGGGTATGCTTCGGTGCACAGGATACAGCTCTGCTTTCGCAGAGCTGGTGGTTCCGAGCACTTTGTACTGCCAGAGGTCAGACGTGGGAAGGAGAGATGACATTCCACTTAACCAAATGGACATTAGCCCAAACCCAGCACAAGACCGTGTTAGCAGACAGCAGAGCAGTGTAGCTCAGGCATTGCTGTTTGAATAAGCCACACAATTCCATATCCTTCCTGTATGGCTACAGAAGGACTGGTCTAATTTGTAGTCTTAGAATTGCAAAATGACTAGGAAAAATGCTGCTGTTTAGAAATGCTGTGCTTGTCCCAGAAACCTTTATTTCCCACTTGTGGAGAGCAATTCACCATGTCAGGAATCTTTGAGGAAAACATCCAACTGTATGGCCGGCGCCGTGGCTCAACAGGCTAATCCTCCGCCTTGCGGCGCCGGCATACCGGGTTCTAGTCCCGGTTGGGGCACCGATCCTGTCCCGGTTGCCCCTCTTCCAGGCCAGCTCTCTGCTGTGGCCAGGGAGTGCAGTGGAGGATGGCCCAAGTGCTTGGGCTCTGCACCCCATGGGAAACCAGGATAAGCACCTGGCTCCTGCCATCGGATCAGCGCGGTGCGCCGGCCGCAGCGCGCTACCACGGCGGCCATTGGAGGGTGAACCAACGGCAAAAGGAAGACCTTTCTCTCTGTCTCTCTCTCTCTCACTGTCCACTCTGCCTGTCAAAAAAAAAAAAAAAAAAAAAAAAAAAAAAAAAAAAAAAACCATCCAACTGTAGGGTCTTGGTGCTCTCTGCTTGGCTTTCACTCAGAGAGTGGTCGTCAGTCCTGATGGAGGTGAATGGGACTCAGTCTGATCCTCTTCCCTGATGCTTCCCTGCTGAAACCTCTGGCTGGAGCTCTGCTCTGTGTCTCCTTGACCGGCTTCTCTTCCCAGGCCTCTGGGCTGGATGGGAAGCCTGAGTGACTTCTGAACCCTGCCGCTGGCAGCTCCTCTGTACCTTACCATCCCACACCTGCTCTCACTCTCGCTGTGCTGTTAGGCTGTGTGCTAACCCTGCAGGATGGATCTTCTGGAGCTGTTTCCTAGGCTCCATGCCTTACCAGCCATGGTTGCTGACAACTTGCTCTGACCTCTACTGACTTGGAGTCAACTAAGGGAGGGTGTTTTAGTTCTTTGTGCTTCCTTGCTTAGTTTTTATGCTGGTCCTTAAAAATGCCACAAAAGGTTGGCATTCTGATAGTTAGCCAGCTTTGCTGGTTGGGACCAGATGAAGGAAGCTGTAGACATTAAGGCTGATTGTGCCAGGACCACTCTGCCTGACCCAGTGGATCTTTCTCAGTACTGCTGATTAACTTGTTCTGGCCTTGTCTCTCTCAGGAATACAGTTGTCTCGAGAGCAGTACTGTGACCAGTTTTCTTCCTTGAATCCGGGGCACCTAGTGCTGTCATCTGTCTACTCTGTGTGGTAACCAGGGAAGAGCCTGGTTTTTCATGCCCAGTCATCATCCAGCAGATCAAGTCATTGCCTGTTTTGTCATTAGAATTGAAGTCCAACTATCTGGTGCCTTTGAGAACTAATGCCTTTTTTAGAGAAAGAGCCCACTCATTGGCGAACTTAACAGAGAACTACAAGTGAACATCATAAGTTGGTAATGTACCTCTTTTTTGAAGAGAAAAGGGTTTGGTTGTTGTATCTAGAATATTGAAATTGACCTTTGAATATTCCTTCTCAGTCAAGGCCCAAAATGTTTAGCTCAGGCCAGGTGTCTGGGAAATTGCCAAGAAGGAAGGCTATGATAATCTGTAGAACCAAGATGTCTGTAGTCTTGCTGGAGAGTCAAAGCCACCAAGTTCCCTCCTAAAGTAATTGCATTTCAGTTTTATAGATGTGTGCTTGCAGTTCATCACAGAAGGGAGGAGTTCCTGGTGACTCATCGTGCAAAGCAGTACATTCACACTGTATTTGAATGTTTGACTTGGAATAAATATTGACACTACCAGCTCTTTTTAAGGGTATTTCTGACTGAAACATTTGCCAGGTTGACTGCAAGTGCTTTGGCATTGTGTGGGACCAATGAGAAGAGGTTACTCTCATAAGTTTGACTGTGACATACACAGTCACTGTGAGCAGTCAGTGAATGGATGCATTAGTCAGTGCACACTCACATGTCACTACCAGTTTATGGACCATACCTTTTCTGTAATTTTAAAATATCATCTATTTGAGTTATTTATTAAAAGTAGAGTTTAGTTTTTGTTCTTTTAAAGAAAATACATAGGACCTTTTTTTTCAGTTAGTTCCTTTTTGATATTTTTTCTTGGTCCATTTGAATCTGAATGTGCCTTATGGTCTCCTGTAGCACTCTGTGGTCAGTTAAGTTTGGAGATAACCAATCTAGGATACTAGAATGGAAGTGACTGCATAGGCAGTGACCTTGATAAAGAAGAAGAGAAGACGATTCAGGAGCAAGAGAGAGGCTGGCTTAATGAATGTCTACCTTCCATAATTCCAGATTTGTAGTAGAAACATGGTTCAGAGGTATAAACTGTCTCTTGTTTTCTGTTAGGAAAAGGTGCTAGTGGTCTGGTTGAAAATCTTTTTCCAGGAGAGCGGCAAGATGGCAGAATAGGAAGGGAGCACACTGATAGTCCGGGAAGACACAGTTTAATAAAAGTGGAGATACTGCAGGTTCAAGGAAGAGTAGGGGAAGAAACAGCAGAGGAAACTCTTCCGGAACTAGTGATTCACAGTGGACCTGCGTGGAGAGCGTGGGAGCCCAAGTTTGGAACACCAGCGGCAGACTCAACACACCAGTGCTGGAACACGAGGTGAGCCAAACCTCAATAGCCCGAGACACCAGCAGGAAAGTGGAAAGAGGAGACTAGAGGGAACAAGGCTTGAAACTCCGTGGGGAAAAGTTCACCAGGCTAACTAGAAGAGAGAGAGGAAAAAAAAAAGTGACCGATATGGACACGAGTTTCTCTCTCTTCACTCACCTCTCAAAGGTGAGCAAGACAAAGAGCAGGTGCCATTTTGGACATACGTCATAAGCAGGGCGACCTCAGGTCTGCACCGGCCCTGAGCCTAGCAGAAAAACCTGACTCTGGGGGGATGAAATAACAGGAGATTAGGATCTAACTTGGCAACCCAGTGGGATACTGCAGGAGAATTGGAGCCCACACTGAGGGCAGCAGAGATTCCCTGTGTGGTCCTTGGGAAAGAGCTTCCGATCTCTGGCGCCTGTGGGTATATCATTCACCTGCTAACTACCTCCAATTACATTCAGCTGTGCAGAATTACTTCCCTTTTGAATAAAAAAAAAAAGAGTGAAAGAGAGATTTACCACGCCTAACCTGGGAGTGTCACCTTTGACACACCCTCAACCCTGAGGAACCAAACAGAGCTCTCAGGCCACACTCATCTCAAGCCTCTAAGGCTCCACCGAAAGCAGACAGTCCACTTAATATAGAGCCATAGTATAATAAGAAAAAACACCACAGTGAAGAAACCAAAGAATATTTCCAATATGCCAAACAACAAACGTAAAAACCGAGGTAACAAGAACAAGGAAGACACTATGATGCCCCCAAATGAAAAAGACACCCCAATTCAAGATTATGAAGATGATGAGATAGAAGAAATGCAAGAAGCAGATCTCAAAAAATTGATAAGAACATTAAGAAGTTCTCAAAAACAAATTCTTGAACTACAGAAATCCTTAATGGACAAGATAGAAAATCTCTTGTGAAAATGAAATATTAAGGAGGAATCAAAATGAAATGAAACAACTAGTAGAACAAGAAACTGTGACATTGACGAGAAATCATAATGAAATGAAGAATCCAATAGATCAAATGACAAACACATTAGAGAGCCTTAAAAACAGAATGGGCGAAGCAGAAGAGAGAATATCGGACTTAGAAGACAGAGAACAGGAAAGGAAACAGGAAAACCAAAGAAAAGAAGAGGAAATTAGAAATCTAAAAAATATGGTTGGGAATCTACAGGATACTATTAAAAAACCCAACATTTGGGTCCTAGGAGTTCCTGAAGGCATGGAGAGGGAGAAAGGATTAGAAGGCCATTTCAGTAAGATACTAGCAGAAAATTTCCCAGGTTTGGAGAAGGACAGAGACATCTTAGTACAGGAAGCTCATAGAACCCCTAATAAACATGACCAAAAGAGATCCTCACCACGACATGTTGTAATCAAACTCACCACAGTGAAACATAAAGAAAAGATCCTAAAATGTGCAAGAGAGAAACGTCAGATTACTCTCAGAGGATCTCCAATTAGACTCACAGCAGATTTCTTATCAGAAACCCTACAAGCTAGAAGAGAATGGCGAGACATAGCCCAGGTACTAAGAGAGAAAAACTGCCAGCCCAGAATATTATACCCTGCAAAGCTCTCATTTGTGAATGAAGGTGAAATTAAGACTTTTCATAGCAAACAGAAACTGAAAGAATTTGTTGCCACTCATCCTGCCCTGCAAAAGATGCTTAAAGATGTGTTACACACAGAAACACAGAAACATGGTCGCCAATATGAAAGAAGGTAAAGAAAGGAAACCTCACAGCAAAAGATCACAGGAAGCTCAATTTCTCTTTGACATAGAATTAAAATCTGATTCTCTGTTAAAGCAATGTGTTAAAGTAATCTATTATGTTTTCTTGATGTCTGTTAAATTCTAATTGTTCAAAAACAGCTGAATTTTTATTAAGAGCTATGGGTTATTTAAATATGTGCTTATTTTCAAAGATTTGAATAATCACCTTGTAACAATGATCAAATTTGGTCTATGTTATGTCATGATTTTAAGGAATCTTATTTCAACCAGATTTTTTGGATTTTGAACCTTCTTGGCATTCTTGACAGGCATTCAAAAAATCAAAGTTTCAAACCATCTGGACTCTAAAATTTCCAGTAAATCTTGGACTTTGGTTTTTCCAGTTTGGTTAACAGTACCAACTGAGAGAAAGTATGGTTAAATGAGGTTACTAAAAACAAAAAGCAATTCAAATCAATTGGCAATCTACAAAAAGAGTTAAAGATTTTAATAGCTATTTTTAAAATTGCTATATTGGTCTATTATGTTATGTTATATGTGTGTACATATTGTATGTCCACATGGGAAAATTTTATTAAGAATTTTATTTTAATTGGCTTATAGATAAGATTGTCCATAAATTTAAGCTGCTAAAATTAGTCAAAGATACATTTTAATTCGTGTGACCTGAATCTGTGTATCATATGTTTTAAACTTCTTGGTAGAAAGAAACTAAAAACATTTTATATGGTTGTGCTTAAGTTTACTGGTTAAACAAACTACACCATGTTAGATATTTAAGAGATGTTTCCAAATACATGATTCTTAAAATTTATAGAAGACATTGGACCTTCTGGTAACTGTTTTCTTAAGTTGTTATCTAATGGTTGAAACTATTTGCTAAGTATTCATGTAATATTGCTATTGTCAGCAAGCGATCTAGGACTTGCTCCCTCATTTCTCTATTCTAAGCCCAACTTGTACTTTCATTTCTCTATTCTCCTCAAGGTAGAAAACTAATTCTATTATGAAGGAATCTGTAGGATGCACAATTTAATCTTTAGACCTTATAAAAGAGATGGCTCACATTTTTCC
Organism: Lepus europaeus; assembly: GCF_033115175.1. NCBI lineage: Eukaryota > Metazoa > Chordata > Mammalia > Lagomorpha > Leporidae > Lepus > Lepus europaeus. Next base: position 175,479,989 of record NC_084828.1, read on the forward strand.
GTAATAGCATAGCCAAAATAAGAGCTTAAATAATAATCTCATAGCTAGATTTACTTCACCATCAGCGAAGTAAACAGTAAGTAGAAAAAGTAGTAAAAAACCTTTCCCTTTCAGACCAAAGGGAAAGAAAGTTTTAAAGTGAGAATATAATTTTCCTCATGGGCATTGTCTACCTTAGAAAAACTACTACAGAACATGCTTGTGACTATAGACTTGTAGTTCAGGCCACCGAAGATTAGAGATGGGACTTGGGCACTCCCTTGACTTGCATCCTCTGGTCTGCTTTAATACAAACCAGGAGGAAAAGAAAGCTCGGCATCAGAAGCAATGGGTGGCAGGCCTATTAATGGCTGATCTGTACAGTGATCTGCCCTCAAGGAGACCCAACAGGCCAGTCTACTGCAGTGGCTTTCAATGTGGTAAGCCTGGGCTTCAGCAGAAGTCAGCTTGTGAAGAGCCCTGGCAGCTCTGCCACCCAAGAGTTGGATCACTGGAAATGGACCTGCCCTGGAGTCGAAGGATGCCCAGGTCAGAGCCACAGATCTTATTGGCTCTAAGCTGAAAAGCCCTTCACTCAGCCCAGCTTCCAAAGTGACCACTGAAGCTGAGGGGATGGCCAAGTAGGGTCAGCAACATTGCAGGCAGAACTGTAAATTTCTTGTTAGAGATGCCACCTGCCTTTACCTGGCCAGCTCTCCTCCCAGGCCAGCCAAGTAATGAAAGTCAACAGGGTGCCTTCCCCTAGGAGGTTCACACCTCCCTTAGGATGTACCCCATGTGAAGAGATAGATAGGTCTGGGCCTCTGAATTTACAAGGCCTAAAGCCCACCAGATTATTATCAAGCTCCTTCTGTCAGGTTCTATTTGCCTATCAATCAGAAAACTTAATTGTAGCTTAGCACCTTTCTTAGCTCCTCTAATAATGACTCTGTCCTTTGTTCTAGACCCTGTCTAGTGCACTTGGGCCTCATTCCTTTGTAATCATAACCTCTACTCTACCACCAATGGCTCTACTCCCAACCTGTGTGTATTGATGGTCCTCTTCCCCACTTGATGCTGTATAATTGTTCAGACCTGGTTAATGCCACTCTTAGTTACTTGGTTACTTAGTTACTTGGTTACTATCCTCACCCTTTTATGACCTTGTCTAAATATGATCAGAGTCGGCGAACTTGGAAGGCTTCCATAGCCTTGGCAACTCATGATGACAGCCTAGGGTGGTTACTGGTGCCATAAACTAGACTGTCAATTTGTTGGGTCAACAACAGGAGTCACTGTGCACTTGCTCCTCATGTGGGATCTCTGTCCTTAATGTGCTGTTCATTGTGACTTACTGCTGTAACTAGTACTCCAACAGTATGTTTCACTTTGTGTTTCTATGTGGGTGCAAACTGTTGGAATCTTTATACTAAATTGATCTTCTGTATATAAAGAGAATTGAAAATGAATCTTGATGTGAATGGAAGGGGAGAGGGAGCGGGAGAGGGGAGGGTTGTGGGTGGGAGGGAAGTTATGGGAGGGGGAAGCCATTGTAATTCATAAGCTGTACATTGGAAATTTATATTCATTAAATAAAAGTTAAAAATAAATAAATAAAAATTAAAAAAATAAATAAAAAAGAAAATCTTTTTCAATTCACAAACTAACCTGCTGAGGAAGGTAGACTTGGCTATCTTGAACAGAATACAAAATGGACTGGCTACGTACTAACATTTGATAAAATGTCAAGTTTAGTTAAATGCTGGTTTAGCACTTGTTCCATTTGTGGAATTCATTCCTAAACCAAGCTACACAAAATGCTCAACTGATAAAATTTGAAGACAAGATCTTACTCTGACAGCTTGTAGGTTAAACATAAACAGCAAATCCAGATGAGATGAGCAGGAACGAAGGACTCAGGGAAGGAGGTCAAGCATTTTACTGTGGCCCTGGAGAGCTTGTAGCAGGTGCCCTAAGTACAAAATGAGATATTACCGGTGAGAGAGAGTGTTCCTTTTGGGATATAGAGATTTTCACTCTGGGATCTGTAGTCTTTCCCATTAAGCAAAACAAAGCTTTTCTAAAGCATTTCTTTTTTTTTTAATAACTTTTTTTTAATTTAGTAAATATAAATTTCTAAAGTACAGTTTATGGATTACAATGGCTCCCTCCCCCCCATAATTTCCCTCCCACTCGCACCGCTCCCATCTGCCACTCCCTCTCCCATTCCATTCACATCAAGATTCATTTTCAATTATCTTTATATACAGAAGATCGATTTAGTATATATTAAGTAAAGATTTCATCAGTTTGCACCCACACAGAAACACAAAGTGTAAAATACTGTTTCAGTACTAGTTATAGCATTACTTTACATTGGACAACCCATTAAGGACAGATCCCACATGAGACGTAGGTACACAGTAACTCCTGTTGTTGATTTAATAATTTGACACTCCTGTTTATGGTGTCAGTAATCTCCCTAGGTTCTAGTCATGAGTTGCCAAGGCTATGGAAGCCCTTTGAGTTTGCTGACTTTGATCTTATTCTGACAGGGTCATAGTCAAAGTGGAAGTTCTCTCCTCCCTTTAGAGAAAGGTACCTCCTTCTTTCCTTCTTTGATGGCCCTGTTCTTTCCACTGGGATCTCACTCACAGAGATCTTTCATTTAGGTCTTCTTTTTTTTTTTCCCCCCCAGGGTGTCTTGGCTTTCCATGCCTAAAATACTCTCATGGGCTCTTCAGCCATATCCAAATGCCTTAAGGGCTGATTCTGAGGCCAGAGTGCTATTTAGGACATCTGCCATTCTATGAGTCTGCTGTGTATAAAGCATTTCTTATAAAATACCTGGATTCAGGCAAAAGATTAACAGGAGCATTTCTGAACTCTCGCATTTCAAGGCATTGATGTCATTCCCTTTCCTTGATTAATATAATAGTTCTTAGCATCTTTCTCCTCTTTAATTTTAAAGGGATATATTCAATAGCTGCTGTTTCATTGGAGTCTAGTATGTAGGTGCTTGAGATGTGTGTATCATTAAGGTATCTTTGGAACAGAGGCATCATAAGCATCAGTGCCACTATAAAGCACTGATATACTCATATATTGCCAAATAAAGCTAAAAACATCAATATACTGTCATTCTCTTGTAGATTTTGTAAGAAATTCTGATGCTGCAAGAGTGGGACAAAGCGATTGCCCATGTAGTCAGCATCCAGACAGACCCATTGGTTAACAGCTTACAGCTTTTCCTTTAGTATCATTCACAGGAATATGGTGATTCTTTTAAAAAATATAATTAGGATCACACTATAATGATTTGAGGGGGTCTTCAAAGAGCTCATGGAAAATGTGTTAGTAAAAAGTATGGGTGGATTTCATTTTTTTTTGGCACCAAAATAAACTTTTTTTAAAAATTTATTTGACAGGTAGAGTTAGACAGTGAGAGGAGAAGACAGAAAGGTCTTCTTTCCATTGGTTCACTCCCCAAATGGCCGCCACGGCCGGCGCCGTGCCGATCCAAAACCAGGAGCCAGGTGCTCCCTCCCGGTCTTCCATGCGGGTGCAGGGGCCCAAGCACTTGGGCCATCCTCCACTGCCCTCCCGGGTCACAGCAGAGATCTGGACTGGAAGAGGAGCAACTGGGCTGTACCAGTTTACATCCTTACCAAGAGTGGATTAGGATACCTTTTCTCCCAACTCCTTGCTTGCATTTGTTTGTTGATTTCTGTATAAAAGTATTCTAACTGGGGTAAGGTGAAACCTCATTGTGGTTTTGATTTGAATTTCCCTGACACTACACTATCTCCACTTTTATTAAACCTTCTCCTGGACTAGATCAGTAAGCTCCCTCTCTATTCCGGCATCTTGGAACCCTCCCTCAATTAACTTTGTACACAGAAGATCAACTATATACTAAGTAAAGATTTCAACAATGTGAACACACACATACACGCACATACTATTTGAGAACTAGTTTTATAGTTAACTCTCATTGAGGACAGAGGTCCTGCATGGGGAGTTAGTGCACAGTGATTCCTGTTGTGAATTTAACAATTAACACTCTTATATGATATTAGTGACCACCCAAAGTTCTTGACATGAGCTGCAGGCGAAGGATTAAGCAAATGAGCCACGGCACCGGCCTCTTTTTTTTTTTTTTTTTAAAGATTTATTTCTCTGAAAGGTAGAGTTACAGAGAGGCAGAGAGAGAGAGAGAGAGAGAGAGAGAGAGAGAGAGAGAGAGAGGTCTTCCATCAGCTGATTACTCACCAGATGGTGGCAACAGCCAGAGCTGCACTGATCCTAAGCCAGGAACCAGGAGCTGCTTCTGGGTCTCCCATGCAGGTGCAGGGGCCCACGGACTTGGGCCAGCCTCCTCTGCTTTCCCGGGCACATTAAGTGGGATTTATTTATTTTTATTTGAAAGTCAGATTTACACAGAGAAAGGAGAGGGAGGGGGAAGGGGGAGGAGGAGGTCTTCCATCCAATGGTTCACTCCCCAATTGGCTGCAATGGCCAGAGCTGTCCCAATCCAAAGCCAGGAGCCAAGAGCTTCCTCCAGGTCTCCCATGTGGATGCAGGGGCCCAAGGACTTGGGCCATCTTCCACTGCTTTCCCAGGCCACAGCAGAGAGCTGGATCAGAAGTGGAACAGCCGGGTCTCAATCTGGTGCCTGTGGGATACTGCTGCTTCAGGCAAGGGTGTTAACCTGCTGCGCCACAGCGCCAGCCCCAAGGACAGAATTTTTATTTTAGTGTCTAATGTACTTGTTTAATGAATGAATAAGGGAGGGAGTTAGTGATTGAATAAGTGAGTTAATTAATTTGTAGCCCTACTTGGTACTAGACTGTTCATAATAGAACATCAGTAAATATTTGATGATAGATCCTCAGTGCTTAAACATATTCTCCTTATTCCCTGAGGCCCTTTCTAGGTAACTGGCATCTTCATTTCTGATTAATGAAGAGGTTATTAGCAGCTGATATTCTGATACATTTCTGCTCAAAAAGAAATGTGTGTTTTAAAGCAGATTTAAAGGCATAACTGTATCTTTTGGATAACAGAAAAGAGGAGAGTTATGGGATATATGGATATAGGCAGTCAGGGACAGGGGTTCACCCTATGATGGTGGACACTCAGCCTATGCAGAAAGTCTGATTTCAGGTATTGTTATTTTTATGCAAAACAAAAATTCTCTATGGAACATTTAATAACTGCCGAAAAGTGACAGCCAGCTGCCATGTCTGTTTCCTTGAAAACGTTCTTCTCATTCAACACCAGTTTTCTAATTTCTTGGCCATGAATCTGTAAGCTACATCAGAGGAGGAATGCTGGCTGAGGTTCTCCCGAAGAAGACTGGGTTATGTTTACCTCTTCCACAGAGTCTTGCTGGAACAGGGTTGGGCAGTGTTCAGAGGCCTTGAGGAGTCAGTGCTGATAGTTTTCAGTTAGCTGCGGAGCCTAAGAGGACTCTTAGGATGGCTCTGTTATGAGCAGCACAGGCTCTCTTATCTCTTGGGGTTAGGTGGCTCTGCCTCACTTAACCACCGTGTACATACTTTGCCTATAGTCTGTGTTAACAGATGACAGATGGCAAGGAGCAAGGCAAATTCTGAAGCTTGTCTTGTTTTGCGATTGTTTGCTGTTTAATTTAGTCACTGCAGTTTTCTGTTGATTATATGGATATTTTTCATATTCTAGAAAACCTAGCATGTCTAAACATGTAATGCGCAGCAGAGTTTCATGAGTAAGTTGACATTGGATAAATGACTTGTGGTGACAGAATGGAGGTTTGTAAACATGTCGGCTAAGAAATCAGGGCAAAACTCAGCTTATCTTGAGCAGCTAGCTCCAGAACGAGACATCTGGATGTCTCATGGAAGAGAGCCTTTTCTGTGTCTGTACCCCTATTTCCTCCCTCCTTTTCTCCTCTTCCAGTGCCCCTATGTTTTGGGTACACTGTGTATTGCTTGGAAGTGGTGGTGTCTAAAACCTGGTTAAATTGGCCATTCTAATAATGTTGTTGAAGCTGTGTAGAGGCCTTGCTGGGAGTCACTGTACGAGAGATGACAGCTGTTGATCTGTCCTCAGAGTGCAATGTGTTTAGAAAAACAATCACTTTGGATCAATACCTTTGCATCTATGATGGTGGATATTTAAATAAATTAAATGTCTTATTCAGTGAAACAAATCTTAAAAGTGTTCTTTGGTGTGGTTAGTGCGTACTGAGTCTACTTGAGGTATAAGGAGTAGAAAGTAAGTGAAGTAATTTTTTTCATGGTTTAAATTTTCAATGGGGAAAACATAACCACTGTCAAATGTCTTAATGTTCTTCTGGTGGTGATTCCAGAATGCACCTGCTGTTGTTCTGGGCTGTAGGTACAGGCGTAAAGGAGCTGCTGTCCATGGCCCAGCCTGTTACTCTTACAAGTCTGAGCTGATTTTAGTTGTAGACTCTGCCTGTTCATGGCCTTCACCTTATCAACCTATAATTTTTGATGGAACTGCAAAAATAACACTGTTGGCCTTTTAAAAAATATTTATTTGAAAGACAAAGTTACAGAGGCAGAGAGAGAGAGAGATCTTCCGTTCACTGGTTCACTCCCCAAATGTTTGCAATGGCCAGAGCTGGGCAGATCCAAAGCCAGTAGCCAGGATCTTCCTCCAGGTCTCCCATGTGGGCGCAGAGGCCCAAGGACTTGAACTGCCCTCTACTGCTTTCCCAGGCCATAGCAGAGAGCTGGATCAGAAGTGGAGCAGCCGGGACTCAAACTGGCACCGGCATGGGATGCTGGCACCACAGGTGGCAGCTCCACCTGCCATGCCACAACGCCTGCCCCCACTTTTGGCCTTTGAAAGGATAACATTAAAACATTCTCTATACTTTGGGCCGGCGCCATGGCTCAACAGGCTAATCCTCCGCCTAGCGGCGCTGGCACACCAGGTTCTAGTCCTGGTCGGGGCGCCGGATTCTGTCCCAGTTGCCCCTCTTCCAGGCCAGCTCTCTGCTTTGGCCTGGGAGTGCAGTGGAGGATGGCCCAAGTGCTTGGGCCCTGCACTCCATGGGAGACCAGGAGAAGCACCTGGCTCCTGCCTTCGGATCAGCGTGGTGCGCTGGCCACAGCACACCGGCCGCAGCGGCCATTGGAGGGTGAACCAATGACAAAGGAAGACCTTTCTCTCTGTCTCTCTCACTGTCCATTCTGCCTGTCAAAAAAGAAAAAAAAATTCTCTATACTTTGTTAAGTTTGACTTTTCACCTATACAATGGCATGATAATATCTTCTTTGTTAAATGAACTTGTAATATTTATGGAATCTCTTATAAATTTATTATACTTTTCCATATGATAAAGTGGAACTATCCTTTCTTCTCCACTTTTGGATGATTTTTGTCTTTCTAATAAGCATATATGCATGTAGGTGATACTGAGAAGATTG